>NC_050511.2:25086185-25401463 GCF_012460135.2 Molothrus ater | reverse complement strand
ACGCAGTAAGATAAAGTACTGTTGGGCACACTCAATTTTTTTTTCCTACAGGCAAACAATTCAATTGCAGCCTGCCATTTAAAAGAGTTTTTTGGGATTGCAGGAACAAAGCAACATCCATTTCAGTAATTTAAATAGGAGGAATATTTTAAGTAGGTGATAGTCATCTCAAAATGCAATAGGATATATGATGGATTCTCCTATGACCAGAAAAGTTAAATAGCTTGAAAACAACTGAAAACAAAAAAAACACAGAGATGTATTTTATGTTGATAAAGTAAATAAGACCTGGACTTTACTTGTATAAAAACATAACTTGATATATAAATTAACATTTAGGAAAGGTTTGATATTTTGAACTTATTTATTTGGGGTATATTTTTCTTTTAAGGTAGGAAATGTTCTTTGTTTTCTAATGGAAAAAAGATCTTTTTGCCTGAAAGTTCTGAATGATATAAAATACATTACCCTATTTTTTCTCCATAGAGTCATATTAAACATCTTAACTTTTGATGATTTCATAAACTTAAGTTCAGAACTTCAGTAAGGAACCATACCTCTCTTCATTTACAGAATGTGTGACTTCTAAAAAAGATGTGATTCTTTGAAACTGTCTTTGAATATGTAGGCTATAATTTGACGTATTTACAGTGTCTAGTGTTCCAGAATCTTAGCTGAATCTCCTTAAAAGTAAAAGTATCTGTGCAATTCTTTCATCACTACATACTTGCATGGTCGTCTACAGCAGGTGCATCATGTACCATGTAGACAGGCAGAGCCATTTCTTATGGATACTTATAGACTAGAGTTATGCTGTTGTTTAGTACTTTTTCCACAAACCTCCTTCAATTTTCACAAGACTGCTACTTTCTACACAATCTGATGGAAAAGGAGAGTGTAGAAATGAGGAGGTTGCTAGAGGAAGAAGAAGCTTCCAAACCACTACTCATTTAGAGAGTCAGCAGATAGCTAAGTATGTATTTGTACATATAGTGTATGTTGGCCTGCCACTTAGCTTATGAGTACTTAAAACCAGCCATATTTCACATCCTGTTGTTTATGCAGAGAGAAAATATGGAGTGAAGCTGAAGCAAAAGCAGGAGTAGAAAAGGATGAGAAAAGGGGTGGTAATGCCCTGCAGATTGGTGTATAAGCTGACATTATTTTGCTGCTAACAGACCTCACACTTTCATAGATCATTTCTTTCACAGATCATAGCAGTGTTTGTTGTCATACTCAGGTGTTGCAGCCTAGACAGATTTCTACCTTGAATCATTGCTTTTGGTACATTTCCTGTCTCTTTTGAAAATTCTTGTGTTATCAGAACAGGGAAAAATACTTTTTAACTGATGTTTGCCATCTTTTTATTTTGGAGAAAAAAAAATCTGGTCTTTCCTTCTGATGATAAACATCTTAATTGATAATGATTATTTTAAGGCTACTCAGATTATGATCCTTTTCTGCTTTGTTTTTGGTCTGTAAGCCACATAGAAATAGTCTCTTGAGTATAATAATAATAATAATAATAATATATAGGTGTCCCCTTGAGTACTTGCTGTATTCACGTAGTTTGCAGCCAGAGGACCAGAAAAGCCTGAGCTGGATAATGTTGCCTTTGATTTGGTAACTGAGTGCAGGGCTGGAAGCCTAATAACAGAATCAGAGTTAAAATTTTTCATCTGAAAAAATTCTTCCCAAGGAAGTGCTACATGTTGATACTGATAATTGTCATTATTTCTGGTGCCAGTATCACCTCTGCCTTTCACTTTTTTTTTCTTTAATTGAATACTATTACTGTGCTATAGTTTTCTTTTTTTAATTTTTTTTTTAAAGGAAGATTTGGTGAGGCATTCAACATCTCTAGAGGCTATGTATCAGCTAGGCTGATATATCATTCTGAGGATATAACAACGAGTAGTCAGAAATTCAATGATTGGTGTGATGGGACTGTATTTATCGAATTAGATTAAAGGATAAGGTTTTGCCAGTACTATTTCAGTGTTTTCCCTCAGACTGACCTGTTAGCAGGCCAGTTTTATTTGTTTGTCCCTTATGCTCTTTTTTAGCAAAGAAGAGCTGTCCAAATCCATAAATAAAGATTTACTTGTTGCAGTTTGGTATTAGCATGATAACTGTATCACATGTATGAAATTTAGCTCAAAGAAAACAGCTGCTCATCTTTACTCTGCATTCCTCCAAAGAAGATATGTTTTTATTTGGTTTTTTCCTTCTTTTTTTTAATGTAGAATAAAAGGTCCTTTCCTAGGAAAAAAGCATTCTTATTATTTTATAAAATCATTTCTTATGTATGGACAGGCAATAAAAATGGGAAGTTAGTGTTAGAAACACTGATGTTGACAGAATATATTTAGGCTTCCTGGCATCTGAATTTGAAATTTTTTGCTAAACATGTCACAGGATCAGATGATAGCAAGAAAAAGATTGCTTATATGTTTGTGTATGTACAAAATTGACCTTTGTGATGCAGCTTGACATCTAAACACTAAAAACAGTCATTTGTTTTGACAGCAGAATTAATTGAGGCTAAAACAGTCGAAATTCCACTTGTATCAAGCTGTTCATTAGGAACTGCTGTCTGGCTTTAGTGCTGTCAGAAAAATAACCTGTTCTGGTATGATTAAATAGCAGAATGATGGTCGGTCCACTGAATTTGAGAGAGAGGTTGAATAAACTTTCTACTGCGGAAACAATTCAGAAGTGACACGCTGCAAGGGGGGTCAGAATGTGCATTGATATCCAGCTGAGCTGTCAACTGGCACTGAGCCAGGCACGCAAAGCTTTGCCATTTGAAGCAGCATGTGAAGCATATGCAGTTTAAAAAAATTGTCCTCCTTTCATGCATGATTTACACTCAGAGACAAACTTTTGTTTTTGTTGAAAACAAGAATATGGTTTGTTACTGCATTTGTAACTACAGATACAGATTTATATGGAGTATTTTTAGAAGATTTTGCTTGAAACAGATATGTTAATGTTTATGTGTGTGCATGCATGTGTGTAAACTGAATCCTCAGGCTGCAGGGAAAGGCAGTTTTGGGGGGTGTTCTGAGGGTCTGATTGTTTCTAGTTACTGAGAATTTATGTGAAGTTAATACCAGTATAATGTTTCTTTCTGTCATACATGCTCCCCTTAAGATGGAAAGGACACAGTTTTCAAAAGCAGATGCAAATGTAAGGCAGTTCTTATTTGATTTGTTGACTTCTTGATTTGTTTAACTTTTTAGCTCTGTGGGATTTTCCAGTTCATTGATATACTTACTGGGGGCACTTTTTCAGGGTATGACATAATATTATGTTTTCCTTACTAATAATATTGGTTGACTTTTGCATTTGACTTGTTTATTTAAGAATCCAAACAGTAAAATATTTTTTTCCTCTCAATTGAGGAAAGCGGAAGTTATTTTATTGTTTTGACGTTAGCAAAACATTCTCCCTCATAGAGGTTTTATGTAAAAGTTATACAGACAGGCTAGAAAATCTGTATCTAAGATTTTGTGGAGAGAGGTTTTGTCTTTTTTTTTTTAAGTAGCAGGTATAAGATAGTGGTTATAAAGATAGTTTCTGTTTAGTTACCTTGAATATACTCTGAAAGTACTGCTGCCATAGATGTGAGCTAAATACATAGGAGATTCTCTTAGATAATGTACAGTGCAATTATATATTCTTCATTTGTCTGTCAACAAGAATATTATTTCCTTATTGCTAGCTATATACTGTACCTTTAGGGGCATGAAAGTTCACATACTCACATGCCACTTTTAACAAGAGAAACATTTCATGTAGTTACTGAACAGTTTAGGAGATGCATCCTGAGATGCACCCTTACTTGCTGGTGCTTAATTTATGCAAGTGTTACTTCTTAAATTATGAAATTAGTAAATTTAAATTATGAATTAATAAACTTAAATTATGAATTCAGTAAATTATGAAATTAGGTAAAATTTAAATTACACTGTATTATATTATTGTAAAAATTATATTTATACAAGTTACTTTTTTTTGTTCCAGCAAACAAAAGCTGCGTTATTTGCAAGAGCCTAAGAACTGATCCAATCCTGGTGTATTTGCTTTAGTCTCTTGTCAATTAGCAGCTGTCTGCCTCCATGTGTTTGTGAAAGCATACTCCATTTGTTTTCTCTTCTTGTCCTTATTCTGTCCCTACTGGTAGAATACTGTGAGCATTCAAAAACTCAGTGCAGCTTGCAGTGATGCTTGCTAGGAATTTGTATGTACAATTAGAGGACCTTACTGATTTTTAATGTCTGCTTCCTTTGTAGAATACTACTATTTCTCATTAGCATCCAGATAGCTAGGTATATATACTTAAGTGACAGAAATCCCACTAGATACTCGTGTCTCTTTCTATTACAAAGACTAACCTTCATTTATGCACTGTATTTATTCATTTTTTTCTATTCTGTCTGTCTACAGTATCAAATACATGCAAGTGTATATAGAGGTATTTGAGGTGTTAAAACCAGAGTTAGCAAAGTTTGGATTAATATAGCAGCAGGGAGAGTAGACTTTTGAAAGTTGTGGTCTCCTTGCAACAGAACATTAAATCAGAGACCTTTGCAAGGATTGAACTAGATCTCAGCTATAACTTTTTATTTAGTCTGGAAAAAGTCTTGAAATGTTCTTTTGTTTTTTACACTACTGCCATAGTTTTAGAATTTGGTTTTGTGTTCATATGAATGGTTGAGAATGGGCTTCCTTCTCAATTCACATTATTGTCTTGTTTCAAGAAAAAGAACAAAGGAAATTTTAGTGCTTTGGTTGCAGTACTGCCAAATTGCAGTGTTACCAGTACTATCACCTGCACTGCAGTATGGCACCATTTAGATTGTTCTTTCAGTGCCTTAGGCTATCTATGTGGCATGAACTCTAGTGACTGCTTCCCGGAACGACTTCAGTCCCCAACATCAATACTTCTTCTTAAATGTGAAGCAACTGCTTTTCTTTCTTTTAATGCTGCAATGGACAGTGAATCTGTTTACTTGCATCAAAAATTGTAGCCATTGTAATCATCCACATTTTGAGCTGACAACTTGTTGGTGTTAAGTCTTTGTCTACAGTACAATCATTGGGCACAAGCCTGTTCTGAAAACTTTTTGCCTCCTAGAGGTAATGCATCCACCTTAAAAACTTAATGTAGTTGTTACAGGAGTTATTGAGATACCAGGACATCAGTTTGCATGCTTTGACTTCCCTTTGTATATTATATCTATCTGGCAATCTCCATTAATGCCAAACCACTGGTAGTTCTTGACTATAGCAACTTCTGACTTCTTGACTTCTGATTAAGGAATCAGAAAGATATGCATTATGGTGTCACAGAGGAGAAAGCTTTCTGAATTGGGACTTTTTTTAGAGGTTTGGGGGATTTTTTTTTTCTGTGCTAGTGCAGCTGCTTTTATTTCCATGTTCTACACAGTCAGTGGGCAATGCTGGAAAACTTTTTAAGAAACTGTCTGAATTCCTTGTTGATGCTATGCTCTTATAACAGCATGTGTGCCTAAGGCCTTCTGGCTGACTAGGAGACTGCAGCTAGTTCTAGCAGAGGACAGTGTGGTGACAACACACAGTTCTGGCTGGACAGCAGTATTATCAGCTCTTTGGACTCAAAGGCATCTGTCCTAAGGAGACTCCAGGTGTTATACAGGCTGTTGAAAGCTTCTCACAGCTATCCTGTTTTCTAAGTTAGTACACTATAGAGTGCCACAATAGACAGGAAATGTCTATTTCTGAAATGTTACTTTGATTAAAAATACCATGCCCAAGTCAAAATATGGTACTCTTTCGGCAGACATATAGGAAGCAGAACTGTTGGAGGTCTGAAGTTACAGAACAAAACTTGTGAGAAAATTTAAAACTGTTAAAAATTTCCCTTTATTCAAAAGGGCAAGCTGGATGCACAGAATATTCTTAGTTGGAAGAGTCCACAAGGATCATCAAGTCCAACTCTTTAAGTGAATAGCCCATATAGGGATTGAACCCACAACCTTGGTGTTAATAGCACCATGCCCTAACCAACTGAGCTAATTAGAGACAGCCACTGACATGAATTTCTGAAATTCTGAAGGAAGAAGGGCCCTATACAAATTTGAGTAGGAAAGGTAAGTTTCTACCAAAATAGGTTTTTGAATTGTAACTGGTTCACATTATATCTGTGTGTTTCTGTAGTAAGGAAGAACATGTCTTCAAATATAAACTCTTATTAGGTGTAAAAACCTTACCTTTAAAGACAACTGTTTAAGCAAGCATAATGGAAAAAAAATAGACTAACTTGGATGTGTTGTTGAAGAAAATCTTTCCTTTCTGCTTATTTTAGAAGTGGAAGTTAAGATACTGATCTGAAATATGGATAAACTGTATTTAAGCCTTCATTATTTATTTTAATCATTACTGTAAAAGTTTTAAAATTAAGGGGATCACTCTTAGTAGAAAGGGTAAAGAAATGGTGGAATTCTGAAAAAGCCTGAGTATTTTATTCCTCTGAAAATATATTTAAGTCTCAGTGTTTACAGGTTCCTTTCTTTTGCTTTAGGGGTGAGTATTTGTCGTTGTTTTGGCTTTTTAAAAATTTTTCCTAGCAAAATGAGAGTATGTATAGAAGCAAGAAATAGAAGTAGTTGAATCATTAGCAAAGTGATGAAAAATATGCGGTCTGAAGTGTAGTTCTGAAGAAGTAACAGTTGAGTTCTTCAGCTTCTATATTTTATGGCATTTTTATGAATGTCTTGCTTAATATCCTGTGAACAATAGTTTAATTTTGTAAAATAAAATGTTGATTAAATCATTATGGAGATGTAGACATGTACTATTCTAAAAATCAGTTTTCCTGGTCTTTTTTTTTCTGTTCTTTTGTTTTACAAGATACCCAAGTTTGCTTCATTTTGGAGCATGCTGACTTTGTTTTACTGTAGATTTAGTGAAGAGCAAAGGAAAAAGTATTGGAAGACCAATGTAAAATACGCATATATTTATGAGAGAGCTGTAAGGAATTTGCATCTTGTCTTTCTGTATTGAATAATTAGACTTGCATTTGAAGTAATTTGATAATTGAAATTTAAAGTCTGTTAAGACTGCTATTTGAGACTTGTCTTTTAATATTCTGCTTGCCAGAGCATCATTTGGAGGCCAAACAATTACATTATGATAAGTGAGATATTGATGGTGCACTATTGATAGTGCAAAATTCTGATCCTGCTGTTTACAAACACTTAAATTTGTTTTTACTGATTAGAAAAATTTTGCAAACTCAGTCTTAATTACAGTAAATATAAATTAATACCTTGACCATGCCATAATTAAAAAAGAAAATAAGTCATTAGAGGTATTTTTTCCCCTCTCTCTTATCTGTAACATATCTGTACATAAACTTGTGTGCATGCTATCAAAATATTTGTAGAAAGGTAAGTAATAACCCCTGTGGCACAGTGATAGCATGCTAAACTTTTTCTTCTGTGGATACAGATACAAGGTAATCCAACATGGGCTGGAAGAAAAGGTGCCTGCCTGCATGTGCACTTTGCTTTCATTGCACTTCTACAAGTGCTGGTATGATTCTATCATTCCCTGAACAAGATCCTACAGAAACTCATGCTGTTTTCTGTACACATGCTTCCTGAAATGTCTCAGAGTGGGATTAAATAAATTCTAGGTTTAGGAATATATATGAGTAAATAAGGCTTAGGACATCAATTTGCAATGGCAACTGACTGTTGTTAGTGGCAAGTGACTGCTGTTGGACTGTTAATTTGTGGCAAATATAATGTGAGGAATTTCTTTAGATCTAGAACTTAGCTAGTGCTCTCTTTTGGTTTGGTCCTGTTGGGTCTTAATGGTTTTTTAGAAAAAAAAATACTTATTTCTGTGTTTAAGATTTTACAAGGGACTTCTAATTGTGTAGGCAATTGGCTATGGAGAGGAAACACTAGAACTAGCAATGCGGGGTTAGAAAAAGTGTAACTTTCAAAATTAGGGCTAAAACTTCTCCTTTTTCATTTTTACTTATACAGTTCTTGTTCATTAAAAGAAGGTAAATTTAAAACCTTACACTGATGCGATATTATAAATGCAGTTTTGAATGAAGACACCAATTAGATATAGGCAATTGAATTGTAGTTAGATGATGACTAGTATTTTAATTTTTCAATATGAAGGAGTGAAAAAACTGCTTCACATGTGTGATTTTGCAGTATCTTTGGCCATTGGCAGAGTAATTGTGCCTTTCATTTACTACCAACATTTCTAATTCAATTATCTCATATTTTCAGGAAATATTAGTTGTCATTAGAAAAGATTAAATTTGACCTAATGTTTATCTTCATTGTCATTTCTTTAAGGCCCTATTGAGTTTGAAGAATGTAACACATCCAGTGTAGCCGAAGGTGAGTTGCCATAACATAGTTATTTACACAAGAATTCTGTGGATTAGTACTTGAACTGTGAAGCAAAGGGTACTCATCAATGGGTGAGTCTGTATAAATTTAAAGTCCTCCAGTAGACTAAAATGCAGTTTTTCTTTTGAGAAACAAAAGACTGATGCCTCGGGTTTTAGCTTTTGAATTTTTCGGATTCTCTGCTGCCTGGTATGCAACTCTGAAACTTCATATTAGGTATTAGTAGGTTCTCTTCACAGGGTAGTTAGACAAAACAATCCCTTCCCAAGTAGAGAATCATGGACAACCATTACCCAAAATGCATAAACAGCGGCAAAGAGAAGGGGGCAAGCCATGAGACTTCATGACTTGGAGCTGTAATTGCACAATTGAACCCATATATAGTTGAACTAAAACTTATAAAAGTATAAAACTCATGACCAGAATCCATCTTGGATTCATCCTTGGTGTAGCCCTGACCAGGCTCTTGCAGTGTCCAAGGTGTATCCTTTTAAGGGCTTTCAATAAATACCTATTTCGTTCATTTAGCTATGTCTAGTCTCTGTTCCAGATCAGCCTTTCTAGGCATCAAGGCCTATAAAAGGCCTATAAAACCTTTATAAGACTAATGCGTAAAGGTCAGATAATTTGAGTGTTTCTTACATGTGTACTTTGGCTAACACTTGGTCTTTGCAGAGGTTTGGATTTGATTCAGTTATGAATGTGTTGTAGCTTCATTTGCAAGTGTCAAAACAATGGGCTCTTCCCATTGTTACTATGTCAGTTAAACTAAGCCTAATGTAGTGTTATGGTTGCAAATTCTTTCTTTGTTGGTGCAGCCTTTTTTACTTAGGGGATTGTTTAAAGTGGTTAAGCTGTCCATAAGCTATGTCTTTACTTGTGGGACAGAGGAGTCAGCAGTATAACTTATAGCATCCAAAAGCTTTTTTAAGTTGCCAAGATTTTGGCTGAGACTTAAAATCTCTTCTAACTGAAGCAGAGAAAATCTATGTTCAGAAATTAGTCTCATACTCCATTTGCCATTATTTGGTCTGCATAAGACACAGAAGAAAAACAAAGCCCAGACATTTAAAAATAATCTTGGAGAAAATTATGTTCCTCAGTATATATTACTGACTATAGCTACCCTGATTTGAGAAGTTTGGAGTTACTGAAAATTTCTAGGAGTGGAGAGGTTTCTTATGCGCTGTGTAATATATTTTTGTAAAGGTAAATATAATAAAGTGCTTGAATTAACAGTGGTTTAACTTTGGAAACCAAATTATTTCTACCACTCTGCTCAAAAGCATGCTGCCAGTAGTATCATGCATCAAAACCAAATTGTAGACTAGTTGGATCAGATGCTTGCACTTAGTCATTTTGTTTGGCAGTCTGCTTTGCCTCAGCAAACATTGTGAAGAAGCAGATGTGGCAGTAAGTCTGAGGGAATATTTAAGTGTATTTTAGTTTTAGTACATTAAGTGGGAATGAAAGCAATATGAAAGCAATGAAAGTACTTTTTTCAGTACCGTAGCTATATGTATCTAGTGCAAAAAGCAGGGAAGAAACAAAAGGGGAGAAGTGTAATTCCAAACTCGGTGAGAAGCTGTATTGGAGCTGGATACAGCACTGGGAAGTCATGAACTCACATCAGCTGGAAAGCCAAGAAACACTCTTATTTTTAATGGGACCAAAATCCTACTTTTGAGGAAAGACAGGAGCTTGCAGCTCCTGAGAGCACACAGGGCAAAAGAAATAACAGCAGGGTAGCTGTTGAACTGCCATAGTTGGGGAAGGCAATGTTCAGTTTCTCATCCATGACTATTCAGGATCACCAGGAGCAGCAGCTCCTGTTGAGTTTCTGTGAGCAGAATCTTCTTCCTCAAAACTGTTTATTAAAGAAAACAGAGTCTTTATACCCAACTTGGAGATCCAAGTCAGTTTTTTAAGAATTTTGTAACTAATGCATTGAACCCTATTTTGATTTTTTTAAAATTGGTATTTCGCTTAAAGCAAATTGGAATAATGTTCCCTTAGTTTGGCTCCATACCTATCTCCACTGCATACCTGTGGCAGCATTTAAAACATTGGATTCATATGCATCTATGTTTGACATTGCTAAATATGCCTTTATCTCTTTGATCTATGAATGAAAAGTGTTTGTTCCGTAGGAATAAAACCACGGAAAAGGAAGCCTTTTGGTTTATCAGGAATAATGAAAAAAGAAAAAGATACTGAATCTGTGTAAGTATATTGCCACCCTGAAGCCTTGTTTTGTATGAAAACTAGTAATGGGGATAAAAAATAGCCAATATTTAACAAAAAAAACTGGTTTATAACAGCCATTTGAAGGAACACAATGAATACAAAAACATCACAGTTATTTACAATTTTTGTGACCAAGGATTTTAACATAAATAACAACAAATAACAAGTGTATTCATAGTAGTCAGCTCATGTTTCATTCTTTCCTGTGCATAGGTAAGTAGTTTTCCATTCTTCTACGTGTCAGCTTTGTAGATAATGTAATTCACATTAATCCTAATAAAATATATCTGTATGTGGTAAAAGTACTTGATGGCTGTGTTTGCAGAATTGAAACTTCAGGTATTCTTCTGTTAGAGGAACTTCTACATATACTGTCGAAGGACAGAAAAATGCAGTATATCATGAGCACACTCCCTTCTCAAACACCATCATTCTAGATGAGGACTGACGTCCCAGATATACTCTATGCCATATTCTTTGCATGTACTCAGTCTCTGAGGAGTTAATCTGTGCAAAAAGTGAGTTTGAATAACAGTTCTGAGAGGAATTATTCACAGCATCTATATTAGTATTTATGGTCAGTGTATTTTTTTAATATTTCTACATGTATTTTCTCAAGAAGACAGCTTACAATTTGATAACTTTGAAAATATAGAAATATTCCCAGAGGCAACATCTGCATATATACTTTTTAAAATTTATTTTTAAAGTATTTTACCAGTGTTAGTTTTTTTAACATACTGCTGAAAAATTCATGGCCTGAGGACAGCAGGTGCTAATAGTATTTTGTTTCTATATTCACATGCACTAGAAAAGTGCCATAGGCATTTACAGAGATTCTTGCATTAAACCATAACTACTAAATGAACTAGAACATCACAAATAAATGACAGAGGCTTCATTATGTGTTTACATAATATATTTTAATACTTCTTTTGTGATCTCTTTAGAGATATAGATTGCTAGTCTGTATTTTGTCTGATTTAATCTTCAGCTGATGATCCTCTTACAGACTGGAAATGATGAAACTGTCATCAGAAACTTCTCTGCACAGAGAAATCAAGTCCTCCCTTGGTCTTGTGTATATTAGTCTGTGAGCTTGTTTCGTTTCTATAGGGCAAGCTTTCTAAATCTAGAAAAACTCTCATGGTTAGTAGGCTTTTCAGTTTGTCAAGATAGTTTTTAAACTGTTGATGCCTGAACCAGTGTGTCTAGTAATGGTTTTAATTCAGGGAAATACCACACAGGGTGCATTCTCATATATATTGCTGTAGTTTAGCAAGGGATTACACTTCTAACCACTGCTTTGCATGATTTGGTTGTTTCAGTTTTTATCTACAATCCTTAAGTTCCCTTATAAAATCTGTTTTCTGAAACGCTACCTTACAGCAGAAGCATGACCCAGTTCTTTAATTTAAAAAGAATGATCTAGTAAATCTAGTGATTTAAAAGTACTTTTATCTACAGCTTGATGTCCTTGTTCTCCACCTCATCAGCATTTGTAAACTGCTGTTTTCCTTGCATCTATAGAACAGATCCTGAGAGATGTCGGTAGTACTCCTCTGAGTCTAGATCTGCCATTTCTGTTTAAGATCTCTTAGGTCACTAATTTAGGAAACCTTCATTGTGGGCTGAAATATATTAATTCATTTGCCTCATATTTCACATTTCTCAACTGTTATGTACCTCAGGCTATCTTGCTTGCATAAAGACACTTTTTGAAACCATGTCTCTCAAGAGAAGAATATGCTTTGTCTTTTCAAGCAGTAAAATATCTTTCAGAACAGCTCTATTGCTATGAAAGATGTAAACCAAGTAGAAATTTGATCACATATGTCTTCTTTTGTGTCAGGCCTTTCAGAGAAGATGGAGTGCTTCATCTCACTGTCATTTCCTTAACAAGCTGTACTGAATTTTGTATTAATGCTTCCATGTTAGCAAGTTTTTTGCACCTTTTTTTAACACACTGTAGTAAAAGCTACGTTTTTTGCTTTTAACTCATTTGTTTTTTCAGAGAAGATGTTTTAGATTACAATGCATTTTATTTTTTCCACGTTCTTTTCTCTATACATGCATGTGTAGGATATTCAGACTAATGATAAAAAACCACTATTGTTCAGTTGCACCATCATGATTTGTCAGGGTGCAAATTAGAGAGGACTTGTATGCTACTCAAGTATTCCCACGTTCTGTAAATGTAATTGCTTCTACTTTTTGAAGACATCAGAGAGAATCAGTGTCATTGATTATTTTAAGTACTACTACTCAAATTGAAGTTGCAGTGGAAAAGTGTAACACTTGTGAATAATGTGCTTGCAACCACTGCCTTCCTGCAGACAACTTACTTTTTTTTTTTTTAAGTGCTTTTTAGGAGGGTACTCAGTTATTTTGTTCAGCATCTTCTAGTACTTGACTGCAACTGTGCTTGACAAACACGAACTAAGAATGAAACTCTAAAAGAGTAAGCTCTGAATTCCTCTGAAGAAAATCTTAATTTCTTTGTGAACTGGGTTTTGTCCAACACATTTTGCACTTGCAGGTAGACTATTTTATTAGGATTGGTGACTTCTGCTTATTGCACCCATCACCCATGAAGACCTGAAACTTAAAGTACATTCATCCAGAACACAGTGTGGTAGTCCTCACTTTCCTTGATTTTTTTGTTATTATTTCTAATTCTTTCCAGTAATATGTGAGTTTGATTTTTCATAATTTCTTCTGATTTTTTTTCTGCAGTGTTTTGAGCATAAACTGTCAGCTGTTATTTAAATCTTATTCAGTTGAATGTGGAATATTTAAAGTAAAAATTTCAAGAGTCTGAGAGGCAAAAGGGTCAAATGAACTGTTTTAAGTTAATTGAAAATATTGAAGGAGATTTTGTGTGAATAAAATAAGCTGTGCATTCTATAATTCTAAATTTTCTTTTTTTTTTTAAATAGGGAGTGTCCAGATGCAGACTCAGTCGTAAGTAGACTTATTTCCAAAATAAATACATATGCTTATACTACCAAGCCCTACAATCTGATGAAACTCAACTTACATACAGTCCCTGCAATACATAATTTATCTGGTAAAAGATTTAGTATTTTCATTGCATACTCAAAGTGTTAATTTTGTGCAGTACATGATCTTCAGCGGTATGTACAAACAAGTGTCAGTAATACATTTTTGTTTCCTAATAATATTATGTTTTAAGTAAGGGGTTTTCACTGCAAGTATATGTTACTTTGTTTTTCAGCTAATAGTTTGAATTCCTTGGCTAAAAGATTCTAAGAAAGAAAAAAGATGTACTTTATTGTGGACTCAACTTTGTGTTGTCATATTCCTCTGCTTACTGCTGTTTCTTCTGAGAAGTCCTTCTAATATTGACTGGGTTCTGCTTTACCACTGGCGATAGAGTATAGGAATATACTGTTTAAAATATGGCCTTAAATGCAGCATTTCTAGATGCACTTTATTAATGGTCTGGTTTTCATTACTGTTAGATCTGTGGTATGTCTTACAATTTTTTTTAGCCAATTCAGGTAAGTGACCATTTCAAATAAATTAAATATATTAATGATTTTAATTTCCTTAATTTAGTCTTTTCTTTTTATGCAAACATGTATGTTCTCTTGAATTAACATATAACAAAGATTGTAACTCCCTGTAGCTATGTTTGGGAAAAATTTACAGAGTAATCTAAGTGATTTTCTGTAGGCTTATTTATTTTTCATGCATTCATTTAGGTGCAAATTATATTACACAATTTAAGTTTTCAAGTCCACTTATTTTGTGAATTTTCTGATTTTTATTTGGTAACTAGGAGGTTTTAGTACCTAATATTAAAATTTGTTTTGAGAAACTTGATTTAAAACATCTAGTAAAACTATCCTTCTAAATGGAAAAAATTAAATTTTGCCACATAACAGAACTATATGTGTAAGAACAGATGTGTAGTTCTTGCTAAGACAGTTACTTTATATTGTGCAGTCATCTTGATTTACAGTAAGTTTCTTTCCTTGGGTGCATTTAAAAGAAAGTAACAATAGAAGTATCCTTATAATTATCAGGCTTCTCATGGAAATAAAATCATTTGACAGTTCAGGTTGAGTCATTGGAGTGAACGACAACTGGATTTGACTTGCAATGTTTATTTTCTATGCTTATTTTGTCTCCACGTTTTTGGAAAACAATTATTTCAAAAAATTCAAGTATAAATTGTTTTGACATTCTATCTGGCTACATGAGGCACACCATATGATCATCAAGGTTAATTGTTGATATTTTTGGTTTGGTTTGGTTTTTTTTGCCTGCTCAACATTTTATGACTGCATTTGGAATTTAAAATTTGGTCTGTGATTTCTGCTTGCTTTTTTCAAGCCACAGTAGTATTCTGTATAGTGACTGAATGTTAAAAGCAGAAGTCATTGCTGTAATTGTAGTGAAAAAATTATAGAGATTCATTTCACCCCTAACAAACAAGCAATCCAAAGTGCTTTTATGTTTTAAGGTTGGAGTCCTCTTCTGAAAGGTCTCATTTCAAATGCTTTTAATTTTTCTTGGCTTTTACTTATGGGTTTCCTTTCTGTTTAATTTTTCAAACCTAATCTAAATACTTTAAACAGTCTCTATCATCTCTAGAAAGATTTGTTTTGTATGGATATTTGCAACAAATTATGCATTTCAAGAAATTGAACTTGGAAAACTATTATTAAACAAAAAATATTAAAACAATATTAATTAGTGTTTGATTGCTAAGAAATACTGAGGAATAGACCTCAGAAAATTCAACTTTAGATGTCCCAGTTATTATTTTGTCAATTTTGGTCACTCACAGAAAGCCTGTCTGGCATATATACGATTAACTTGATCATTTTTTAAAAGGTGGCTTTTGTTTATTTGTCAAGAATTGTAATTGTGTGAAAGGAATGGAAGAGATAACCAGTCTTCAATTATATATAAAGACCAAGGTAAAATACTGCAAATTTTCAGGTTAAGGATGTAGCAAGAACTGATTTCTGTATATTATCTACCAGTTCTGTGTGCTACTGTGGATCTTTGAACATACTGTGTAGTCAATACCATGAAGGCCTTCTCACTAGTGCAAAATGTGCAACACAGTCTATCAAGCTTTTATTCTATTTCCAAAAGCAAAATGGTGAGATGGGTCAAAAATGTCTTTTTTCCCAAAATCCTGTCACATTTATATGTGGTGAGACAGATATGCTTATGCTCATCCTTTTTGTAGCTGCCAGATTATATATACTGGAAAATAAATTAATTAGACATTAATTCCAGTAAGTATTTTTTTTTCTTAATGGCTGTAAGAGGTTTTCATGTGCTCATTGGTAGGCAGCTGTGGACTGAGAACTGGTATTTGTTGAAAAAGTTGACCACTTCAATAAGCAGTCTCTGTTTAAATAGAGGTGACAGTATCTCATGAGATGTAAAATTCCTGAGTTTTTTATATGTCAGTTTATAGTGTAACTTCCATTAAGCTAAACCTTGATAATTAAGAAAAGTGGAAAGCCTGTAGTAGAAAGTATCACTTGAAAGAGATAGAAGACTGACTTTGTATGGGGGTTTTGCCTTAGAACATTTTTCTAAAGGCTGAAATGTCTTGTTTGCCATGTCTCTAGAGATGTTCTCTAGGGAGATATGAGCTCTAAAAAAGCTTTTGTGTCAGGGAAACATTTACAAGGTTCCACTTGTGTCCAGTAATATCTGAATTGGGATTTCAATCCTTCCCTTGGTTAGGATGCTTGCTGATCTCCTTCTTCTACTTCACTGCCTATTTTCATGAAGACTGTAGTAATGTAATTATCTTTGAGTTCTCTGTTCTTTCTGTCAAATCCATTTGAAATTGCCCAGTAAGTTCAAAAGTAATTAAGAAGGGAGTCATGGATGTACAGAACATAATGCTGGAAGTTTTTTTTTTCATGGGAAACTGAAATGCAAACACATATCAAGGCATCCAAAACTTTTCATTAACCTCTTCATGTGTGAGATTATATAGAATTATAGACCATTTTTTTATTGTTGGGGACTAGTTGAATTTGGAACCATCAATTTCTTAAAAGGGGAACAAAAGTGTAATCTAATATTGAAATTCAAGTATTTTTCTTTATTTGCATTTTACAGCATTTTGTTCTGACATTTTTCAAATAGTTGCTATTGAGGACAAGGCTTTCTGTCACAGCACAAGAAAGGGGCACTTTGAATTCCCATTTTTCTTTTTTTCTGCATTTCTAAGACTAGGAGAAACTGACTGCTCTCTTCTTCTGTGTCTTTTGGGTTAATAGGCACCCTAAGGAGAGGAGGCCAATATTATGCCTCTGTTTTATCCTAAGTATATGTCAGAATCAAATTTACACCTCAAATACGTCAAAAGTGGAGTCTTTTTGTTCTCTTGTTCAAGCCTATGTGCTTCAGCTGCTTATTTTGAGTCCTCATCTGGATTACAGGAAGCCCATTGAGTTCTGGCAGAAAAAAATAGAGTGAGCTGTTCAGCTGCATTGCATCTTGAAGCATACCCTCAGGAAAACTTGATAAAGAGTTCTCATAACCACTGTAGTTATCCCAGGAGAAGAGAAAATATAAAGAAATCAAACTGGGGCATGGTGAGGGTTCTTTGCTTCTGGACTGATGACCAGCCTGTCAGCAGCGCTAGTGTTGCAGAGGAAGGGCCAAATGAAGTAGCTAGACTACAATGCTCTGTATGGTCCTTCCTTGTCCTCTGTATGTAGCCCAGAGACACTAATGACATGGTAATGGTGTGGCTTCTTCAATCACTTTTAGATGACAGATGGGACAGAGCAAACTGAAATAAATTATTCACCAAAGCTAAAAAATGTGTTTTGTTAATAGAATTCTTGGTCCTCAAGCTTCTTATACAGGAAATTTAATTTTATTTATCAAGGCCTGATGTTTTATTTCTTTGAAAATTTATTAACCCCAGAAAGCTTGTAGCATATGCCACAGCAAAGACAAAGGTATATGACCTAAGTTTCTGGCGTATGTTTAAAGCTATATAAGATCTCAATTAATGCATTACATCTGCAAACACAGGGAAACTGGCTTTTATAGCTACATGTTTAGTTGCTTAACAGAACCTCTGAAAGGCTTCCTGGAAGTCCACCAGTTCCAGTTGCTTTTGCAGTTGCTTTCTTTCTAGTTGCTTGGCGGAGTTCAGTTCACATGCATAATGAGGTAGTTGGGAGCTTTTTGACTGCAAAGAACACTGCACATATTTGTGTAGGGGGCTAAAGCAGACCTCCATCCCCATTTTATTAATAATAACTTTTACCAAAGGCTGAAATTTGCAAAGATCATCATCTTTGTGTGTTGAAGTTCAAAAATTATACATGTAGGTTGTGAACTTAAACTCTGATCAGCATGGTAGGCAAATCAGGTTTTACCTGTGTTGTGTGCCTGATATTTAAGATACACTGTTATTCATGACATAATATGTAGTTCTGTAATTGTAGGAGTGTGGAAAAGGGAGTAAACATTAGGCAAATAAATATAAATGCCTTCATTAACATCAGATTCATGAGTATGGGTCTCTCTCAGGTTGCTGTGTTATCTACTACTGTTATTAAATGTAGATTTGCAAATGAAATGTTGGTATTTCAGAAAGCACATTCATTGGTTCAACCATTCAAAATATGGAGAACAGTATTTTGAAATACTACTCAGCTTGTAAGATTGTGAAGTATCATTTTACTTGTGTAATCTATAATCAGACACAATCTGCCTTTGTCTATGCAAAAGTATATCAAGTATCTATTCCACCCATTTTTTACGTTGGTTTATACAAAAATATAAAGTCAGTATCTAGTTAATTATAGCAAGTGTTAATGATCATAAATTGGCACAAGATCCAATCAATCTGAATTGCTGACAAGGCTGGAAATACAGGGCATATTATTTATGTGTGTGTATGCTGTTTCATGTCCAATGTTTGAAATTATTTAAATCCATGAATTTAAATTCCAGATATAGGAAAAAACTGCAAATTAAGTTTTCTACACAGAGTTTGAAAAGAAGTGGTAGCATAGACTAGCTAAAAGGGAAGGAAGGAATTTTCTTCTCCTGTGTTCAGAATTTAAGATGTACAGTATTCATCTCTGTTATATACATGAAGTTGTGCAAACAGACTGCATGCTGAAGGGCTGTTTCTGAGGAATAGATGATTCAAGTATATTATCAAGATCAGAAATAATTGTCATGAAGGTATTAAGAAAGAAAGTTAAATATTTTAAGATTTTGGTTCTTTCTTAATCCTAGAGATTATTCAGTAAATTAAAAATAATACAATGAAAATAACTTCTACAAACTTAAGTTCTCTCATAGTTTTATATCAAAATAGTGAGTTTTTGCCAGCTACATTGTGCATGCTGTGTCAGCCCAGTAATCATATCCTGTACATATATAGCCCAGTTTTAAGAAAAATTAAATATTGTATATTTAAAGATTTTTATTGATTTTCAATTCATCTTAACCATGAATGTCCCTGATCTATGGAAAATCACCTGGTGTGACAACTAAATTATTTCAGAATTCAGAATTTATAGTATTACAAGAAAATAAACTTACTCTGTAGCTGTATGTTTTTGTTCTGTTTACTTTGATGTCAAGTTTCATTAGTGGTTTTTGGTATATAAACAAGGTCAGCTTGAGGTCAAGCGTAGCTAAGAACTTTGATTTGAGCAAGTAGAGCTAAAGTATTGGACCATGTGATTGTACTGTTATTACTTTTTTGTTGTTGTATTTATTTATTTATTTATTTAGATGCAGTATTTAATTTGGTGTGTCTGACATCTGTACAGGGCTGCATTTCTTATACTTTTCTTAGCAGAAAGTTTGAGCTATGTGTAAATTTCATTTATTTCAGAAGTCCTAAATTTAGGGAACTGTACAGAAGAGACTCTCTTAGTGAATTATCAGACATCCCATTTGTGGTATCTGTAAAAAATACAGAAGAATAACTACATTTGAATAATTTTAATGTTTATGTTCTGTACTTGCAAAGCTATTCAGAGATATTCTCTTTAAACTTGGCTTCAACTTTTATCTGAAGTCATGAGGTTCTTTTCTTGTCCACTTGAAATCATCAGCATAAGTCATTTTGTTGTATCTCTTGACTTCTAACAGATTATGTTTTGGCCATACTGTGTATACATATCTGTTGGTCAAATTGGTTCCCAGTACCTGTTTTCTTATAGAATATACTGATGGTACACTAGAATAAATTACTTTTATATGTATACATATTCTAATTTTTATAGCATTTTAGTAACTACTGAAATCACTGCATTTTGAAGACACCTTGGTTGTGGTTTTTTGTGATAAACTTACTGAGACATTAAGTAGTTCACATACACTGTCTATGCATACAAAGTTGTGAGTGGATTATTTTGGTTCTGAGTGGGGAAAGTATCTACATATCCATGTTTTTCCTGTATATGTAACACATGATGCAGGGGTTTTGTGCATTTTTAAAATTTAGATTAACTTGGAGACTTGTTTCTCTCTGCCCCAAAGTTATTTTAATGAAACTATATGCTTAGCTGAGCATTCTAAGTTACTTTAACATCATTCTTGTCAATTTCTGTTTAATTGCCCACAAGAACAGACAAACAGAACTTAAGTTCCCAGATGCTTATTGGCTTTGAAGATTCAGGATAGTGTTGGAGATTTGTAAAGGAAAACTTGGGAATAAAATTTTGAGCACCTATGATGTGGATATTCTTTTCTGAAGTAACAGTGCAGGCATGCTGCCCTTGCTTGGGGAAGTGGAATTTGCAAAGCAGCGCTTTGACTAGCATACTTAAATATTGACTAGCGCTTAGGAAAGGTTTTTCCTCTGCACCATCAGAACACCTTGTGTCTTAGCTGAAAGCAGTAAAAATTGGAAAATTTTTCTGGAGCCAAGAGAATTATAACCTAATTTAACTCAATACTAAAGCTAAAATAATGTTGATTTCTGTGCTTTTTGATAAAGTAATTAATAATTAATCAGTAATTAGTAATTACAATTAGTAATTAAGTAGTGATTGATTATTTAAAGCAGATGCATTTCAAACTTGCCAGTTTTCACAGAAAATTTAGAGCTTGTTTTGTTACATTTTGTGGTGAGATACCTTGTCACACAACTTCTGAATGACAGATCATAACTTCAGATAATTGTGATAATGTTGAATAAAAATCACTTGCATGAGTTGTTGCAATTTTAATATGTCAATGATGTAAAATTCGGTCTGATGTAAGAATGACTTGGTTTTTTTTAGTTATTTATCAATAGCATAATTTTTGTTGTTGTTTTTAGAACTTTCCTGATGTAGATGATGAAGGATACAGCATTAAACCAGAAGCAACACAGGATATCCTTTTTACTATTATTGCGCCAAGTTATTTGATGCTACTATAATTCTTCGGAAAGAGGCAGTACTGACTAAAAAGTTAAGGAAGATGAATGACATTTATGTCTATGTTGCAACCTTGTATTCTTACACTCATAGTTTCTGTAAAATGAACCAAATTTTTTCTTGGATGTGTGTATGCAAATGTTAAAGATTAGATTAGGTTAGATTAGGTTTGATTAGATCTCTTGGGAACTTTAAAAGGACAGTAAAAAAGCAAAAAAATTGCCAGATCCATTGCAGATCCAAAATTCCACGCAGATCTCTCTCCATGAAAAGCTCTGAGAGAGTTTATAAAGTTTGCAAATTTTTTAAAGCGAATTGAATGGTTATCTGTTCTATACTTGCACCCTCACTTTTTTTTTGTAGCACTAGAGCAGTGTAGAAATAGAATTTCTGTTACTTAATGAAGTCATTATACCACATGCTGTTTCCAATTGGTGCTTTTAGCTTTTACTGTCTTTTAATAACTTCATATTGAAAGCTTTATTGCTTTCATATACAGAGCAGATTTTGTTCTTTGTCACCTTTATTGAGGCTGAAGGTTTTTCTCTGCCATTCCCCTGTTGCTTTGGAGAAAAATTCTTGTCTGCTTTTTTTCCTACCACCACAGAGGAAAGTTCTACTTAAGAGCTGGGAATAGTTACAATAGATCTAAGCAAGATTAGTATATTGGCAAGATAGTTAATTTTTGGAAATGTATTCACTGAATTTTCTGGGTACTTCAGATAAAAGGTGAATTTGGGCTGTACCATTACCTTAAATTGCAGTTAACAGCTCATTGCAGTGGCTAGGTTATCATCATAACTTCTTTGTTTTCATCAGCCTTGCAGAATATTCCTCTTATATCCACATGGAAGAGTTCTGTAACAATAAAAGCAGTTGATGTAATCTTCTGTTTAAAAAATTGATATACAAGTGACAGACTTTTATACAGTTCTAAGAGGAGTATTGTTTCATGTTTTGCATGTATTTCTGAAAGTGAGAGATAAGTTAACAGCATTCAGGCTTATGATGATAAGTGAACAAAATTCATGCTTATTCGCTTATTCATTTGGACATCTTATTTTTTACTATCTCTTTTCAATGAAAAATATCCATGATTTGCAATCTCTCATAAGGTAGTACTTCAGCTGCTGAAAATCTTGACCAGCTTCAGGAATTTATCAGCTCACTTTCTCTTTTCCTCCCTTAGCCTCTAGAAATTTATTTTGTTACTGGGATCTCATGAGATAATTTGTTGGAGAACATTGTTTTGTTATAATGACAGTCAATCGTAATAAGTCTGACTTAAATCTGTATTGGCCAAACATTTTACGAGAACCGTCTTATTTGTAGGAAATGAATCTTGAAGGTCAGTGATAATGTTCAAGACAAGAAATATGTTGATGAAATTAGAATTACTTTTCTTTGAAACCTTTTCTTTAAATGCTTCATTTTGAAGGAAGAGAGGTGTAAAATGAAGATACTTGGCTTTTCCCTCACCACAACTTTAAGATCCTTTCAGCTGAAAGGAATTTGGAATGTCAGGTTGAAAACTTTGTTAGGGGATAGTTTGAAGGAATTTAATGCAAAAGTCTGTCATATTTTCAGGTGAAAATAACAGAAGTGACTTAGATAATATGTACACTTCTTCCAGGTGGTACAAAACTTTGTGTTTCTGTAGAGGGAAATTTTCAAATTTTTCTTGTCAAAACAAATGCAGGTTTTAAGACTTAGCTTGGGCCTTTCAGAGTTTTTCTTCAGTGCAGCTCCTGTGCATATAAAGTGCTGTTTATTTTCCTTATTTTGAGGTCTGAGATGTCATGTGATTTCTTTCTATCCAAAGATGACAGTACTTTAAGCAGCTGACATTGTTCAGTTTGCTGTGCAGCCTTCTATTTAACTGGCATCCTTACTAAAAAAAATTTTAGTGCCACACTGTAAGAGGAACAAGTAACGGTGGCTCCTGCTCTTTCCTTCACTGTTTATGTTAGGTACAGGTACCATGGGCATTTCACTGCTCATTAAAAAACCTAGGCTTTTCTTCATTTGATTTAAAAGACTTCTAGATTTTTCATACATCCCTTAGAATCCCTGTTGGAGTCTTGCAAATTATAATTTTACATGTAGAAGTGTTGCTGCTTTAGAATCTTAAATTAAACTTACGCCTTCAAATATGCAGTTATTCATTTCTATGACAGATACTGCCATTCTTCAGTTATATGACATCATGTTTTTTGAATAGAATCATCATTCTGAAGTTAAATGGAATAAACCCCTAAATTTTAACTCTGAATTGTGCATTTTGGACTGTGGATATATGTAAATGCACTAAGAGGTCACTTAATATGAGCATTTTGTGGATCAAAATTATAAAGTAGAGTAAGCAGATGACTTTGAGGTATTTCCACCTTAACTGAGACAAACATACCAAAGAGAACCATTTCTATTCATCCAGTGAGTCTGACTCTGAAGATGATGAACCTAGGAGGTTCCATGTGGAAATAAAACCTGTCCAGCCAAATAACAGCTCTCAGTACACTATGCCTTCTTTGGATGAATTAAAAGTATCCATAGGGAACATCACTCTTTCTCCAGCAATATCTGTAAGTCTTTTGTTGCTTGTATTTTTGATGTGTAGAAAAGCAGTAAAGAAACAGTAGTGTAAACATATATTATAATGTTCAGAATTTTTCTAGGTTCAGTAATTCTTTTTTCTTGTGCACTAGGTCATTTTTGGTACATTTCATTTTCCAATATATATAGATTGCACTTTTATATTGCAATATAACATTAAGTACTTTTCTCATATTTAAAGTCTCCTTTTAGACTTTAGAGTGCTCAGTTCTTGTGTTTGTGCTTGTGCCACCATGAGACATTCAATTACATCTTAGTGTCACTGAGCATGGCTTTTAATGTAATTTGAAAATTAGTTTTCAATAACATACAAGTTTTTTAAAACAGGTCATATAATGAGGATACATGTAACATTTGCAGTGCAGCTTTATTGATTTATCCTGCCAGTTCATGGAATAATCCTTTATACCACCAAATGATAAATAATATTAGGGTATGCTAGGACAGTACTCAGATCAGAGCGAGACTGGTTCTGATTTTAAGGAAAATAGTGTGCATAACATATTAAAATAATAATTTTTCTCTTTTTTCTCTCACCACATTTTGAAAGCAGAGGCACAGTCCTGTAAGTAGAGAATGGCTTTTTATTTGCATTTGTAATTAAAACTAAGTAAGTGTAGTGTGTTAGGGGACTTGTTGGGAAAACATGAGGAATGTTTTGTTTCATCTGTACCATGTGATAGATACACTGGCTGTTTAATTCTCTGTCCCAGACAGTAAAGAGATTTAAAAATGCTGCTCCCTTTGTCAGCTCTACAATATTTATTCCTGCATTTTCAAACTGGTATGGCAGATGTGCACTGGTTGCTCTGTCCAGGCTCATGTTCCATGGTCTTCCGCTAGCTCATGATGTTTTTACCTGGCACTGAAAACAAAATATCACATAGGAAGTTGAGTGGAAATAAGAACTCTGGAACTGTTAAGTGGTTTATTTCACAGTAGAAGAACTTATTCCTATTTTTTTTCCTGTTTCAGGCACAAATGAATCAAAATTCATCCAGTAAGTGTGAATCTTTTAGTCTGTTAGTTTTTTTAACATAGAGTGAAAACAAAACTTTTTTTAATTGTTGGAGACATAAACTTCTTAAATATCTGTATTTTAAATTGAACAAAATGCTTCTCTTGTTAGTTTTATATAACTGTTCCTTATCTATGTACGTGGCTGTTCCTGTTGTGGGGACCTCTCTGACAGTAATGAGGAGCACATCCCGATGCCAAAGGGGTTGCCCCATAAGAAAAACTCCTGTGCAAGTTCCTGAAACCCTTCCACCAGTTCAAGTTTAGGATGATCCACAAACCAGCAAAGCACACCATGTTTATGATATAAAATACTGACATAGAGGATAGAGCATTATCTCTTATTACTGAGGGTTGGGGTTTTTGGGTTTTTTTTGGCCAATGGGAAACCAGACCAGATTTGCTGAAGAACAGTGTTGTAAACTGTATAATTCAAGGAGGAAGTTTCAAGCAAACAACACTTCCTTAGGCAGTGCAGTGGTCTATATAGTCTTCTCAGAGTTAAGGAAACTTAAGTTATCAGAAATCATACATTTTCTTTTTTCCATTTTAATAGTAATTTGTTTGAACTGCCTACATGAATGTTAAATATCTTTTTATAATGAAAATGAATTTTTTATTTTATATTTCACACTTTTAGTTATAATATGGTATCTTTTTCTTAGGTGAAGAGTTAACAAAATCAAAACTTTCTGCTCCAACTACTGAGTAAGTTAAAATTTAAAATTCTATCAAATGCTGTTTTGCAGGAATTTGTTCTTATTTTTCTAAACTCAGAAACTCATTGGAAATGACAGCTGAGTCCTATCTTAAGTTGTACATCTATTGCATTATAAGCCTATGTGTATCAATGGGTATTTCCATTCATTTGTTTACCCCTTCTAATACATTTGATTTATTGTGATCAATCTCAATTGGTATTTATAATTACATAGCTACACAATGTTTTTAAATAAGACAGACTTAGTGTTCCATGGTACAGTGTTTAAGATTGCAAAACCCAAATTTACACTGATCTGCATACATTGCTTATGTGTATATATGCTGAAATGAATTAATTTGAAGATGTAGGTCTCAAATATTGCAGTTATTTAACTGACATTATGGAGTATGTTCACATACTCCAAAACTTTTTCACCAAAGTTTTGGCTAAGACAGTCTCCTTATGTGTAAATCAGTTCTTTGACCTCCAAATTTTGACTAATTCTTTTCTTTTTAGATGCAAAGACTAATATAGACTAATTTGTCAAAAGTTTTTATCATATTATTGAGGGACTTTTTACAATAATTATGTAGTGATAGGACTAGGAGGAGTAGCTTTAAACTGAGAGTAGTTTTATATTAAATATATGGAGGAAGTTCTTTACTGTGAGATCTGGTGATATGTGGAAACAGGCTGCCCAAAGAAGTTCTGGATGCCCTGTCTCTGGAAATGTTCAAGGCCAGTATGGAAGGGGCTTTAAACAACCTGGTCTAGTGGATGTCAGCATGGTTGGAACAGAATTTTTAAAGATCCCTTTGAAGCCAAAGTGTTCTGTAATTATTGTAATTATTATATTATCAAACTACTACTGAAGTTTGTCATTTTTATGAATGCATAAATCTTTCATTTCTATTCCAATTTTAACTCTTAATATAGAAAGGGGAACAGTGACTTCCTGGCATGGGATCCACTCTTCAGCACTTCTCTTGAATCTTCCTCTTCAGCTTCTTTGGCATCCTCATCTTCCTCAGGTAAAATATTAATGGTAGAGATGGTGTTCACTATATTTCTGGATGTTGTGGTTTTTCAGTTATTGCAAAGGGGTGTGCTTTGATGCATAAATTATAGAATTTTATAAAGTAGTATTCTGTCTTACAAGTATTACATGACTGAGAAGGCAGCATATAAGGCTTTCAAACTAGAGAGCAAGAAGGAAGAGGGAGTGCTAGACACTTCCAAGAAAATTCCGTTTTGCTCCTGCCTTTTTTATTGCCTTCTCATACTTACTGAATAATTGCTCACCATCTAGCATGCAATCAATTTTTTTTCAGCTAGTAAGGCTGGGAGATTAAAAGGAGGTTGTTGCAGCAACTGTGAGACAAACTGAGCTTGCACAATGAATCAGGATGGATTTCTTCTTTCCAGGAAAGTCGGCTGGGCTATGTAGTACAAAGGCATTGCAGAGCTTTGCTCTGAGGAACTTGTTTCCTGTAGGAAGGCATGATTCTGTCAGGAGTTGTGAAGGCATAATCCAAGGGGAGATGGATAAAAATGACAGGACTGAGAGATGAGTTAAGCTGAGATCCTGAAAGCAGGGATATTGCAAGGAAAATGATGGTGTGTGGCATATGGGAGGTGGAGGGAGAGAGCACATGTTGCTTGGGAATTTTGGGTTGCAGGATATTAGCGTTGGTAGGACAAGTTGGCAAGCTTTCTGAAACCTGGTCTTTGCAAAAAATAGTTCCATACTTCTTTTCAGTCTACCTACTGTGTATCTTTACTCCAACATCTTAATTTTTTCTTAATGTAGACACTTTCCTCCTCCCACACACCTGAGAAAGGAAGTGTGTTTGCTGATTTTTTTAACTAAGTACTTGTATTCCAAAAATAGTCCTCATTTCCTTGTTCGTTATGGCTTTCTAGTGGTTTTCTTCTGTGCATAATCATGCAGATTGAAGAACAATAAGGAAGATTTACATGTATCAGTAGGAGAATTCTGAAAAACTGGTGTTATTTTTTGGCTTAAGTAATGTTCTTTTAGCAGCAATCAGCACTGCTTTGTAACACTTCAGATATTAAGAACTTAGTCTTTCACAACAAGTTGATGTTCCTTAAAGGTTACAGTTTTAATAAATCTGGCTTACAGAATTCATTATAACTCTCTCATCCTGACTTACATAATCAGTCAGTAGTATTGGCAAGTGAATCCACCATGTGTGTGGTGGATTCACATTTAAGAATAAATTCTAGAGAGATACATTACTGGAATACTCTGAAAAAATTGGTGCTTTCTTAAGATACTCTGTTTTGATAACTTTGGTCTTGTGTTGGAGTCTGCAGAGAAAGGCAGAAGATACTGAACTTGTTTTGCTGGTGGTTGTAGCTGTATTCAGGTGTTTATTGTTGTGCCTGGATGAGAAGTGAAAACAGGTTAGGAAGTCATCATACAGTTCCTCCTGGCAGCAGAATTGTGGAGAAAGTAGTCTCTCGCTGATGGGTAATGACAGAGATCCATAATATCCTCTGGAGCTCTATCTGGCAGGGAGTCATCTACTCTAGTCATACCCATTAGGCTTATACATAAAGCCCTGCAGTTCATTGAAATTGGTGCAATGGAGGGTCTTGTGGGCATAAATCAAGTTTAGATACATCTGTGCCTTGGCAAACTTTATCTGATAATTCTTTCAAGGACTGTTGTTCTAGAAGTTAACTAAGATATTTACATTTGTGAAATAATCTGTAGAATTAAATAGAAAGTAAGTGTGTCAAAGTATAACAAATTTCTAATACATTTGGGGTAAAAAAAAATTGGATCAATGTAAGTCATGTTGTTTAAATTGAGTTCTAATGCTTGCTAACTTGCAAGTAAGTTTTTAAAGTTTTTAAAAAATATTTATCAGATGGTATTTTCCTCAAAATCAATGTTTTATCTTCAACTTGAAGGTTAGTAGTACGCTGGTGCTTTAAATTTTTGAAAATCTCAATCCCAAATTTAAATTACATACATTAGTTGTGTGGAATACAGTATATGTCTCTTATGGTTTAAACATTTGTTTAACTATTGTTTTATAACCATGTTAATCATTGAACTCCTTAACTACCTTGGTATTTGAGCAGACAGTGGTTTATGCAGCGCAGAAGTAATCTTTGGTCATCCATGAATAATCCCATTTTATTATAAGTTTAAGCTAACTTTGTTATCTTGAACAAACACAACAGACATTTTTTAGCTAGTTCTTGATATTTAAAAAAATGCTTCTATTAGTTATCTTCCTTATTTTCATCCATATGTATTTTTTAAATAGTTCCTAACATGTCCACATTGTTTTTAAATAGGATTTATAGTAGTATTTTAAAGCTTTTGCATGATAGTTAAAATATCTGCTTGAAAGGGAAAGGTGTGTTAAAATTCTTAATTTTAGGTGGACTTACAGAATGTATTTTTTTAAGGCAAAAGGACCACTGTAGTAAGGACAACTGTACTTTTGATCTGAACTTTTAAATATGTTTCCTTTTTTTATTTCGGTTGTCACTTCTGTTGCTCCTAGCTCTGCCAATGTGCAAGATGTTGAGAATTGACTAACTTTGCATTTTCTGCTTCTATTGTCATCTAGAGCAACAGGCAACAGCAAGTGCAGGGAATACTTGTGGAAAACTCCATTTTTCAGCAATCAGAAGATTATAGGATGAGACAGGGGAAAAAAACTGAGGTGGATGAGGCCTCATCCATATTGTTACTCACAGATTGATACAGACAGAATAACTATCAGACTGAATCTTGTGGCTCCATTGTCTTAATTCATTCACCTGAAAGCCAAATCCGTTGGACCTTCCTATTACAAATAGTAGGACTAAGAGGATCAAAGTCTTTGGAAGGAGCAGGATAGGTTTGATTAAATAAGGAAGGAAATTAAAAACAGAAAGCTGTGGAGAGGAACCAAAGGTGGAGTAGGATGCAAGAAAGAAAAGACAAAGATGAGAAAAATTAAATCACAACAGGTAGGAAGTCAAAGGAATAAGGAAAGTTGTGAGAAATAGAGCCTAAAGTGGAGACATACACAATAATTTTTTTTAATGTACTAAAAAATGGAAAGGGAGGGACATGGTTGGCAGTATGAATGAAGTACATATGATATGTGACTGGCTTTTTTTCCTTCTTCTATTTGTGAGCTGTTACTTTAGTAGAGCAGTTATTTTTCATGCTGGCTAGTAGTCTTGTGCAGTGGATATTGAATACTTTTTTGAATATTGAAAATTTTATCTTTTCATTGTTGGTCCTAGTTTCAATTCTTCCCTTTTCCTTCAGCTACCCTAACAGAGCACAATAGGAGCTCCTCATCATCTACCACTGATTTGCCTGGGTGTAGAATATCTCAGTCTTTGCTTGGACACCAGACAGATTCTGGGTCTACAAGCCCATCCTCACCAGGCTTTACCATTAGCACTTTGTGCAAATCTGGTGTTACAGCAGCGCCATCAGGGAGTACCAGTACTTTATCCTGTTTTTCACGGTCTCAGAGTCAGTGGATTTCCTTTGCTGATGAACTTCTTACAATTAGACACACAAGCACAGACAAGAAGGAGCCCCAAAGATTGCATTTTAAAACTGAAAATGCCTGCCTTGCCTCTTCTGCTTTGCTTGGGAATTCTTCCAACAGCTGTGCTTCTGAGGATCAAAGTGACCTTTTCAATAACTCTATATGCCATGAACAATTATTCATTGAAGAAACTGGCACTGCTGCTGAAATATCTTCTGCATCATCTTCAGCACTACTGGACTATAGTTTAGTGTCTTCTTGTGCTCATACAAATAAGGGTATGCGAAGCATGCATTCTGTACTGCTCTTTGCTAATAACTGACTCCAAAAAGCAAGCTTTGGATTCATTTTTTCTTTTTGTTATTATTGCTCAACTGATGCTAAAATTAACTCAATCTTCTTACTTAGAATGTACTAAACTGCTTGTTAATACCAGTTGGGACAGTGAAGTAAATATTCAGCTTGAAATCAGAAGAAAATTCAAATTATTCATTTAAAGGCATTGCTTTTTCTTAACTATGCAGTGTTGCTTTTCTAGAAATGGGAATGTATTTTTGTGGGATGTCAGACAGTAACGAGATCTCAAAGATTAAGATTAATTGCATTTGCAAAAACAATTCTTTTTACATACAAGCTTCCAAGAGTGGTTGGTATAAAATCACTTGAGAGCAATGAGAAAGCCCATGATGCTGTTTTTTAGATGCACTTTTCAGGGTATCACATGGCGCTATTTTAAAAGCACTTACGATTTGTGGTAACTCTTTACACATGGCACTTGTACAATAGGAACCTCTAGTAGAAACATCACTTCTAATATTCTACTCAAGTAAATAACTATTTATGTTCAGTGTGATATTTCTAATATTTTCCTAACTTTGCTTTATTTCAGCAAGGCCCACCACTCCTCTTTCTGTGGGCACCATTGTACCCCCGCCAAGGCCTGCTTCAAGACCAAAGCTGTCTACCGGGAAACTTAGTGGGATTAATGAAATAGTACGTATTGATTATTATTTTTTTATTTGCCATTTTGACTTGATTTCAGATACACCATTCATTTACTCTGTTACAGTGGAGTTACTTTATAGCCAATGTTCAAGGAATCACATAAGCAGGTTTTCAACATTGCCAAATAGGCGTGGTAATAGTTTATGATATCTCATTACAACAGATAATTATTAACACAAGTCCTAAGGTCCAAACCAAAATTTTTGCATCAGCTGAATGTTTTTAATTGAGCAAATCAGTAATTTGATAATGAAAAACAAAATACTATTGAAGTTATTAACAAACCTCCCTTGATTTAGGGATATCACCAAAGCTCTGGGAAATGAGTGGGGTTTTTTTCAATTGTATGTTGACACAAGTAGCCCTGTTGTGACTTCTCCCTGCACTTGGTGCTGGTTTGTGGAGAAGGGAGGTGGTAGATCTCAGCAGTTGCCCGTAAGGATAGTGAGAGTTTGCACACTGTCTGCATGTACCTGCAATGTGGGTTCGCCTGCTGATAAGGAATGTGCTAAAGAATGCAAATAACCAAACAGCCTATCAGACTAGGCCATGCCTAATTTCCTCTGTAAATATTAGTATTCTGCAGGTTTCACTTGACTTCCTGACTTGGAAAAATGCTCCTGTGGTAAAATCCTCTCATTGTCTTTCAAAGTAGCAAGATATTTTCACCATATTCTTGGTACAAACAAAATTCTCATCTTATGCTTTGACAAAACTGAGAGAATATTTTAAAACTGTTTTGCTTTTCTGTAGGATCAGAACAGAGTTCATTTTGAAATTCTTTTCTCTTTCCAATGCAGAATTGTAGTAATTGCTCTTAGCTCAAGAAATCTGTTCTTCATGTAATTTATCTGTTCTACTATAAAGTATGATCCTGAACAAAGCTACATTCATTTTATACTGTTGCTTTTGAAATTTACTACTATCTGGATACAAGTAGAAGGTTGTCAGTTGTCTTCATTATATGTTAACTCCTTTTACAATTCTCATAGTCTCTATCAAAGCCAAGAAGTGCAATAAAATGGGGGAAAAAAAGTTACAGTGACATCCTGCCCTTAGGGGAAAGGAAATACCCAAGATTCACAAATGCTAGGGATCAAAAGGAATGACTAAAGTCAGAGGGTCCACAAAACTCACCAAGTTTTATTATTAAATGATGCACTTGACATGGAAATTGGTATGTTAATCCCTGACCTACTATATATGTGCATGACAGTGGGTTCTGGATAAAGAGGTAGAATAAAAAAGGAAGAGAAAAAGGAACATATGAAATAAACAGGAAGAGAAAGGGAGAAAGAGAGATCACCAATCCTGGTTCCAGTGTCAGTTCAGCTGATGGAGTATCCTGGAAGTATCACCTAAGCTTGTTGGGAGTACCAGTTTTTCCTACCCTGGAGCTAAGTTTCTTGCTTTCTATGCAATTTAGTCATCATGCACAGTTAATTGTTTCAGACCTTTCTGAAATTCAGTCAGAGGGCTTTGGAGGTCCTGGGTGGTCTTTTCCCCTCCAGTCCATACCCATTTCTCTGCCTCATTCCTGCACTTGTGCTTATCTGCAGGAGCTAGAGCAAGACGTCACAGAAAAATGCTGCCTACCGCTGCATAGTGCCTTCTTCATCCACATCTTGTTCTTTTTCACTTTGTTTTTACCAACAATCCTTGGTTATTATCAGCAGATGTCTTCAGTTGGTGCCAACAGTCCTTGCTTATTAACAATCCTCTGTTGTTATTACCAGCCAGCCTTGTCTATTAGTACCAACAATCCTTGGTTATTACCAACAGTCCTTGATCAGTTTCAACAGCCCTTGGTCATTATCAACAGTTTGTCTGTTATTACCAAACAACCAACTGTTGGTTCCATAGTCATGCAGCTATCAGTGTTTCAGACATACACATTAGCCCCTTATCATTCGTGATTCTACAGTTATCCTGTAAAATGATGCTTCAGGGGTTTCAGTCCCTTTCAGATATGTTAACCCCAGTATGATCACTAGTTAAATAACAGTTAAGTGTATCCTAAAACCATCTAGAGATTTAGAATGGAAGAGACTTTTAAGTTCTCTAGGCCAGCCTGCTCAAAAAAGTGCTGACTTCAAAATTGTATCAGGTTGCTCAGAACCATGCTGAGTTTTGAAAATTTCCAGGGTGGGAGATTTTACAATCTGCCAATCTGGCAGCCTGTCTCAGGATTTTACCAAAAGGTTGCAAGAAGGACTTTTTACCAAATTCTGGCTGGCATTTCTTCGCTGTAGCTCTTGCATCTCTTAGAAGAGCCTGTCTCTGACTTCTTTGTGTGCCCCTTTTTACCTAGTAGGAGCCTGCTAATAAATCTCTTCTTAGGCTTCTGTTCTCTGGGCTGGAAAAACCCTGGTCCTACAGCCTGTTCCTCTCTTGGTCCTGTACTCCAGTCCCAACTATTTAACTTACCCTCTGCCGCTCTCGCTTCCAATTTATTAGTAGCTCTGCTTTAGCTCTCCAAATCTATGTTTGCCACACACACAGCCCTGTAGTCTTGGTTTCTGATACTGTTTTCTGTTATTATTATTGACAGGCTGTTGTATAATCCAATATATTAGACTTGACTGCTCTGTCAAAAAAAGCCTATAATCTATGAAATAATGGTATTTACTCCAATGGAAAATGCAGGTTCTCTGTTTTACATGAAAAACTAGTGTAGATAAAACATTAAAGAACTATGTTGAGAAACATTATGAAATTGATTGGAGCATGAAATAAGAACTTTTCTGTTTACAATATTTGTTCATGTCTTTAAAACCACTTTGTGTTATATTCTTGTGATATCTTCTGTTCAGCCTAGGCCATTCAGCCCTCCATTGACTGCTAACTCAAGTCCACCTCCAGCAGCTCCTTTGGCACGTGCAGAGAGCATTTCTTCTATATCCTCTTCTGCTTCCCTCAGTGCAGCAAACACACCTACAGTTGGTAAGTTTAATTAACCATTTTATCTTACTGGAGAAATAGGATAACTCAGCCACTAGGCTGCACCTGCTGCAAGAAACATTTATTGGAGTTAGTTCTTTCATATGCAAGTCCAGGTACTTAAGCATTCTTTGCAATGTCTGCTTCTAAATGACACTGAGACACAGGAAAGTAGATTAAATGAGATTAGACCATAGACCCAGTTATGGCATGTTCTTTAGGGAAATATTATACACAATTAACATTCCATGAATTCTTATTTGGTATGCCATGCATCTTATTTGGTATGCTATTTTTGTATAGCCATCAAGTACAACACGTTATCATATATTTGTTCAGAAGATGTTATTGTATAGGTGCAGAAATACTTAGGGATACTTAAAAATTCCAATGAATACAAATGTTCACAGAACTGAGTTCTTTTATGTTCTAATGCTTATTTTTCTGCAAGTTAGTTAAGAATATAAGCTAAGCAGTAAAAGCAAAACAAACAATTAAACAAAGATCAAGAGGGAAAGGAAAGTCTTCATGTGTTGTCACTAATTTAGAAGGTTTTCTCTTGTTTTTAAAGCAAGGTGCTTCAGTTTGATATTTGATTATCATAAATCAAAAGGAGACATTGGGGCTTTTTTAGTTAATTGGGGGTTTTTGTTAGTTTGGGAAGGGCAGGGCTTACGACATTTTAACTTATTTATTTAGCAGTATTGAACTATTTAACTTCTGAACACAGTTACACCTTTAGACACAAGTTAAATCAAGTTGTCAGGTTATCATTTAGTTATCTGCAAATGTTACTGATGCCAAGGATTCCTCACTCAGGCTCAGCAGCTCTGAAGAGCATCTGTGCAGCACCTAGTGGGAGTTCTGCAGTGGAGTCATTTCCACCCTGTGCAGAAGCAAGGCTACTAAGTTCTGCCCAACCTTAGCTCTTACAGTTCAGTATCCACCAGTTTCACAAATGCTGAGAAGCATCGCAGAAACACAACTAATATTTTGGTTGCCAGAGTCTATCCAGGCTCACGTTCTCAGGTCTGAGCTCTGGTGTCAAGGAACCAAAAATTGGTGGCAAGAGCATCAATATCCCCCAGCTCTGGGGAGATATATATGTGTGTTGTTGGAAACAGTGGCAGAGTGAAATCATGAGGTGAGGCAGGAGGTAAGGAGGTGTGTGCTGACAGTGAAGCTTGATCTGGTTATTATTCTGGCCTAGGAAAATAGGTAAGGCCAGTTCCATCTGCACTGACTGTATGAATTAAATAGTCCTGGGAAAATGGGAAGAGCAGTACAAAAAGCTGAAGTACTTTGGGGCATGAGACTATAGCTTGCAATACATTCTGTATTCTTTTAACTTTTGCGCAATCCAGTGTTCCCCTTACCCCATTTGTTCTGAATAATGGAGAATTGACTCTGATTATCTTCTTCCAAGTTGAACTTTAAGGCATGTGTAATTTAGTGCTTCTTTTATGCTTTTGCTTAAATTTAATTTGCAAAATATTTTTAATATTAATTTTTAGCATCTATTTTTGCTGGAATTTTTTTTTTCTTGCAATGTTTTGTTTCATTTAACTGTAATAGACAATGGTCTTTTGATTCGAAATCTTCCTGCAATTGAAAAGCTTTGTGAGACACTGCCAGGTATTGTACTCAAAGCACATTTACGTCTTAACTAATCTTCCTAATATACTACATCTAATAAAATTGTATTTCTTTTTGAAACAAGTTTCTCCAGATATTTCTGGTATCTGGCACATACAAGTTGCTTGACATCTCAAGTACGTAACAAGTTGTATGTTGCTGAAATGACCAAAACGTGATGTAAACACTTTTATATAATGCTGTCCTCTGTCTATCCAATTTCCTGTTCCATAAACAAGGTGAAACTTGGCCCTGGTTCTTCAGTTTATCATTACTACTTTTTTTCAAGTAAAGTGAATATATTTTTACTTTGACAATCCTAATTCTCCTAACACATGTTAGGAGAATGTTTCTATATTTACATACAATATGGATCTTAGAAGAGACATAATAAAGACTGTACTTTTTCAAATAAATTTTATTTTCATGACAGCTCTTTTGCCAGTATTAAAACTGTCTGGATCTTTGTTCCTAAACTGAACTAAAACCATTTTATCAGCTTATTCAGCTGTCCTTTTTATGACCAATGATGGAGTCTTTTGTTCTGCAGTTTTGGTCTGCACTTTGAAGGTGTCAATGCAACCGTTTGCATGGTTATGTTACTAGTTCTTGTGTCAGCACAGCTCAGGAGCTAGTAGTGGTGATCAGGCTGAGACAGGTAGCAGGGCATTTAAGCCAGGTTTGTCATCAATACCAAAGGTGATAGACCTGGAGCCTTGATTAGGGCTGCAGTCTGAGATGAAGTTAGGATACCTTCATGCATCTCTGTCACTTCCCTTCTGTCTGAGACCTCACAACAGGTGTAGAAAACCCTGAAGCTGAATGTTGCTGCATTGAATTATACTCTCAGCAGCAAGGCAACAAAACTGTTGACTTTCAAAACTGCTGACCTTCAGCATCAGAACAAGCAGTTATGTTTGTATCATATGATAAAATGACAGAATCATGAAGGATGGGAAAAGACTGCCAAGATCATCAAGTCCAGTCATTGAACGATCACCACCTTGTCAATTAAACAAAAGCACTAAGCACTCCAGTCATTTCTTGAACACTTCCAGGGATCATGACTCCACCACCTGCCTGGTAGCCTATGCTAAATGAATAAATTCTTGCTGTTGTCCAGCCTGGATCTCCCCTGGCACAGCTTGAGGCCATTTTGACTTCTCCTGTTGCTGATTACGTGGGAGAAGAGGCTGTCCCCTACCTTGCTACACCCTCTTTCAGGCAGTTGTAGAGAGTGGTAAGGCCTCCCCTTATCACTCCTTTTGTCCAGGGAAAATGTACTGAGCTCCTTTAGCTATTTCTCATATGACTTACTCTCCAGACACTTGCCTTGCTCCATTCCCCTTCTCTGGATGTGCTCCAGCACCAAAATGTCTTCCTTGAATTGAGGGGCCCAAAACTGGACACAGTACTCAAGGTGTGGCCTCACCAGTGCTGAGTACAGGGGGACAATCCCTGCCCTGCTCCTGCTGGCCACAGCATTGCTGGCACAGGCCAGGATGCCATTGGCCTTCTTGGCCACCTGGGCACTGCTGGCTCATGTTCAGCTGCTGTCACCAGCACCCCCAGGGCCTTTTCCTGTGGCAGCTTTGCAGCCACTCTGCCCCAGCCTGTGGCACTGCCTGGGCTTGCTGTGACCCAAGGGCAGGACCCAGCGCTGGGCCTTGTTGAACGAATAGTAATTTATTTATTTTTCAGTTTATTGGTTTCTAAGAGAATGCATAGATTTTTGAGTCAAAAGGTGATGAACAGTGGGAGCAGAGTAAAGAAGAGAGAAGTGATCTTATTTGTTGTTCCCCAAATAGGTCTCAGAGAAATATATATACATACATATTTGCTTTGATGTTCCCTGAAAAAAAGTTAAAAGCATGTTATTTTTTCTAATACATTTTACTTTTCAGTCAAGCAAACAGTGTTTGTCTTTTACCAATATGAATATAAAGAATACGTTTGCATTAGTCTGCATAATTTTTGAAATATTGCTATAAAAATGTACATAAGGCCATTCCATTAAGTTAAAGATTTAAAATAATTGATATACCTGTATACAAGGTAATCCCTTTGCTCCACAATTGTTTGTTGTTCCTTAGTGAATTGGCAGAAAAAGACATCAAAACAGCTCAGCAACTCTAGTGGCACATTCATTGAAGGTACACTTTGGTTTTACTGAAGAATAATTCTGGAGTTCAATATTTCACCAAACAGAATTTCAAGTAATTGACAATTCATAATTTTATTGTATATTTTCCTCTTGAAATAATGGTTTCTGGATTCCTGAGACTATTGAGAATCACAGCTTTTTATTGGTAGTTTTCAGGGACAGAAAAAACTTCAGAATCTTGATCCATGTATTGTCTGAAAGAATAAAGAAAAACAACCTACTGAAAAAAAAAATCAGTGGTTTTTAGCCAGAATCATACTAATTAGTTCGTTTAAGAATTTTTGATTTTCAACACTTTTGACTAGATCTTTTGGATCTAACGAGGCCTAAGTGTTGCACAAATGTTTTTATGGCACTGAGAAGCACTCTGAACATTTTACTACCTTATGTGAGAAATTGTAATGGAGAGAGAGGTCTGAGGTAGCAGAATTAGACTAGCTCCTGTCTTTGACTGTCTTCTGTCACTGCTTCATTCACTTATCTCTTAATTTAAGGTCTAATATGAGATATTAGGTGCTCTGTGAAGAGCAAGGCCCCAACTTTCTTTTTACTTCTGAAAGAGCTCGGAAAGGACAGGCACTTAGAGTAAATAGGTTTAATTTGCCATGGGCAATATTATATAGAAGCATTTTGTCTCTTCTTTGTGGTATGAAAGAGAAATTTTTCAATTTGCTTATGAAAAGATAAAGACTGTGCCTCCTTTGTGATAGGTAATACTATGTGATACAGACCATTTTTTCATGGTACAAAAAATATAAGATGCTATCTACTACAGTACTGCACTAAGAAAAAAAGAAGAAACTTCCAGTATTGTATTTCATATTCCATACAAATGTAGATGATTTGTGAAAAATGAAATCCCATGACAACCTGTTTCATCAACTGTATATGCGCATTTCAAAAAGCCTTCAAATGAGGTCTTGGTTGATATAGCTCTATATTGGAATTGTGTTGTGTTGGCACAAGCAACAAGTGAAGGCTTCTCCAACAATTTGTGCTTGTGAATTGCAGTGTTTGTTGGCTGAAAATGTTAAAAGAATGTTAAACTGTTCACTTATGTGGGGTAATATTGATGAATTTGCATGTAAGTTCATTTTTACTGTAAGAGAATTCTTGGTATTTCTGTGACCATTTTATCATGCATTTTTCCATATAAAAAAGCATACAGTAGGGATCTTTATTTTAAAGCATTCTGTTCAGTTTGCTTTGGGTCTGTTGACTTCACCCCCACCAATAGCCATTTTAATGCAGTGTTCCTCTATCTCCTTTCTGTCTGTTTACATAATGTCATACCAATAGTCATACCTATGTTCTTATGCTGCTAAGCAGCATTTTGGTGGTACTATTGTACTGTGCTATGTTTATCTATTTCTACACACTTTACAAGTAATACCTCTGTTGAGACTGTGATGTTGGTGTAAATTCTTGTGAAAATTACAGATGTAGTCAACCATTCTGAAATCTACTAAGCTTTTTGAAAATTAAATTTATACACTGTATGTATTCTAGGTGTTTCACGTGGTCCCAGCCCCGTCAGCCTTGGAAACCAGGACACCTTGCCTGTTGCAGTAGCTCTTACTGAATCTGTTAACGCCTACTTTAAAGGAGCAGATCCCACAAAGTTAGTTAAATAGTGAATTGTGTTGAATGTATTGAGTTACAATGAGAAAAGACTGGGGGAGGGGAATGAGAAGGGGAATTAAAAGGGTTTTTTTTTCTCTGGGTATGAATGGGGCTTATTGCTCTGTAATGGCCTGCATCCTGCCAGGAGTTCATATATACCTGCTTTACACAAATGTGCTCAGTGACAGCACAGAGAATGACAAGGATTTTTATCATTGTCAGGTAGGTATTACATGTAATTTTGTGCAGCTGAAAGCACTTCCTTCCCTGTGACATCCATTGCTGTGCTACTTAGGCCTTGCCTAGGCAGAGCCATATTGCCATGTTTTCAAAGCTTGAAAAATATCCAAGACTACTGTATGCTTAAGCAGTTAAATTTTTTTATTTCTTATTTCATCTTACTTCCAAGCTGAAAGTGGCAGTACTAGTCACATTGGCCTCATTTGAGATTGATTTTCTGTTTTAAATTCAGTTCATAAGATCATGAAATTACAGTGGTTGCTTTAAAATTAGGCAGTTAATGAGTTGCAATGAAGCTGATTTTTTATTCTTTTCTAGATGTATTGTGAAGATTACTGGTGATATGACAATATCATTCCCAAGTGGGATTATTAAAGTATTCACCAGCAACCCATCTCCTGCTGTGCTCTGCTTCAGGGTGAAAAACACGAGCAAACTAGAGCAGATTCTTCCAAATGCACAACTTGTATACAGGTTTTGTATTTTTTAACATAATTGTAAGCTACATAATTTGTAGAATTGTTGTGTATGTAAATCAGAATTCTTTGCAGTCTGGTTGATTGAATTACATGTAATTTAATTTTCTGAATTAATCTTGTTCAGCTTAGTTCTCTCTCTCTCCACTGCCACTATTAAAAATCTCAGTGACTACTGGACTTAAAATTTGTGCTGAGTATAACAGGAGCCATAAAAAATAATTTGTAAATGTGTCTGTGTTTTCATATGTATTTAATAAATAATTTCTTTACACAGTAGTAATAATGGTAAAACTTAATTATGAAATAGTAGGCTTAAATGGAAAACAAATAGTAGGAGATTCATGTCATCTCATTTGCCATCTACTAGTGTGTTTTAAAGCTGAATCATTAAATTAATCAGATTCTTAACTGTCTCTCAGATGTGTAGCAGCATGCTTGGAAGAATTTGTAGAAAAAAACGTTGCTGATAAAGTAGAATAATTGTTGAAATTGCACTTGGAGATATTGATTCCTAAAAAATAGAAAAGCTGGAATTTTTTTAGCAGAAAACCACTTAAATTGAGTAGTTGCTGTTTCATTTATTGGAGAAATTACTTCAACACTAAGCTAAATGTTTTTTAATGCTGTACTTTTTTAATTACTAAAATAATAAACCATATGCACGTATTCTTTTGTATTTAATTTCCTTTTGTTAGTTCATACTTAATGTAATGAATAATTCATACAAAATTAAATTTAATCACTGTTTGACATGACAGTTTATAACTGAAATGTTATCAGAGATGTATCTGACAAAGTGAATTATACTGAAAAAGCATATTTTGCCAAAAAAGGTTAAAATGTCTGGTATTCTTGAATGACTGGTGTAATATTTCACCCCTAATTAGTGATCTTTCTTTGCAGTGATCAGTCACAAAGTGACTCCAGTACTAAAGACTTCTGGATGAACATGCAAGCTATAACTGTCTACCTCAAGAAATTATCAGAGCAGAATCCATCTGCATCCTATTACAATGTGGATGTTCTAAAGTATCAGGTAAACACTTTTATCCTTTTGAAAATTTTAATATATATATTTTTATATATACATATATAGTAAATATAGTATATATATACTCATATATATATACTCAGAAATTTAAAGAATTATTATTTGTCTGCCAGCATGGAGGTGAACTGTCATCCCTCATCTCTACTTAAAATGCATAGACTCTGCCCATGCTTAGCACATTATGTTTCTTGTCATTCCCTAAGATACAGGGCTTGTTTCAGCTTACTAATGCTTCAGGTCAATCCTACAAGCAAGCTTCGAACACTGCTTTTTTTGATATTTTTCAGCAAAGTCAAATTCTCCTTTAAAAAATTTGATGGGAACTTCTTATCATTTGTAGTACTGTCTTTGATTTTGCAATTGCCTACACTTTGGATGCTGTCACTGATAAATTTTAATGCATGGCTCTGATTTGCAGTTGTAAGAGAGTCAGTTTAGATTAGATATTAAGATAAAAGTCTTTACTCAGCGGGTGGTGAGTCACTGGCACAAGTTGCCCAGAGACATTTTGTATTCCCCATCTATCCCTGGCAGTATTCAAGGCCAAACTGGGTACGGCTATGAGCAGCCTTATCTAGTGAAAGTTGTCTGTGCCCATGATGAGGGTGGGTTGGAACTGTATGATCTTTAAGGTCTCTCCCAACCCAAACCATTCTGTGATTCTATCTGAGAAGTATGACATTCTGATTTCCCACAATGAGAAATAGAACAGTAGTCAGAATAGATTTACTGAGTGTGAGTCAGGCTTGACCAAGCTGACAAACTGCTGTGGTGACATGACTTCCTCTGTGGATGAGGGCAGAGCAGTAGATAGATATTGTCTGCTCAGCCTTCAGGATGCCCTTCCACGCCACCTACTGCAGAATCCGTATAGAGAAGCTGGTGAAGAACAGGCTGGATGAACTGACACTGAGGTGAACTGACCCCCAGGGGGTATATTGATTTTACAGTTTAATAACTTCATTCATGATCAGAATGATGGGATGGAGTGTATGAATCCTTGGCAAGTTTGCTGATGATACCAAATGGGGATGGCCCTCGGGATAAAGCAGAGGATTATTTTCCCCTCCTCAGGGGGCTCAACAGGCTTCAGAAATGCGCTGAGAGGAACCTCATGAAGTTCAACAAGAAGCACACTTGGGGAAACCAAGTGGAAATTATCATGGCAGAAAAGGACCTGAGGGTTCTGTGGGTGACCATGTTGAACATGAGCCAAAACAATTCGCTGCTCATGTGCAAAGGCAGCAGATGTTCTCCTGGATGGTCTCCTGAGCTGCATTAGGCTAGGTATTGCTAGTGAGTGAAGGGAGGGGATCCTTCCACTCAACACTGGAAACACCACACCTGGGGTGCTGTGTTCAGTTCTGGGTTCATTGCTAATGAGACTGGATAGAGTTCAGCAAAGGGCAACTAAGATGATGGTGGGACTGGAGTATCTGTCCCATGAAGAAAACCTAAGAGTGTTGGGACTCCTGAGCCTGGAAAAGGGAAAATTCAGGGAAATCTCACCAATTATGTATAAATACCTGAGAGAGGGCACAGAGAGGACAGAGTTAAGCTGTTTTCACTGGTGCCCAGTGTCAGAATCAGAGACAATGGATACATGCTGGATCACAGGAAATTCCCTCTGAACAGCCAGCACCGCTATTTTTCTTGTGACAGTGGCTGAGCACTGGGTACAGGTTGCCTTGAGGGGTAGTGGAGTCTCCATTCTTAGAAGTGTTCAGAAGTTGTCCGGAGCTTAGGCAGCCTGCTAGAGGTGGCCCTACGTGAGCTGTAGGACTGAACCAGGCAGCCTCCAGGAGGTCTCTGTCAACTTCTGCCATTTGGTGCATCAGTGAGATGATGTTATTAAAATATATTCAAGATATATTCACCTCAAAGGGAGAACAGAGATTTTCTAGGCCTGCCTTGAAATGTTTGAACATCTGAGACAACTGTCTGCACAACAAAAAAACCCTGAAAATTACCCTGAAAACTACTCTGAAAAAACCCTGAAAATAGTGCAGCTGTTCATACCTGTTTCCAAATCTGCTTAGTGTGGTTTAAAATCCTGACATACTGAACCTGCAAAAAGCATGTTAGGCACACAAATTTCTTGAGAAAGGTGGGAGGAAAAAACATTTGGTTTGCTGAAATGAGTACGGTGTATTCTTGTAAAAATGAGGCATTGGCACGTGGAAACCCCGACAAATAAAAACAGTTTTGGGCAGACAAAAAAAGGCAAGAGTGCGCATCACGACATAGGAGGTTCCTCCAACAGATTGAGAAGGTGGTTGAGATGCATCAGCACAGTAGAATGAGCTCAGCTACAGAAGCAGCATTCAGCCCTCCTGCAGCAGGAAAATAATGCTTTGAAGAGGTAAGAACTATTCTGCTGGCTGCCTGCCCCACAATGACAGGTATTGATTGTTCTCTGGTGCTGCCTGGTTGGGCAGCTGAATTGGCACAGCACACAACTGCTAAGGAAGAAGTCATTTTGCTGTAAGCATGCATCTTGCATAAGGCAGAACACAACAAAAACAAACCTTACAAAAAGTTATAAAAGAGCAGGAAGGAGCCACATAGGCCAGAGGGAGTTCAAACCTTTTCTTCAAGTATTTTAATTTAAAATTAAAATAACAGGAATTCCTTTAGGCAACAGTCTTCCAAATTCTGTGATTAAGAGGTCAATTGTTCTCTTGATATTTTGTCAGCACTGAGACTTCTCTTAATTACCATCATCCCCTAATTCTGCCCAAAAGGTGGATATCTTAATTGTTTTCAATGATTTATTCTTTTACAGGTATCTTCAAATGGCATACAGTCCACTCCACTGAATCTTGCAACTTACTGGAAATGTGATGCTAGCACTACTGATGTGAGAGTGGATTATAAATACAATCCAGAGTCTATGAATGTGCCTAGTATGCTGTCTAATGTCCAAGTTGTGGTACCAGTAGATGGAGGAGTAATAAACATGCAGTCACTTCCACCTGCAAAATGGTAATGTTAATTCTTTTCAGTATTTTTTCAGATACATTTCAGTGCATTCTTTAGTGTCATAGCCTGAAAAATTTCACTGGAAGAAATAGCAAAATGTGTAGTATCAAACGTCTAGGTATTTTGTGGTCTAAAACAGAGAACACGTGCCTCCATTTCACATAAACTGAGTGAGTACCCATCCCAACTGTGTAATAATACAAGCCTTTATGAATTTTCCAATGTTTGCTTTCTTTTGTCTGATAGACAATTTTAATACAGTAATTCGAAGTGGTTAAAAAATATTTTCTCTCTGTGTGTAACGATGTATTCTTATAAGGGGATTATATAGAAAAAGTAGCAGAAAGACAGGTTTTTTAAAACTTTCCTGATAGTTCTAACATAAAAATTAACTTCTAATGGAAATAGAAGTTTAAAACAAATCTGAGTAACTGAGGAGCTCTCCATAAGCCAGGTAGCACTATCTCGCAATTTAAGTGTCATGCAGATTATTAGACAAGCAGCTACCTGCCACCACCTTCTGAGCCTGCATTTACAGTAGCACTTCAAAGTGAGACATAAGTAGTAGGAAATTATGTTACAAGTTTGTGGAAACAATCGGATGGTAGTGAGACTAGACAGAGTAGTACAGCCCTGGAGCAAATGTGAGCAGAATTTAATCACTGTGCCTGTGCAGCATGTACATACTTGTCCAGCTGTAACATAAATCCTGGACTGTTTATTCCCAAAATGGTCTTTTTAATGTGAAGAGGGCAAAGAACACCAAGTTAAAGCACATTAGGCTTTGTTAACCTTATTTCTTATAGATCAGTTTACCTTACAGAGCAAGGTTTAAAAGAAAAATAAACATGATGCAATTATTTGGGTGGATTCTGATGTTTCTGGAGGCAATACAGTTACAGGTGTTTATTGGACAATGTAGTAATAGAGTATAGTTTTAAGTGGAAAAAATTCCTTACAGGATTGAATCCTTCTTGACCTGGTATTTTAAGGAAACAGTACTTCTAACCAAATTGTAAGCTTGTTTTGAGCAAGAACATGTTTAGTATCCTATCTGAACCACACTAATACACTGTGGTGAAGCTAGTCGCCCTGCCTAAGCTTCTTCCACAAACCCACTGTAATGAAGCTGGAGTGAAAGCAGGAACACACATCCAGAACACGCAGTGTTACCTGGGAAGGCTTAGGGATAGTTGCATTAGCAAATTCATGTAGGCAACTTTCAAGACCCAGAATTTTGAACCTGGCAAGCTGACCAAAGGAAAAAAATTCAGTTATGGCCCAGGCAGGTATAGTATTTGTTCCATCTAGTGGATTGGGTGGTGGGGTTTTGGTCTTTTTTTTAGGAAAAAAGGTCTCTATAGCTTGACTTCCTATGAGTAAATGCTACCATATGTGCTACTTATCTGAGCATTTCAGTCCTGCTACATCAGTGGCAAGAGGAATTTCAAACCTATCAGCACTTCATGCTGCTCACAGCTTTAAGTTGTTGACTTTCCTTTAATGCAACTGCTAGAAACTCCTCCAGGAGTTAAAATGCCCTGTCAGCTCTTGGTACCCTTTCTGCCCTTTACAGTGTCTGAAGTTAGCTTGAACAGAATGTTACTGATGCCAGTTAGTTTTACTAGAATGGAAATGGAATAAAATTCATGCTCTCAGGACTCTCACTTAGGAGAGAACAGTCAACATTGCTCCCCATTCTATCTTCATCATGAAGCATCAAGGCATAGCTTCCAGACTGCTTCCAGAGTAACTTACCCTTTAAGACTGCAGAGGGGTTTGAATTTTGGAGGCATAGGTGTGGACACAGGACAGTGTTAAATGTGTAAAAAATTACTGTGTAAAATGTGTAATGGAGTGTGTTCTTCTGAGCTCACTGCTCTGGAGTGATGCAGATACACCCTTCTCTTTTCCTCTTTTCCTCCTGTAGTTTTCCACAGACTTACCTTAAAATATGCAAATATTTTTATGGGCTTCCATTTAGAGATGTTTGTAATATACCAGTGTAAATCAAGGGAAATAAAGTTCTAAACCCAGTAGTTTGTAACTAACCTACCATTCTCTTACAGGAATGCAGACCAGATGAAAGCATGTTGGAAAATATCTAGCATTTCAGAGAAGTCTGAGAATGGAGGCAAGTTGAACTCTTTTGTTTTGCTTTCTTGTACAGACAATTTTTATCAGTAAACAGGTGATTATTTTAGCCTCTATGCTCTCTTCATTCCTTTTTACACATTTTCTTATGCTGTAACCTGTTTACTAGTTCACCTTCTTTTCAATTAATTGCCTCCTGAGAGATTCTGTTATGAGTGAGATGTCAAAATATAAATTTAATTATTAGCTATATAAGGGACAATAATGAAGTACCCTGAAAACAGTTAATAGTTCTAAAATACAGTTTAGATAGGATAGGAAATTTTTGCGTTCATGCAATTTGGAAGTGAGCAGCTACTCAAATGAAAATAAGTTTAATATCTGTGTCTTTCCACACATAGATAATTAAAATACATTAGAAGGAGGTAAGTGGAAGAACTGGGGGTAAAAAAAAAAATCCAAAAGTCCTGAGTTTAGATATATTATTCTTGACCAACATTTTGAGTCTTGGTTTTGACCATAATGACTCCAGGAAAAGACTTAATCTATGCACATCTGCTCAGAGTGGTAATTTATACAATATTGCATAAGGTACCAATAGTTGTCCTCTGCCCAGTGCCATTCTCTGAGCTGTAGTTGATGTCACAACCCCTGCAGTCTCTGCAGGTGCAGTATTTTTGTGAAGTAGTACAACAGCTAAAACATCTTGTCCTCAAAGCCTCTGTGGAGAAATGAACTGCTAATGTAAAGGAAAGGCCTTTAGTCCTGTTAAGAATTTAGTAAAGAGGATTGTGAAATCACAGATTTGCCTGTAAATGTGACTGGTTTCATATAGAAACCACAAGCATGGAAGGAGAAGACAACTTCTATTCCTGCAAAGGCTCCAAAGTTGTGGTTATCATTGAAAGAAAATCAGAGAGAATTTTACTGAACACAGGTGATTACTCTAGTCTAGTGTACTTTGTCTTTCACTAACCTCACAGTTCTTTGCCATTTGTCTTCACTACATTGGATTAGCCCTATTCCTTTTCTTTTCCCCTTCTCTTTTCTGAACTTTGTGACTTCTTTTAAAAGGAAAAAATCATATGGAAACACAAATGCAGCCAATGAAGAGGAATTTTACACCTGCAGAACAGCACAGAATTGACTGCTAGTGATCCAGTTTGCATCTTATATGTTGACAGCAGAGTTGCACATATCCCACTGCTTCTGCTGTATTCCTTCTTTTCCCACCATCTTTTCCTCCCCTTTTCTTTGAGTTTAAACATGTATAGTACTCCCAGTTCAGGAGGAAGCAATATTGTGCTGATCTTGCACTTACAGAAGCAAAGGGAGCAGTTGGACAAACACTGTCAATGTCAGGACAAGTGTATTCAAGTCTTTTCTCCTGGTGGACAGCATGATAAAATTTAAGGAGGCTTTTTATGGTCCCACACATTACGTGATCTGTCAGCTGGAGAGAGATAAAACACAGAACACGCTGTCAAAGCACTTGAATATATGAGTTTCCATAGCTGGAGTAGAAAGAATCTCCAGTTTTCTGAATAAGGCAGACCTACTGAAGAAATTAAATTGATCTTAAGCTAAATTTATGAAGAACAAGCTACTGTGTGAAACAATATCTTTTAGTTCCTGCTTTTAGCTCAGTACCATTTCTGTTACTAACTTTCCTTGTAATTTAGCAGTTCTTATTGATAGGAATAGCAAGCTGTTTTAAAGTAAAATTATTCCATTAATTTTATTTAAATCTCATTTTCCCAGCACACTTTGCAAGAGCAAGAAAAGACCTGGTTTAAAACTAAAAAGTAGTAGCAATGAGGGGATTTTAAAAATGCCTTTCATTGCCTACAGAAATGTATTTAAATCTATTATTGCTTTATAGTACTATCAAAGTGATACCACTTCACCACTGTCTCTGAAAAAATCAACTGAAATTTGTGAGAAGTATTTAATCAGACCTTGTCTTTATTGGAAACGTAGTAATTTCTTTCCTCTGGGTGCATTACTGTAGAACTGCATTTCTTCCAATGTTTTTGTTTATGTACTTTCATCCAGATTGATCAAGACAACTCTTAAATGTTCTGCTAGTGAAAGGCATATAGTATCTCCTATCTATCAATCAGATACTATCTACCACAAGATAGATGGTAGTAAGTACTTAGAGACCAGCAAGTATAAATTATTATAGGGAGCAATCAGATTAGTAAGTGATTACCAGGCTGATACCCACATTTTGGATAATCTTGCAGACTGTTGGATAAAACAGATTTGTACTCTTACCTCTTTTGAAAGTGTATATAGGACTGCCACTGGGAATAGATGTCAGAGGTCACCATATTAGTTTCACTTCTTACTACTAAAAATTTGGAGAGATCCTTTTGTTTTTGCAAAACAATCAGCTTCTCAGTTTTGTTGTTTTTATAGGTTCTGGATCCCTCAGGGCAAAATTTGAGCTCTCAGGAGGACCCAGTAAACCAGCAACACTTGCAGTGCAATTCATCAGTGAAGGAAGCACCCTTTCAGGAGCAGATGTGGAACTCGTAGGCACTGGCTATCGGCTTTCCCTTCTTAAGAAGAGATTTGCCACTGGTAAGACACTGACATGCTTATATATTCAAATCAATGTTATATATTCTCTAGTGTTAAATTCTAAAATATGAAACTGTTTAATGAGTGATGTATAAATAGTTACTCTTTATTGAAACACTTCGGACAAGTCAGTTTGTTTTTCCACAGTTATTCAGACTGCTCCAAGGAAAATATTGACTGCAAAAAATTTACCTTTGTTTTTCAGGACGGTATATGGCAGACTGTTGATGTACCTGTGAAAGTCATTTGATCAGGAGTGCAAGAAACACTTGTGACGATAGGAACTCTGCCCTCTCCATTTTTCAAACACTATTTTAACATGCATTAATTTTTAAAAATATTGACTTACTTTGAGGCTAAACTACAGAAAGTAAATGCACTTTTAAGAGTCATTTTGAAAACCTTTTATTACTTTACAATAGCACTGAAGTTAACTTCAACACTGTCTGTAAATGATCAACTGCAATAGTTGGGAAAATTTGTTGAAAAATTAGTAACTTTATATAGATGAAGTCAAAATAGTAATCCACAGTTGTAATGGAGGTATGAAATTTTATGTTGTACTGTAAACAATAAACCTAAAATATAGGGGATCTAGTAAGAAATATTTGAGCTTTTCAGAAGTAATACTCATTTTTCAGATTCTTTAATTACCAGCTTTTAATTGACAGTTTATAAAGATAGAGGCTATGTCTTGTGTAGTTCTTCTTTCCATTCATACCACAAGAACAGCTGAGTTAGAGGTGTATAAAAATAACTTGATGCCCATGTATCATATATTATTAAAATGTAAGTTGTTTCATATAGGGTTTTTTTTAACTAAGTGCAATGTGTTACAAATTGCAAAACACAGCAGAGATTTACTTCTGCAGTTAGTAAAATTTTTTGGGCCTTGTTATTGTTTGAGTTAATGCAGTAGATTTAATTTATTTTTATATTAATTGCATAACTTTTGTGCCTTTTAAAAATGCCTGTGCCTATCCAATTTGATATTCATGTGCCTCACTTCCTTTTTCAAAGTTTGGCTCTTCATCAAGAAAGCATGGCGTTTGTATTATGCACAGAACTTTATAAAAATTCCTTTTACTGCAATTTATTTAGAAGGCAGGTTTGCAAAAACTGTAGTTTGTTTTAAAAGAAATTTAAAACACTGAATTATTTCCTCAATGAATAATTGCAATTAAATGTGGTTTTAGTAAAGGGAGCTGCATCATGCAGTACTCGGAAACTTTTTAATTAACTAATTTTAATGTCACCAAAGAGGAGAATCTGAAAAATCAGTGAGGATAGGAAAAACAAACTTCTAAAAGCAAACAGCATTACTCTTTGCTTTGCCTATAAGTCTTCAGACTTCGAGTGGTTTTGGGGATGTGTGATGTGAATGTACACATAGTACTTCAGGAGACATTGTAAAGAATATTTTATGGCTGCAGGATGACAAATCCTGTTGTGTGTTCATTTTTTTTTTTATAGCTACCAATTTTAATATTTGTATTGTAATCTAATCTGCTTGCTACAGCCTAAGCACAGGGAATTGACACATCAGTAACAATTTTTTAAGCAAGTCACTAATTTAGAAAATTTTCTATGTATTTGTATTACCAAGCTTTTTTTGTAATGTTGAAATGGTAAGCATTGGGGCAAAATAATTCAATAACCTGCATTTGGCAATTTCAAATGAACATTTAGCATACCAGTATGTATTTCAAATTCTCTATTGAAACAGTAAAACATGTTTGAGTTAATTCATGCAAAACCAGTAATGAATTGGTCTGCTGAAGCTTTACAAGAAATTATGCCTTTGTAGAAGCTGCATAAATTGTTGTGTACTCTAGACACTTTCGCCGGTGAGAGTTTCATTGTTAGTGCTAAGAACATAGTGTACTGTAGATTTGATTGGAAGAGTATATTTGGCTCCTATATTTTGCTAATTTTATTGATGATAAATTTGCAACTCATAAAATGGTGGTCTTTTTATTGGAATTTTAATTGTAACCTGTTTTACAATCAAACTGATTAACACAACAATATTTTATTAATGAAAACCCAAATCTATTATTGCTATTTTTAATCAAGTATTACATTAATTTCTAAGATAAATGAAGTAGTTAATGTTTCAGCACTTTTAAGCTAGCCTTCATTCTGGTGTTTTTCATACATTTGCTTTGGGTGCAGGTTACAATTTTGAAGCCATACAAGTTTATATAGACATTTTGTAAAGAAACTCAAAAGCAATGTAAAAAGTATGTGTAGCTATCTGATTTAAAATAAAAAAAACTTATGTAGCAAGCTGGTTCTTGCTTGTGTATACAGCAATATCCCTTGTAGCTGCCTCCTAAGAAAATTAATTTGTGAACACAACTCTAAAGGATCTGAATTTTTATGAATTGTTACTACATTAGACTGTAAATTAGAACATACAAGTTTATCTTTCAAAAATTGTAAATACTCTGAATTTTCATAAAATGTAAATTTTAAAAATTTGCACCCATAATAAACATGTAATATATAATTTAAATACTGATTTATATTGCCTGTACTTTTGCAGTAAAGTTCTTCTAAGCAATAAGGTAATAGAGAAAAACCATGCCTGCATTGAACATTTGAAAATATTCATTTTTAAGTGATAAAGGGTAGAGATCATTATGAACTCTTTTGTATATTTAAAATCATCACAGAGAAGGTGGATGGAAAGATGACTTCTCTAGAACATTTCATCTTTACTAAACTGTAATGTCTGAGATGTCTGTAGTGCCCTATGCCTTTACTAAATTGATTCACTTCACTAATAAATTAGATTAGGCAAAACTGGATATGTTTATGAGAAAAATCTTGACTCGTGGACATGAGCTGCTGTCTGTAAATAGTGCTGTCAAATGCTGTACATTGTCTTCGTTTATGAGCCTATATCTTGTTGTGTGTGCAGGAGAAGAATTAGTGACAAGATTAAAGTAATTCCTTCTGATTTCTAATGTTCACCAGTCAAAAAGAGTAGACAATTTAGTACTTCTCCAGCAGTCTGTATGATTTAGTCCTTCTAAGCTTTGAGCACAGAACAGAAGCTGAAACTGAACAAATGTTTTTGAATCTGTTTGGTTCCTACTAATCCCAAGGCCTGCAGAGGCTTAGTAAGTAATGACTTATTTAATTCACTTTCTCAGCTGGATATCACTGCAATAGAGGTACCATTCTTGTCATGCAGGAAAGCAATAGTCCAAGGGCTTGATTCTTATCTTCTGGCAGGCAGGAATGAAGAACACAAGTACTTAGTGGTCAGACTGGTCCATCTAACACACTAGTCTGGTCTTCACCGGCCAAACAACAGGCTAAGCCTTGGAGAGCTAATGTGCCATTTGCTTTCTGATCCTCCAGCACCTCATTTATTGGTTAGAAATGTAAAAAGGTGCTGCTCAGTTCTTCTACTATTCATTGAACTTAAAAGTGTAACAGATCTGACTGAGGCTGCTCTGGCACTTCTGTTAACATTTGACTTGTACCCACCTACTGGTCACAACTGCTGCAAACTGGATCTCTACTGTCCAAGCAGGTTTGTGATTATCTAAGTACACAATCAGGTAGTTTTTCAGGGAAACCTATCTCTAGCACTGCCAAATAACATTTATGTAGGGTATATGAAGGAGCTAAGATATTTGATTATGAACTGGAACAGCATGAGAGTTACAACTGTGGCAAGTTTTGCTATCTAACATAAAAACAAGATCTTGCATCATGGCAAAAAGTATTACATTTCAAGTCTTGTATGTTTGCAAAGCTTAAGATACACAGATGTTAAGATGCCTATCTTAAGTTTTGCAATTCATACATAATTGGTTTCCATTTCAGTTGTTATGAAAGGGAAATTATACTTAAGAGCGTGCAAGAAAAAAAATCAGGAATTCCTCCAAGCATAGCATAAGCTAAAAACAGTTCAAAGTACTAAAGCATCAGATAACACATCTACAGTTGAGTTGCCATTGATTGGACTGATTAAAAAGTCTCTCAAGTGAAAACATAATTTTTATCTTTGATTCTACATATTATTACACCAGTAAGTATTCTGCTCAGCTCACTTTGACCTCCATGTTTACTGACATGTTGATTTTTGGATTCTTCATTAGTTCATTCAATAACCAACATAAGGCATACAGTCTTAAAAGAAGAGGCCTCTTCTGGATTACTTACTGAACATTTAGAACTCTAATTCTGCATTTTCTGTAACTGCTTTTTTTCACTTCCTTTGGAATAAATTCTTTTTGTTTTTCAATCTGCGATGGCTACTTTATTAGTGTAACCTAAACTATCTTTGTTTGTCATTGTTCCAGCTGAATTTCTTTCTAACAATCTTGTTCTGTAACTTAGTTACTATTATTCAGGAGGTTTTTTAAAAAAGTTAATAATCATAAGCTGTAAATCATGCCAATTTCACTACTCTGATTATTCAACTTTTCCTTTTATCATGTCCTAATCTGTTTTCTTCAAGTTCTCAGCTCTTAAGTCATGTTTTCTACTCCAGAAAGTTAGCAGTGGTAATGTGTTCAGCAATGACTCAAATAATATTATATAATAAATGACTCCATCCTGGTTAAGGAAGCAGCCCATTTTTATAATAATTGTTGATTCTCCCCTCCAGATGTCCCTTCCTGCTTTGCTATTTGATAAGCTCTTTATAATATCCACAGGCTTCCCTTCTGTTTCCCACTCTTGTCATTGGTAGGTTATATGAACAGTCATCACTGAAATGAAACAGTCATAACAGAAATGTTAAGGCTGCCCCAATGTTAGTACCAAAGAATTGCATCCAGGTAAGATGCACTAATGCAGGGGTGGAAGAAAACCAAAGCCCAACTCAAAAGCTCAAAAACTGTTGTTCACCTTCCATCTCTGTTGAACTCTCTTTCTCTGGCGCCTTACAGGACCATGCATTTAGACAGAGAATCAAAGACAGAGAACAGACAGAATGATAAGCCCCTAAGCACCTGAACTGCATTCTTCAATGCAAGTTCCTCCTTCTCAGGTGAGAATCCCTTGGCCTGTGTGCATGAGTCCCTTCTCACTTGTGAGCACTAGGTTGACAGCACACTGCAAGCACTCGGGTACGTGAATGCAGGAGGACTGTTGCAGTCTATGATCTGCCATCTCTGCAGCTGACATCCCTCTGAAGTCTCACCAGTCTGTTCCCATGGGTGGGCCAAGTGCAGCCATGCCTTTTGCCCTGCTGAAATCACAGTTCCATGCTCTGAGTCATCTGATTGAAAACAGTAGATTGGATCCCTGCTTCTAGTGAGATGACAGAATAAATTTAGTTTTATTTGGGTACTAAAATGCAGAAGATTCCTCAATGTAAAAACTGCATCTTGTACATCTAGCACAAGAAACTCAGCCCTCAGACAACCACTATTAGTCTGGCATAATTTCTTTAGGTAGAATAGAGTAGCATAGAGCAAGCACTACACTCCCAGAAGAGAGAATAGGGAAATTACAGGGAAAAATTAATGTGGGCACAAGTGCTCCCTGCAGATTAAGGGAAGAATATGTATTTGCCACAACTTTCCAATAGAGGAGTTGAAAATTAAATGAAATTCATGATGATGGGCCATTAGAGTTACTTTATTGGCATTTTTGCAAGATACTTGAGAAGACTATCAAACTTCTCAAAATAGAAGTATTGTCTTTAATATGATGGGAAAACGTGGAGGATGTGTTCTCTGTCCACCTAGCTATGAGCTAGAACTTGTCACTACTGCACTCACCTAAGTACCAGCCTTTGCTTACAGGAAACAATAAGTTTCCCAGTGAGAAAAATATGGAACCTGTACCCCCATTTTCCTCAGCTATGACCTTTCCAGACTGTTTAAGGTGACTGCTTTTGCCGGCTGCTTCCCAAGAGATGCCACAAAAACATTCATTAGAATTCAAGAGGTTTTTGGCAAATACCATTTTGTAGTCATTCCTCCTAGTGATTCTCCAGCTCAAAAGAGTCCTATAGTAACATGGTTTTGATAAAGAAGTGTGAAACCGTTGAATAATCTGTTTCTCAGGAAGGAGTTCATCCCTTATGTAGGCAGCAACAGTGCAGTCTATGGCTTTTCATGCTACTTATGATTAGGAAAAACCAGCTGTTGTCACAAATTGTAAAAGAAGCTTTCAAAAAAGTGTTACGCTGTTCTTGAAGTGGTAACTGTTACCTCAGCATCAGTTTATAAGCAAACAATGTTCTGAGTTTTACCACATTGGAGTCCTTCTGGGCCCAGGAATGTGCACTCAGCTATACCTTCTGTCTAGGTCATCAGTAAAGGTGTTTGTACCAACACACAGGAGGAGCAGTAGTATCCAGAAGACATGTACACTATTTCAATTACTGACAACAGTCTACTGTTGCCATTATTTTAGTGTGGAGCAAAAATGCTTTGTTTGTGTGACAAGCGGCACCAGTGTCCTGCTATGTCCTCTTACATGCTGTAAAGTATTCACAGCATACGGTGCCATACACTACAGAGTCTGAACAGAAGACAGATTTTTGCATCACCCCTGTAAAAGCTAAGTGGTAACTTGCTATCTCCTGCTACTCCATTCAGTTATCTTTTCAGTTGTTTTTTCTGTAATTGTAAAATATTGTAAAACAATAAGAATATTGTTAAGACATTGGCTGGTGTTTGTAAGGAACAATATCTTACTCATCTGTTCAGACAAAGACTGGTTATACAATTGTTTTAAAATTCTTGTTAAGTCTATTTTGGACACACTTGCTCTGTATCTACATGAAAGTTTAGGAAGCCCTTCTTTGCCTCTCTCCTAGCAAGGCAGGTGTTTTAATGGTTATTGCTGCCACTATCTATATGTAAAGACATGTGAATTGTATGTTTACAACAGATACACAATCAGATCTAACCAGATGTTTGCAAGTAATGATTCAAATGAGTATTAGATCATATCACGTGTATCTTTCATTGTTCTCTATATGTGTAACTGGCTCTACAGAGAATAGTGTTGGCATATACTCCACTGTCATCTCTATAACCAACTATGATAGTAGTAGCAATCTTACCAAGGTGAGGAACATGTTAAAAATAAGAAATGAGAAATAAGGCACACTGCATCAGACCTCCTTTCTATAGTTAGTATTTGTTTTTAAATCAGAAGAACACACAGCTGCTGGTAAGGATCATATTGGAGCAACTTACAGTCTGCTTACACCTTGATTTACACAGCTACTGTTAGCTTTCAAGTGGTCTTCTGTCATCCATGTCAAATCTTGGAGAACTCCTTTGGAACACTTGCCTGGGTTAAGGAATTCAGTGCTCTTGTACAGCAAGCTGTTTTCTTCTAGGAAGGTCCTAGACTGCAGAAACTGCCAAACTTGCTGGCTGTCAGCAGGTTATGGGCAATTCATTTGTAGTGCCAGAATGAGCTCAAAAGTGGGGGTGGGAGCATAGCAGTTGTGGAAAAAAATAAACATAAATGAAACTCTCTCTGATGCAGTTGACCAAGAATCATAAATAACACCTCATTTTAAGTTGCCTACCTGAACTGCAAAACCAAACATTAGCGACAACCAAGTCAGAATTACTTGATTGCATTTGTTGTTAGAAATCAGATTCAAGTAGTATGGCCAGGTGCTACTACAAATGGTCAATTTTTATATTTTTGGATATGCTCATAATTCAATAATCCTTTGAGTGAGATGCCTACCATAAATGAACACAACCCAATTGGTTTCCACTACAGCTTCATGATGAGCCAATTTCCTCAATAGTTCAACATTCTCAAAAGGCATGGGCCAAGCTGTCTGTCTTCACTCAACACCCCTTGTATCAGCTGTGTACCACCTCTGTACATACCTGCTTGTGATTCAGCTTACCAACCAAACATAAGTCAAAGTCAGAAAGCAAGAAAATTCTGTTCTAAGTTAAGCCAACTGAACCATCCTGCAGGAGGATCTGGCAAATAGGGATTCCTGACCTAGGAGTAGAGATGGAATAGGAATGAGATCTCCCAATATAGACAACAACACATCACCAGCCTGGGCCTACTAAATCACAGTCAGAGATTGGAACTAAATGCAGCTGGGTGCAATGACATAAGGGAAGACTTCTCTTAATAGTGGCTTTAAATCCTGAAATTATAAACTATACAAGATTGATAAGAAAAGAAAATTAAATACAGGGGTAGGAAAGTCCATGGAGATAGTTTCACTGAGAGTGAAAAACAGGTGTTTGTTCTAAAAAACAACAAAAATGTTTCCCTTCCACTGTGTTATGGGATCCATACTAGCTGGATATGCCAGAATTGGTAAAAATAAAAAGAGTGAGAAAGAAAAGTATTCTGTAAATATTCTGCCATATCTCTTTCAGGCTATCTAGATCATGTAGTCACATGGTGAAAATACTTTGCAATCCAAGAGTATCTAAAGAGAGATATTAATACATCATCTACTAAAACTAAATATTTTTAAACCAGCATATCTGATAAACAACATCTAAGAATTTAGGAAGTTGAATAAGCCATACTATGGATCATTAATTTTTATTTCAGTGATTCTCAAATACTAGAAAGGATTAGAAGATTAACAGAAAGATAACACCATTACAGAAAAAAAGGAAAAAAAAAAGAAAAAAAAGGTGTCAATCCAAATAACTATAATATAGAACTTGGTAAGAAAATTTTAAAAAGCATTTAAGATAATTAGTGTCAATCATGGATGTACCAAATAAAGGTCTTAAACTAATTTAGGATTAGGTTGAAAATCTGGTTCATAAGAATAATAGGGTCAAAGGAAAAAAGGATTTATGTAAGATGCCTGATTTAGAAGTACACAACATTGGGTTTATAACTAGAGCAATGCAAGAACATAATTACAAAATTAGTCTTAAGATGTAACTGAAGAGGGAATCAACTTTAAACACCATTCTGGTGGATTCCTGCAGACTTCATCATATCTAATATTTCTCCAATTACTAATGTTAAAAAAGCTGAAACTTTGCAGACGAGGTTGGAGGACAAAAAAATAAGCTAGGTCTCAAGTGCAGTTTTTAACCACTTCATGTCATCCAAAATGGCAGGAGGATGCTATAGTATCAAATAAGTAGGGACAAAAAAACATCCCTTTGGGATTACGAAGGATTTTCCTGAACTATTATTAACAAGTCACCCAGCACTAGATCTTGTGAAAAGTCTGCAGATCTTCATGGGATCACAAAAGATCTGAGGCTAGAAGAAACACTGATCACCTAGTCACTTCCCAAGCTCAAAGCAGGGACAAAGACCAAAGTTTTACCAAACTTCCTGCAATCTCCACCCCTGTTTTCCTACATTCATGATAGATCATATGAGTCCCTGAAAGACAATTAAGATGTTTGATATGATTCAGGGACATATTATGGACCAAGTCAAATGTTCTTATCCCTCCAATAAAAGCTCTAGCATGAAGCTGAATTCTATACACTATAATATAGTTATGTACTTGCAGAGAAGATACAAACCTTGGTGGAGGGCACCTAGGCACCTTTTTCTTATGTTTCTGAAGACTTTCCTCAGATAATGCAATGTATCAGTGATTCCCTGTTTGGAGTATAGTATAAAAAGGGAAAGGGACCATTTTTCTGAAAAAAAAGATAGGATCAATATTCAGAAATTTTTCATGGCACATAGATGAATCCTCTCCCTTGTCTCAAGGCTTTCAGAAATTACTTCTGGCTTCAAGTTTCCTGAATAAGTGAGAGAAATCTGAGTTTGAGAGAATTCAACAACCTGTAGTGCTACACAGATGTTTAATATCTTTTAACATTGGGCAGCAAGTAGCTTAGGTGTGTTGTAGTAGCATCCCATAGGTAGTATTAGTTAAAGAAAGGCTTTCAGCTCTAGTGCCTGGATACATCCATGCACAGACATGCACCTGCAACACTTCAAAGAAACAATAACCTGCCTTAGTCCTGTGATGATGAATTACTCAACATGGGAAAACAAACTTTGAGATTGCATGGAAATTAATTATCATCATCTATAACAGCAAAATAAATAGATAAATTAAGCAATATATCAGCAAAAAATCACCTTAGACAAGGCCCCCATAAAAAAAACTCAAAAAAACAAAACAAAAAAACCAAACCCCAAAACAACTTATACTGCATTTATAATGATGTGTGAAAGTACTGGTCATGAATGAGATAAAAATCCTTGTTTCTTTTTTCAATTTTTAAACAAAATGCACTAACACGTTTAATGCAGAGGCAGACACATTAATCTTAATATTATTAATTTACCTTCCTTTAAAATCAATATGGAGGCTATTAAAAAAAAAAAGCTGTGGGACTTGCAAAACCAGTGGAATAAAAACCAGTGATTTGAGTCTATTTTATTCTATCAAACCCTAAGGAGTTACTTCATCTCAGCTGATATGAACCTAGGTAGCAAAATAGTATTCCACGTACAGCAAAAGCGCTGTTGTCAGAAAAAAAGTTGTCAGAAGCTTTCCCCGTGTCCTATAGAGCCAATGCCAGCCAGCTCTGAGAGGGACCTGCTACTGGACAAGGCCAAGGCCATCAGTGACTGTGGCAGAACTCCTAGGGTAACATATTTAAGAAGCAAAAAAAAGTTATTGCACAGATACAGTTGCAGCCACAGGAGAATGGAGGATCTTGAGATCCATAGTCCTGGAAGGACTTGTCACCCTGTGGAGAACTCACACTGGAGCAGCCTATCCCTGAAGAACTGCACCCTGTGGAAGAGGGAACCATATGCACCAGTCCTGGAGAGCTGTTGCCTCTGGGATAGATTCACATTGGATAAGTTCATGGAGAACTGTCTCCCGTGGAAGGGACCCCATGTTGGCGTGGAAGAAGGACTTCTCTGCCTGAAGGGCAGGAACAAAGCATGACTGTAACCCTCGTACCCCATCTCTCTGCACTGCTGAGAGGAGGAGGTAGAGCCTGAGGGGAAAGTGGTTTTAAGATTTCGTTCTCATTCCTCTGCTCTTAATTTGAGTGGTAATAAATTCAGTTAACTTCCCCAAGTCAAGTGTGTTTTGCCCATGACAGTAATAAATGAATGATCTCTCCCTGTCCTTATTTCAATCCATAAGACTTGTTATATTCTCTCTTCCCTATCTAGCTGAGGAGGAGAATTACAAAGCAGCTTTGGTGGGTGCATTGCTTCCAGCCAGGAAGCGAACAAAATATTTATCAAGCCAATAATGTCCAGCACACAACCTCATGAAGTTCTGCTCTATACTTTAATAGAGATACTATTTTCTATTCAATGTGTCAATCCAAGAGGGCCAAGTACAGCATCCTTAGCTCTGATGGATGCTCTTAGCACACTGATGGTAGTGGGTGACCATGTCTCTTGTATAAACATTGATTCTTTCACTAAGATAGATGAAAGCCAGCACATTTTGACCACTCAACTCAATCATTTTTGGCAGTGCAAATATCAAAATGATAGATCTCATTGCATACATCCAAACAAATCCTCACTTCCCTCACACTTGGGACTTGTTCTTAGTCTGAGAATTCAAGGTCTTGCTTTTATTTAAACTATGCTGTAATTTGGTCAAGAATAAAACCAGCATCTACAGCTCTGTAAAACAGATTTGGGTGGGAGCACAAAAACATCTGGATGCAGATCTCTAGCAAACCAAAATACAAATGTCCCAGGTCACACAAAGTAAGCAGTCTGACCTTGTAGCCTAGGAATGAACAATAACTCCCTGGGGTCACAGAATCTCTGGATTGTTTAGATTAGAAAAGACTTAAGGTCATTGAGTCCAACCACTAACCCAGCACTGGCAAGTCCACCTTAAACCATGTTCCAAGTGCCATGTCTACATATCTTTAAATTTCCTGCAGGGATGGTTTCTCAACCATTTCTCTGAGCAGATCGTTCCAATGCTTGGCAACCCTCTCAGTAAAAAAATATTTATTGATATCTAATCTAAATTTCTTTTGTAACAATTCAAGTCTTTTTCCTCTTGTCCTATTGCTTATCACTTTGGAGAAGAGACTGACCCCCAGCTCCTCAGTCCTTTCAGGCAGCTGTAGAGGGTGATAAAGTCTCCTCTGAGCCTCCTTCTCTCCTGTCTAAACAACCCCAGCACCCTCAGCTGCTTCTCATAGGAATTGTGGTCCAGACCCTTCATCAGTTTTGGTGTCTTTCTTTGGTCATGCTCCAGCACCTTAATGTCTTTCTTGTACCTTCTCCTGACCTGGTGCCACTTCCTCATTTACATTTAAAAGCTAAGGGAACTCGGTCAATGTCATACAATCAATGTGGATTTTTTTCCTGGTTAAGTGTATATCCAACCTACCAGTCTTGTAATCCTTTTAAATAAGGGCACCTATGGTAAAATCTTGAACAGAAAATTACATGTGTTCTAGGATTTCAAAAATGCCTTTCTAACACATGGAAAGATTTCCTCAAGTCCAGGCTAGGTCTCTACCTACACTGGATGAGAGGTAATAGAAGATTTCTGCATTCCTCTTTCCTTCCTTCCTCTGCGTGACCAAGGTGCCCTTCTACAGGATTCAATTCCTCACTGTGAGAAGCAGCATAGCCTTCAGCCAGGGAAGGTTGTCTTGCCCCAGACCCCTGTTCTGATGGGTGCAACATGTTGTCTTGGGCTCACTTCCTCATTCCAGTGGCATCACAGCACAGTGCAAGATGGATTTCTGGTGCCACCAACTGAAACAGCTATCATGCCATTCTTTTAAAAATCAAATCCAAGCAGAATAAGCAAAACCAACAACTTAAGATACAGATTCGAGATATGGATCTACCTCTCCTGGCCAAAACAAAGCTATTTGATTTTTATGAGGGTTAATGCATAATCTCTCTGAATTCCATTAATTTTTAATCACTTCTGTCTCACTTCCTTTCAATACTTACAGGGGGCTTATAAGAAAAATGGGTATAGACCTTTCAGCAGGGCCTGTTGCAATAGGATGAAGGGTAATGGTTTTAAATTGAACTAAGGGTAGATGTAGAGTACGTATAAGGAAGAGATAATTTATGATGATGGTGGTGCAGCATTGAAACAGGTCTCCCAGAGTGGTGGTAGCTGCCCCATACCTGGAACCATTCACTGTCAGAAGTGACAAGGCTCTGAGCAACCTGATCTAGCTGGAGATGCCCCTGCTCATTGTAGGGAGGCTAGAATAGATGACCTTTAAAGGTCCCTTCCAACCCAAACTATTCTGATTCTGTGATTCTATGATTTACTAACAGAAATACTGACATTTACTGCAGAAATACTGTTGCATTGACACATCTTTTAGATGGATGGAGCAGAGAGGTTTGGAAAGACGATTTATTAAGAGAAAATGGTGACCGTCAGCCAAGTCATGGACACTCCTGGCATGCCCAGGCTCTGAAGAGAGCAGTCAGCTTGGTCTTCCTATTGTGTATTTCTCTGTTGCTCCTGAGAAGGGATCATCACAGGTCACAAGGATGCACTGCCTGAGTGTACAAATGCCATAGACCCAGGCTGCTGCTGTTTTGTGAGGAGGGAGTCAGTCCCCCATTTATCCTCCTTTTTTGTATAGCCAGCAACCTACTCTTTACTGTGGTTCTTTTGTAGATATCTGCTGAAGAATACAGAATAACTATTTCAGGATTAATTAAGTTTGGTTCCAAAGCTCACTGAATGTTGGCAGCAATGCTTTTGTCATTTCTAAGCCTAAAAGTGGACAATTTAAATAAAATAAATGTTCTATATACTTGTATTTCTAAGTGTAGATCTTTTGAGTCTACCTGACTGTTTTGGTTAAATAAACCAAAATTATCTGGATGACTCTTGGCTTCTGCATCATCATCTCATTTGTACCATACCATCACAGCAAGCAAATAGCGATTATAAAGTGAAACTTACCATGCATTTCCTCCATGCACTCTTCAGCAGCTCCTGCTTCAGAGTATACTAACGAAAGGTCAGCTGTCACTGAAACAAAGCGAGTTGCATCAGCCTCGCTGATTCAAGGATCTTCTACAAAGCTTCAAAACGTGCTGTGAATTATGAACACTAGATATTTTTATGATGGTTACATTTTCACCAAGACAGTTTAGGACAGTCTGGATTCTCTCTCCTTAGGTGTTCAAACATCTGAAAACATTCTGTAGATCACACTTAATGTTTTGAGTTGAAGCACTGTCTTAGCACATCCAGTATTTCACATGTCTAATTGCAACAGCTGTGGTTTTATTGACCCATCTTACATTGCACACAACATATTAACTTCTCTTCCATGCTGTAGAATTTTAATCTAGAAGTGACCAGCATTTAGTCTTACTTGCTGCATTTGTGCCCTTGTTTCTAGAGACCGTCATCTTTAGCAAACAATTCATACCAGCTGTCTTTGACATTTATAAACATGTTTGCTAAATTAAAAAAAAAGAGGAATGCAAAGTTAGTAATTTCATTTCTATTTCACCACATTATTGCTGTAAGTAGTGGCTTCCATCAAAATAGCCTCAACTAATTCCCAATAAATAAATCATGAGCAGTTATATTTCTCTGCTCACCATCCCAAATGGTAACCTTCTTGTCAATGCCTTCATGAGTGTTACTGACTGTAACCCCAGAAATAATGTCAAAAGCAATGACTTTCTGGTAGCTCTGGGTTCTCTGTCATACTCTAGCTGTGAATGCACTGCATTTTTTCATAGCTCTAGCACTGCTTTCCATACCAGTCAAAACTACTTTCTCTACTAGCACTAACATCCAAAAACTACTGTCATACAGCTATGTCCAGTCTTAACATAAAAAACTCTCTCAGTACCTTTCTGTATGGTAAAAACCAATATGGCTCTGTTTTTGCCAAATACTATCACTTACATTGTGGACTTAAAACATGCATTACTTGTAGCTCAACAGTTACTATTTTAAAAGTTTAAAAATAATAGTTTAAAAAAAAAAAGTTATCTTAAATCACAGCATATGGCTCAAGATTACAGTTTTATGACTGCAGTCCCATGGCAGGAATCAACAGCCACTTAATGCACTGAAAACTCATACCAGGCTGAGTCAGAATCTTAAGAACTGAAGAATTATACTCTTTCACACCCTTCTGTCATTATGGAGGTCAAGTCCTTAAGCTCAAGACTATGAGAAATCCAAGTGCTGGATGGAGGGGAAAACCTGATGACAATCTTCGTGTCAGAATAATTTTTAGGTAGATGCTAGTGAACAAGCTTGTTAACTGTTACGACTGACTTTTTTTCTTTTTTTAAGTGAAATTTTTGACATTTTAAGTTTGGTATAAGAAGTATTTACATAAAATAAAAAACTATTTATGTAACAGGAAAAGAGAACATATATCACATCAGTGGTCCAATAATTTACTAGATCAGAGAACCGAAGAAAGTTTAGCCTGACAAAATACTTAATCCAGAAATGTGCTCCACATAAGTGTTTTTATTAATTATTTAAGCTCTATGTTGAAAAAACATTGGAACCAGAATCAGGTATTGGAACACTGACATATAAACATAACTAAATCTCTTTATGTCACTGCTGTCTGACTTCATAAAATAGTCTGATTCTACCTTTGATGCTCTGTCACTCTTGGCAAGAATTAACCTTCAGCTTGTGTTTTTAAACAAGCACAGCTCATTATCTTTTGTTGTTTTCCGACTTTTTAAAAACTCTTTACTGGAATATTTCCCTCATCATAGAACATAGGAATTTATTATTATTTTGTTACTTCCCAATCTCCTTATCATGAGACCCTTCACAGCAGTAAATGAGTGTTATACAACTGAAGCCCTTGCAGTCAATGGAGGTCAGGACATAAAGCAGTTGAGATAGCAAAGGGTCACTAACACTCTGGAGCTTACAGTTCTGGAAACCTCAAAACCTTCTACCCCCTGACAAGCTCCTTCCTACACCCAACATATACACTCTTTGGTTATCAATTCAATTCCAAGTTTTCCTTGCTCTCTACCGAAATGCAGATTTCCTGTGAAAAGCTACAAAGAGTTTTCACCCAATCATACTGTCTAACCAAAATATCTCTCTGTCAAGCAAGACTATAATCACTCTTTTCCCCCTGCCATCTATTTTCCCAGCATTTTTCCATCCCTGTTCTGGCTCATCTTGTTTTGACTCACATAAACCCAAACGGATTCACCCACACCTCACTGGTTACCAGGCTGATGCTAACTACCTGGGCAAACTTCAGTCACATTGCCTTGGTCCTGCCACTGCTACAGCATTTACAAATGGCCCGTCTTGATCTTCCTTCCTGGGCTCCTTGTCTGCTCACACAGCTGCTTTCTTGCATGTCACAACTCTCTCATCTCAGCTACCAAAGCCAGCTTCTTCCTCCTTCCACTGCCTGTACCTGGCAATAAAGCCTCTTCTTTCATTTCCACCAGCTAAAGTGGCTCACCACTGAAGCAGATCTGTCATATCTAGGCTCAGCCTGTCTCTAGCTTGCCTAACAAGTTCCCAAGTGTGTGGAGTAAGGCAAATGTTGTTAAGGGACTACTACAGGCTCCTGAAGCAGAGCCTGGTTCTAGCCAAGATGTGGGTTCTATCTGTGTATGGGCCATTCACTGGAGAGGTGCACCCGAGGATTCTTACGGGCCCCTTTCAACTCAGAATATTCTGTGATTCTGTGAAATGGGAAACGTGCCACCAGCACCCTGAGGGGGACTGCTCGCCTGCCTCACCTCGAAGCCGCGGCTATTTCAGGGGCACACTTGACTTTGGCCACCTAAACCCGACTCCAGAGCTGCGTGCCATAGCCGTGCCCTGCGAGCTGCACCGACACCGACACGGACACTGCGGGCGACCTCCGAGCCGGGCAGCGACGCAGCCGAGCCGGGCCGCCGGGAGCCACGGGCAGGCCGGGCCGGGCCTCGGCCGGGCGGGGCGCCGGGCACGGTGGGGGCGGTGCCGCCGCGCCCGCGCTCCCCGGGGCGGCTCGGCTGGGCCTGGCCCTGCCCTGTCCTGCGCCGTCGGCCGCAGGTGCTTAAATAGCGGCGCCTGCCGCGCTGCTGTGTCCTTTGCTCCGCTGCGAGGTAAGGGCCGGGCGCCTGGAGCCCTTCGCCGAACGCGCTTTTTCTACCGCGGGTGGCTTTTTCTACTGTGGCTGTGCTGCCGTGGCGGGGCGGCCGGGCGGGAGGGAGGCAGACGGAGAGAGAATGGGCGGCCCCGGGCCGGTCCCGCGGGGGTCGGGAGCGGTCGGGGCGCGGGCGGCTCGTCCTCCGGCCGCCTCCGTGAGGGGCGAGGGGCCGCCGCGGGCGGGCGGGCGGGCAGGATCGCTCCGCGTCTTCCCGCGGCCGCCGCCATTCCCGTGTTTTCATTCTTACCGGTGTGTGTGAGAATTATCTGGGGTGTAAGTGTCCTGACTTCTCTCTGGAGAGCCCACCGCTCCCCACACTGCTTCCCCTCTGCGGCCTCAGCCATCCCTGAGGGAGGATGGAATATCTCTGAAGGGGTTCTGCAGTTATTCTGGCGTGTAGTACTCCGATGGCCGATGCTGGCGTGCAGCTGGGACGGCACAGGTGAGGAGGTTCAGGTGCTCCTCCGTCACGGAGAGGTGATGGAGAGGTTACCCTGCATCGCTCCTCTCTCTGACAGGATGCATGGCAGCTTTTGGGGCATGGTTCATCTTCCTGAAGATCTTACTGTGACTAAGACTAAGTGACTTAGAATAGACTCTGCCTGATGGGCTGGTGCATGAGGAGAGGTGTGCCATGGAATGCTGCTTTTCCTAAATGGAGTAGAGCTTAATTGCTTGTCCGTTAAATTGTCTGGCTTAATGCCCTAGGCTAGCCTCAGGAAACTGGGACAGGATGGCTTTAGGTAGCTTTTGGAGCCTGCATCTCCCTGATGGTCTCCATGGCCTGTCCTATGGTCAAAGATCTGTAAATCTTTTTGTCTTGTGTCTTTTGCTGCTTTGAGATATATCAGCCCCCTGGGATAGACCTTCCTGTGAATTTCCAGAAACTGGTCTGTCACGTGTTACGTGTTTGAAAAACATCAGCTCTGTTGTTAACAGTATGTGTCTGCTTTCTACCTAGTCTCCCCGCAGGTTCTCCAGAATATAGGAGCTGCTTTGCCGCAACTCTTGTGTGCTACTAGCGTGCCATGTAAAAAGCATCCCACCAACAAACATGGGACCCTTCAGAGCTCATTTTTGAATCTAGGTGCTGGCCTAGTTGCCTACATGGCATCCAGTCAATGGGTTACCAAGCTGTCCTTTGCAAGCTCCTTGCCGTTTAAACAGACTTTTGGGGTCCTCCTGTCCGACTGTGGTGTCAGTATTCTTCCTGGTGATGTGAGTGAGGGACATTTGTGGGCCCATCTTTCACTGTAGCTGCTTTTCTCTTGTAGCCTGCAGAGACAGGAATTGGCAGCTTTGCAGAATGCAGTTCTGTCTGGCACAGTCAGAATCCCTGATTTGTGCTGATTTGTGGTAAGAAAGATCCCTGTTGCACATATCTCTGGAGAGTGGCAGGATTCATCCCACTGTCTGGAATTTCCTATAGCAACTGCTTTCCAGTACTTCCGCAGGTGGCTCCTGCCCCACCTGCAATGATCATAAATAACTGCACAGCATTACTCTTCCTATACTGTAAACTGAAAAAATAATTTTCTTGACCCTTATGGGCAGAGTTCTTGTGGCATCCACTCCTAGCTCAGAAATCTTTATACATACTGTCTAAATCCTGAAATCTTTTATGCTATCTGAGTCTTATGTTCCTCGAGATAAGAGCACTGTCAGGTTAACCAATTAGTAACTACGTACATAAGAGACCAAATTGCATGTATTTGGCATCTCAGAACTTGTTACAGCTTGTAGTTTTGTTTCTTAAATGTAGAAAACTGAAAGTACATTCTGTTGGGCATTTCCCATTAGGTCTTCAAATAAGTGGTTAAAAACATCATGGGGAGGGAAGAGTGTTGGAATGAAGGTTGCACATTGCAATTTAGTTTAACCATCTGTACTCATGGATGAGTGTCTCTGAATGCTAAGTTAAGAGTCCAGTCCAGGTGGAAACTGGGATTTAATGAAGAAGATGGTGTGGGTACAGAAGCAGATATGAACAAAGAAAGAAATTCAGACATGGGGAGCCATTAATATTTTGATATGGAAGTTAAACTGAATGAAGTTGAGAGCATTTTTCCTTACATGTAGTTTGACCAATAAGGAGTCATGGTTTAATTTGAAACCTGGGGAAAAAAATAAAATATCACCAAAATAATTGCACAGTGGCAATAGCAACTTCCCAGTAGTGGTTCAAAACTTGGAAGCATAGGTGCAAAAATGGAAAAATTCAAGTCCTTTAAAAGAGTGGCTTATAAATTCTAATGGAATTTCCATTGTGGACTAAAACTGACAGAGTATGTAGTTTTTGAAATAACACAGATTAGATCTGAAACTTCTGCATGAAATTATTTGTGTGCTTTTGCAAGCAACAAGAGGGGGAATGGGACTTACTCTGGGAAGGGTAAAACAGAGGGGCAGCAGTGTTTTAATTCTTACAATGTTTTTCTTTTAATTCTCTTCCTGAATTCATAATGTCTGCAAGAAGCTATCAAATTTCTAAGATTAAGGGCAGGTAAATTCATAGCCCTGGTGTTTGCAGTAGAAATCTTGGAAAATATGAACTTTGAAGGCTCAAGAAGAATTGTGGTGGAAGTATTTTTTTAGTGGAGTTGTCCGTAATAAGAAAGTTGTAATACAAGTGTTACACAGAAAAATGACAAGAAATCGTGAAGTTATTTCCTGTTCTATATATCTGGCATAGGCCTGACTTACAAAAAGGTAGAGCTCTAAATAATTTAAGTTGAGCTTATAACCAGACTTCTTTATAAGCTATGTTTCCAATTCCTTCTTCCCGTCATACTTAACAGCTTCTACACTACTGGACTGTGTTCTAATGGCTTCTGAGCTGTTATTTCCATGTCTGCTTTCAGACTTGAGTTTAATATGAAGGGAAAATGCCTTTACATCAATATGCCTGTGGAGATATGAGATCTAGTGGCAGTATTTCAAGCACATAGACAATAAAATACTTGCCTCTTTGTTAAAATACTTTTTCTTGAAACACAGGAAATAAGTTTAATCTTGCTTTGAGTTTTCTGATAAAATTTCATGGTAGTGTAAATGGAAATTAGTCCTTCATTGGATTTTCCAGCATAAAATGCATGGCTTTCATCTCCAAAGCCACAACAGACTGTTCTGAATATTCCTTCTTTGTGGCCTGAAAGAATGAAGAAAATGTGTACATGCTTAATTTCTAATGTGTTTTAGCTTAATCTCATAACAACAAGATTGGTGGAAGAGAAGCAGGTACTGTGTTGGAGTAAGGAAGACAAGTCTCTAGACTTTTCTTTGTAATAGATATATATTTGAATTTACTTTTTTTGCCTTATTTTATTTTGTTTTAATTTGCTTGTATTTAAGACCATGTTTTCTTCCCTAGAGCAAACTGTGAAGAAAGGATTCAGGGTTCTATGTAGAGTGTTGGTGTTATAATGGTTAATGTGCCTCAGCAGAAAAGTATCTCAAGACAGTTGTGTTTGAAACCAGGCTTTGCTGGATTTTATTTATGTCTATGTATGTTTCAGAGGTGTTTCACTCAGCTATGTACACTTAGTAAGTCAGGAAACCTGACCCAGCTCAGATGATAATTTATGGGAATTGGGGCATATACAGTTATCAGAAAGAATTTTATTAACTTAGCAAGGACCACTAAAATTGAAGAGCTGACCATTCCAGTCTGTGTTTTTCTGCCCAGAAGTAGAGCCTTCAGACTGACTACAGCTCATGCAGCATTGAAAGTGTGCTGGGCTAAACGTCTTCAGTTTGAAATCAGTCAGGATATGTTAATTTTTTTAGGATTTTTTCTTGTTGGTTTTGTTTTTGGTTTTGTTTTCTTTTCATGACACGCTGTCCTATCTTTAGTGCTCTTTGTAACTTTTGCCCCCCCTAGAGTGAATTGGACTCTTCTACCAAGGGACCCTCAGTTAGCAGTTTTTCAAACCTATCTTAGTAGAAGGTTCTCAGTAGACTGAATTCAAAACACTGAAGAAGCACTTAGCAGTCATAGTTTACAAGTTAACTGTGCACAGTAATGGGATGCATTAAGGGTTGGTCCCTCAGTTTTGCTGTTGAAGATGGCCAGCTAAGAGACTTGGTTGCTTCCTGCAGTGGCTGCCTTGCTCAAGTGTTTCCTTGCCTCTCAGATCTTGTGCTTTGCTTATTGAGCCTTTCACCTGCGGGATGTACTCTGCGTTCTCCTGTGCTCTTGGGGGCCTGGTTTGATGTTCAGCAGTAGAACGTGTAACAATTTCATCATTCGTGTATCTGCTCAGCCAGTTCTTTGACTGGATTCTACACTTAAAATTGGCTGAGTAGTGACTCAATAGATTGCCTTGCATTGCAGGTAAATAATTGTGTATTTGAGTCACTAGTGGGTTCTATGATTGTGTTTTGTTTTCATCCCAATGGGCACTGCAGTTACTGGGGAGTGACACAAACCTTATTTTGGCTGATACGTGTTCAACAGTTTGCTTCCAGAAATCACATAGTACCTTGTTTTTCTTGTGGAATAAGTGTAAAAGAGGCATATGTAAGGATGATCCAATCTGATTTGATGTTTTATCTTCGAGTCATCTGAATTAGTAACAGGACAGTAGAAGTTGATAGAGAAAAGGCTGAAGGTTAACTAACAAACAGCAGTAACTAAGCTGATTCCCTGTTTCCATCCATGGCAAACTCCACCAGTCTGTACGTATCGGTCCTTATATACCCAAGACATAGGTGAAATTGTCTGTCATTGTCTTCCCCTCATCAGCAGTCATCAGCGACTGCTGATGAGGGGAAGAGGGCGGTGTCAGAACACTGCAGCCTAAGCATGCCTAAGTACTTCCTACACTTGGTAGGGAACAACTTTCTTGTGGTCTATCCATGAGACTTGTTATTTTTCATAGTCTGAACTTCTGCATTCCAAGTTGGCTTTTGATGGATGTTAGCCAAGATTTCCACAGTTGCTAGTCACCATCTGGTGGCTAGTGTCCCTCTGGCTCTGTAGGCCAGTGTGGCAAAGTAGCAGAAATTTCCTTGTAGGTAACAGCGGAGTTTGGTGGTTTTTGTACTAGAGCTCACTGACTGGAGCTCTCCTAACTTTCAGTCAGGTTTCCTTTGCCCCAGTAAATCCACATCCAGCTGATTGGTTATGCATGTGACCATATGGGCTGTTATTGGCCTCAAAACTGTTTTCTTCTATTTTGCTGCTGAATCTAGAGTCTTGTGGGCTCAGAAGTCTTCTGGGAGTCACCTTCATTAATTTATTTTAAAGATCTTTTGAGCAAAGACAAAATTCTCAGAAGTAGGGGAAGTTGAATGGAAATGTAGGAGTGCTATGCTTACCAACTCTAACTATGAAATCAGTGAGACTTGAACTGGTCTTTAGAATGTTTTTTGTTTTGTTATTTCAGAACAGAGCCAAAAATCATCTCAGTATTTGCTTTTGCAGTAGTGTAGGACAGGAATCTCATTAAAGAGAGAAGCAGAAAGGTCTTTACTGCCTGTGGAAAGAGAAGCAAGAGAGAAAGTATGTAATAGAAGATTTACTTGGTTAAAAAGTCCAGTAGTAATTGCTCATTTGCATTAACATAGTATCTCTCACAAGCTGTCACTTTCTGCAGTTCAGCACAAACATTTCCTGTAGCTTTCCCTTTTCACAGGGAAAGCTAACTTGTCCTTGTTCCAAATATTCAGCCTTTCAAAGTAAGGTCCTATTAATCATAAGACTATTTCTCTAAAGAAACAATTTAGCTATGCAACAGCAGTTACAGTATGTTTAAGTTAAATTGTAAAGCAAATTCTGTCTTTCCATTGGCATTTAACAGCAAACTTGAGTAGGCCCTTAATTCATAGTGGAGGTACTGCAGAACAGAAAATACAGGAGCACACGCAATAAAGGCTGAGTAACAAATTTGAAAGTAAGAAATATAATGTAGCTAATCCTGCTGGGTTCTCTTCTTTCAGTTTGTTTATTTTCATGTTCACAGATCTGCTGTAGTTTGCTGCCATTTATTTCTAACAACTCATCTGCTTGAAGAGATTCTGTTGTAATGTATTCAGTGGCTGTTCCTGTGTCAGGAGGTGAAGGAGGTAATGGACAACATGGGAAACTTATTTTTTTCCTTTTTGTTTTTGGAGCTGTGTTGCTCTGTTCTGGATTCCTCCTTTCAGTCTTTATTCTCCAGTCATGTCCATCTGGAAGCTTCAGTGACTGTAATGAGGTCCTTAAGGCTGCTGGGCCAGTGCTGGCTGTAACTGGACTGCTTTGTGTTCTACTGGCACGGTCAAGGGCCAGGATGTATATCAGACAAAGACAATTGCAAAATGAACAGGTGTACAGCCTTGTTTTTTGTCGTGGGAACTGTCAGTTTGCCCAGTTTCTCATATTTGGATTCCTGTTTTTAACTAGTGGAATGTTAATTAGCATCCTGGGCATTTGGGTTCCTGGTTGCAGCCCTGGCTGGCATACGATACAACTCAACCACACTGGCACTTCTGACACAGACCTCCAGGGCTGTGGATTCCTGTCACTTCAAATCTTGGGCCCTTTGATTGTGCTCACTGGGTTGTCTTTCTTCGTGATAGCTCATGTTAAAAAGAAGCAAAACTTATATCTCAACCAAGAATCTTGTGAAAGTGAACAACATCCTCAGAGCCCTGAATCTTTTCAGGTTACATTAGGTGAGTAAAAAACTGAGCTGGAACTTTACACTAGGAATTAGGTGGGGTTTTTTTTTTTTCCACTAATAATTTAATTGGCTGGATATTACTTATTTATTATTATTACTTATTTAATATGAGCTCTCAGCATGTCAGTTCTGCCATGTCAGGACAGATGAAATAGAATAATGTTACTTTGTCTCATATGCTTTCTGTATGGTCAGTTCAGTTACCTTTCTCAAAAAGGCAGAAAATCTCTCTTTGGCATAAAAAGTAATGTCTGACTGTGTAGAGCAACATAACCTGACACAAATGAGTCTAACCCCAATTCTCTTCTCAAACTGTGTAATTGACACTGCAGATCAGACTTCTATGACTATATTTAAGATTTATTTTAGCCTTGAGCTCTGGCCCCTTAAACAGAAGATTCTGATTTGTAACCAATGTCCTGTATTTTTAAATTGTGGTCACATCCTCAGTCGGTAAGAGATATAATTATGAGTTTAAACTCTTCAATTACAGAGTGGAAATTGGTAGATTTTTTTGCTGTACAATATATTGATGTAGTGAACTGTGTATCAATAGTTGTGGTTAGCGTGCCTTGAACTACAAGTAACTTTAGTAAGGAAACTGTCACAGCACACAAAATCAGTTCTCAGAGTCATTAATGACTTCTGTTACAGCACTGCAGTACTTATGGAAAAACTTAGAATTACTTATTTTATTTTTAGGAGGGAAACAAAATACTTTCCTATCCTTAAAATATTTCAACAGTAACTGTGTGCTTTGCACTTTGGCTTCTTGTAGACAGCCAACCATATTTGTGTTTTTTAGCTAGATTAAACACTCCCCCTTGTCAGCTGTATTGTCTAAATTAAATCCTTCATTTATAAATATGCTGCATCTTTATTTTGGGATTATTTAGAATGTACCTCCAACCTACTCCAACAGCCTAGAATGTATCAATTCTGTATATGGATTAATTCATCTTAAAAGCTAGGCAAGTAAAAGTTATAGGATGCTGTTAATATAACCACAGGTGCTCAGTTCTTCAGAGGTAGTAATTGGTGTTCTTTCCCCTAGGTGATGCTGTGATGATATTCCCACCCCCACCACCTCCTTATTTTGCTGACCCTATGTCACCAACTGCGACTCATTGTCTTATGCCAAGTGTTTTGCCTACAAGTGAAAATCCACCACCATACCACTCTATCTTCACTGATGGGTAAGACTATTCATCTCTTTGGGAATCTGAGGTATCCAAGAATTCTTTAGGTTTCCAAGACCCTGTTCTTATATAATCACTGTGAATTAACTACAAGGCATGACAAAGTTTTCTAGTGCATAACTCAGCTTACTTCAGATACTTTACTTGAATTGGCATTTAAATACTGTTGTATACTAGGGGAGCTACAAACTGCAGAGTGTCCTTTATGAGGATTAAATTATTATTATGACTGGAAAGAACTTCTGAAGTTCTTAAATCAATATCCCACAGTAGATTTCTTCCACAGATTGTCCAAGAGAGGATGCCATTGACAGCAGTGTGGTAGTGACGTGATATGCATATTGCCAGATTTTAGGAGCCTCTGTAGAAACAGAGCTGCAAGTATTTTATGACACATACCCACAGACCCTGGGAATGTTGCTTTATCTGCCAGTGTGTTCAGTTCTCCCATGTCCCTTATCTCTGCCTTGAAGAAGTGAGGCCTTGGGGTGCTGATTACCTTCTTCCTGCTGTGGCCATGTGTTGAGATTAAAGGATTCCTTGATATCACAGAAGGCTCCAGCATGCTGATAAGGGAGGCTGCAAAGCTAGTTTCATTTAAAGATGTTGTACCTTACCCTTGCAGGGATTCCTTACATACATGGATTATAACAGAATTGCCTGATATTGACACCACCAGACTCGGGGAGCAGGAGCTGCCAACTTACCAAAGACTTGCCTGTGCCACAGGAACTTGCAGGGTTATTTATCCTGGGTTGCCACCACTAGTCTGCTAACTTGAGGGTAAAAGAAGTCACTGCAAGGGCCACACACTAGAAGTCAGAGCTAGGTGTCACATGTCTAGAGTCCCTAACTTATTTTCAGGCCCTTAATGATTCAAAAAGGACTTGAATTAATATCTTTAGAATGGTCCTACATCAGCCTGGGTTTCAGCTGTGAGTAAGTTATGTGGGACTATCATTTAATGACTTTAATTCACAAGACTGTGTGTGCAACATTGTGTCACTGGAAACTGGGAAATAAACTCTCTGACCAATTTGTTAGGTTACAAAGCCAGCATTATTTTATTAGCAGTGCTGGAGGCATGGGTAATTCTCCACATATCATGTTTGCTCAGTAACCTAACAGACCTAGTTATATTCCTGAAACTAATACATATTCATCACATTTGCTGAATACATATATATATTATTTCCATGGACTTATTTGGATATGCTTCCAGATCTTCTGATGAATCATTTCTCCTTGAGAGTGTCTCAAATCAGTCATCAGGTCATAATGTACTTCTCTTACTGTTCTTTGCTCTGACATACAATCCTTTTTCTCAAAACTAAGATATCAGCTACTACATATTAGTCACTGATATAAGGAAGCATTAACTAGAATAAGACATATTAGTCAGAGATGTAGGGAATTAACACAAGACCACAATAGTGTCTGTATTTGTACTAAGCACTGTATGGGACAAAACTAAGCATTAGCATGAATATAGGGGTAGTGCACTTAATATGTTAAAAGAATTTTCCAACATCTTCCCCTACTGCTGCATAAACCTCTTACAGAAATATAACTGGTTTGGTAATAGTTGGAAGCATCATCACTGCTCTTAGTGATGAGTATGGGGAAAGTTGTCTGGCAGAAAAGGACTTGGGAATGGGGGTCAACAGCACCTAAGGATGAGCCATCAGTATGCCCAAGTGGCCAAGGCAGCCAGTTGCATCCAAATAAACAGTAGTGTGGCCAGTGGGACCAGGGCATCTAAATCCTCTGTTCAAGGGCAGGGGGACAGTTTGCTTGTTCCTGGCAAACTGTGGGATGGGAGGCAAAGATTAGAAGAACAAGATGCTTGCAGGGATCCTCTGCTTCTGAATCTGGAGTGTGCTGGCCACACTGAAGCATGCTTGCAGTCTTACGCAGTTGAGGCAAGGGCTTCTAAGGTAACAGAAGCCAGGAGGAAAACACTGAGAGCTATCTCAAAGGAACTAAGGGATGTTCCTCTAGGAAGGCAACATGGCCAGCATTTCAGCTAAAGTGCCTTTACACCAATGCACACAGTATGGGCAGCAAACTGAAGCAATTGTGAGCCACCGTGCTGCTGGAACACTATGACTTTGTTGCCATTCCTGAAACTTTGTGGGATGAATCCTATTTCTGGAGTGTGACTTTTAATAGCTGCAAGGCTGTTCAGAAGAGAGAGGAAAAGAAGTAGAGGCAGAGGAATTGCTCTTTACAGCAAGAGGTGGATTGAATGTGAAGAGCTGTCCCTGAAGAATACCCATGAGCAGATGGAAAGCTGTGGGTAGGAGTCAGAGACTGAGGCAACAAAGGGAACCTTTGGCTGGGCTCTGCTACAGCCACCTGACCAAGGGGAGCCCATGGACCAAACCTTCCTGCTCCAGCACAGGAGGCATTGTGCCTGAGGGTCGTGGCCTGCAGGGGAACTCACCCACCCCAGCAGCTGTTGGGAAAGTAGCTTGGAGGGCTGAGGCAATCGAGGAGACTCCTGGAATGCGTGGAGGATAACTTCCAGAGCCAGGTGACAGCCCTGCCAGAGGGAATGTGGTACAGGATCTGTTGGTCACCAGTGCAAGTGAGCTAACTGGACACCAGGACTGGAGGCAGCCTGGGCTGCAGGGAACATGCACTGCTGGAGTGTGCAGCCCTGAAGGATAGGGCTTGGACAAGGAGTAAAAGTTCAGCTCTTGAACTTTAGGAAAGCAGACTTCCAGTCCTTTGGGAACCTAGTCTGTGGGAACCCCTGACAGACTGCCCTCAGGGACAAGGGAGTAGAAAAGAGCTGGCAGATCTTTATTCAGTTCTTCCAAACAGCATGAGAGCTGGCAATCCTCAGGAGCAAGAAATCACAAGGAGGGCAAGAGACCAGCATGGCTGAGTAGGAATTTGCTGGTCAAAGTTAAGGGAAAGAAACCAGGACAGGTGACCTAGGAAGAGTTTAGAGATGAAGCACAGTTGTGTAGGGAAGTCGTGGGAATGCCAAGGCAAAACTGGAACTGAACCGGGCAAGGGACACAAAGAATAACAGGAAGGGCTTCTACAGGTACAGTACATTAACCAGAAATGGAAGGTCAAAGAAAGGATATCTTCCAATTAAACAATGCTGGGAAAATTATGACAGTGGATGAGAAGGCCAATGTACTCAACAACTTTTTTACCTCTGTCTTGAATGGCAACCTCTCCTCCCATTCAGGGGTGGATGGACAGCAGGATAGGGACTGAGGGGGCAAAGTCCCTCCCACCGTAAGGGAAGATCAGGTTCATGGCTATCAGAGGAATTGGAATGTACATAAGTTTGTGGGACCCGATGATCTGCATCCCAGAGTCCTGAGGGAATTGTCAGTAGATGTCAGTCATATGTAGTTGCCAAGCCACTCTCCCTGATACTTGAAAAGTCACTGCAGTCAGGGCAAGTCCCAGGTGACTGGAGAAATAGAAAAACATTGTACCCACCTTTAAGAAGGGTAGAAAGGAGGAATACTGAGAAATACTGACCTGTCAGCCCCACCTCTGCCTGGGAAGATCACAGAACAGATGCCCCTAGAGCTGTGCACACGTAGGACAGGGAGGTGGTTCAGGACAGACAACACAACTGCACCAAGGGCAGATCCTGTCTGATCAAGCCAGTGGCCTTCTACAGTGGAGTGATGGCATCAGTGGACAAGAGAAGGGTTACAGGTGTCATTTATCTTTATTTTACTGTAAAGCCTTTGGCACAGTTCCCCACAACATCCTTCTCTCTTGACTGGAGAGAGATGGACTCGGTGGACTGTTCAGTGGAATTGGTTTGACAGTCACATCCAGAGGGTGGTGGTCAGTGACCCAGTGGACTTCAGTGAGAAGTTGTGTCCCTCAGGGGTCCATATTCAGACCAGTGTTATTAAATATCTTAGTAATGACATACGTGAATGGATTTGCAAATGACACCAAGCTAAGTGGTGTAGTTGTCAGATTTGAAGTATGGGATGCTATCCAGGGGGACCCGGACAAGATGGAGAACTGGGTCCATGGTGATCTATGTGTTTTAACAAGACCAAGTGCGAGGTGCTGCCTGTGGGTCAGAGCAGCCCTGGTACCAGCACAGGCTGGGGATGAACAGATCCCAGCAGCCCTGCCCAGAAGGAATTGGGGGTGCTGGTGGCTGAGAGGCTGGACCCGACCCAGCCATGGGCACTCCCAGCCCAGAGAGCCACACGTGTCCTGGGCTGCATCCAGAGCAGTGTGGGCAGCAGGGCCAGGGAGGGGATTCTGCCCCTCTGCCCTGCCCTGTTGAGACCCCACCTGCAGGGCTGCATCAGCTCTGGGCTCCCAGCACAGGAAGGACATGGAATTGTTGCAGTGAGTCCAGAAGAGGCCACCAAGATGACAGAGGTCCGCAGCACCTCTCCTGTGAGGAAAGGCTAGGAGAATCAGGTTTGTTCAGCCTATAAAAGGGAAGGCTTCAGGGTGAACTAATTGCAACCTTCCAATACCTGAAGGGAGCCTACAAGAAGGAGAGGAGTGTATTTTTTTTTTACAAGAGCGTATATTGACGGGACAAAGGGGATTGGTTTCAAACTGAAAGAAATTTTAGACTAGAAACTAGGAAGAATTTCATTACTGTAACAGTGGTTAGACACTGGAACAGGTTGCCCAGGGAAGTTGTGGATGTCCCATCTCTAGAAGTGTTTAATGCCAGATTAGATGGGGTTCTGAGCAACCTGGTCTAGTGAAAGATGTCCCTGCCCAAGGCATGGGAGGTTGGAAATAGATGATCTACAACATCCCTTCTAACCTATAGGCTATTTTGTGATTCTGTGGTTCAGTTTTGGATCCTTCTTGGTGAGAAAGAGTTCTGGAAGTGTGACAAAAGAAGATCAGTACAGCTGGTGAAGGATCTGAAGCACAAGTCATGTGAGGAGTTGCTGAGGGAACTGGAGTTTTTCAGTCTGGAGAAAAGGAGGCTTGACCTTATTATTCTCTTCAGTTGCTGGAAAGGGGGGACAAGATATGTTGTGACAAGATGGAGATTGGCTTCTTTTGCTAGATAACAAGTGGCAGGACAAGAGGAAATGACCTTACACTGTGCCAGGAAAGGTTTATCTTAGCTATTAGGAAAGGGTTTTTTTGTGGGAAGGCTTGTAAAGCATTGGAACAGGCTGCTCAGGAGAAGTGGTGGAGTCACTATCCTGTTGGAACATCATGTGGATATGGTTTAATGCTTGTGTGGATTTCTTTGTCTTGTGAACATACATACACAAAGAAGCAGTTTTTTGGGATAGTATCTAGTGGAATGGATAAAACACCTCAGGCTTGGATACTGAGCCCAGAATGTCTGACCTTGCCCTTTGGTGTTTTCTGATGGGGATGCTCTAGCGGGTGCCCTTCTGTGCTTCCCAGCATCCTCACAGAGACCTGCTGAGCTGATGCCACCTCTGAGTGTGATACTACCTCAAGCCTGCTCTCTTGTGGCTCAGCACTCGTTGGCAGTTAGGGCATCTTGACTTGTGCAAGTTGCTTCCTCAGCACTTTCATGGAAGAGGAGCAATTGGCCTCGTTATTCATAACAATGCCATGGTTGAAGATCCCAGATATGGCAGGGGATACACATTTCACATGTTGGTGACTACTGGACAAAGGTGATTTGCCTCTTCAATCCATTGCTCAGTGTTCTGTCAGCAAACACAGTGCTGCAGCCTGTGCTGGATGAGAGCTGTTAGTAAGCTGAGTCATGGTCTCATCCCAGAACTGCTTGCATTTTTCCTGCAATCTGTTGCATAGCACCTCAGCACTTGTCTTGTACTATTTCCCTCTCCTTTGAAAACCCTCACAGACCAGTAACAGCATTGAAGATGAGGTGACTGTGCTCTGTATTTGTGCTCCTCACTCAGTATTTATATGGATACAGATGTATGAGTCAGCTCTGGGAGTGAATCATGAGGAGCAACCAGGTCTTCCCTTTCCTTGGCAAGCAGCTGAAGCAATATGCTGAGGGCCAGCTCCAGGGTGAGATGAGCAAAGTACCAGAACAATGTGGGTTCAACCAATTTTAATACAGTTATGATTGTTAGAGGAAGACGGAGTACTTGGCTGTTCACCTTGAATGTCACTGGGAACTTTGCAATATGGTTGTGTTCAGTCTGCCATGGATTGCTGGAATGCCTAGTAAAAGTTTGATTGCCTTTCATGTAAGATCTCAAAAGGCTAGGGAGAGTGATTTGTTTTGGATGCAGTTCTAAGTCTAGTAACTGTCTTTCATAAAGGAAGGGGACTGTGTATGTGATACACTACAAAAGGGAAGATACATTAGGAGCTAGGGATCAGAAGATTTAGTAAGATTGTGAAACAGCACAGCCAAAAGCAGCTAATACCCATAAACCAGGCTGTGACTGGTGATCTGAAAGGTTAGAAGGGAGCTTGTTTTGCCCTTCCCCTCTGAAATTATAGACTTTTCATCTGAAGAGTCATAATGTAGCCCACAGAATGAAATCTTAATGCTTATGCAAGTTCTTTGCTTCAGGGATTTTAGGAAGTGTGTTCATGTTTATATAAATCAAGTCAAATTTCACTCACTGTAGATAAATGAATTATGCTAACACATAGTTTTGTGTTTTATAGAGCACAGCTTGGGGATGATGAAAGAACAGTTGCTGTTAGAGACTATGAATCCGTATATACAATTTCTGGAAGCAGCTCACCTTCAGATATTTTACCAATGCTATACCTTTCTTCTGAATCACCACCAAAATATGAAGAGAAAGCATCAATTACAAATAATGAATATTCACCATCTTCTTCCTTATCTTTTTCATCTGTTTCCTTAGCCACATCTGACACCAGCTTCTAAAGGACTGACAATTCACTTAATTTTTAATAAAATGTACACAGAGATTTACAATTTTTGAATTTATTTACATTTTATAATAAAAGTAGTAATGTTGGCTGTGTCTAATTTTTCATCAGGAAGAATAAACAATGAACTTGGATTTCAAGAAATACTAGAGAAGCCTGGGCCTCTGCTAAAGTAGTCTGAAGGGAGTTCACTGCAAGAACATTAAATTCTCATCTTGTTCTGTTACAGCTTCAGTTTCTGTTTATAGCTGTTCTTTTTATAATGAAGCCACTAAGTAGAGACCAACTTTTTTGTTTATTTTAATTAAATCTGTTTGGAGCTTCAAAGAAAGAAATAATTAGGAAGTGTTTTTATTTCTATTTTTGCATTACTTTTGTGGAAAATACTTGTTTGCAGAGTTATGGCCTTTACAAGTACTCAAGGAGCATTCACATATAGGGATGTTAAGGTTGCTACGAAGATGCCATGATGCTATGAAGAGCTTCAATGGTTACCTTTTGGTCTGCCTGGTAATGAACGCTCCATATTTAGGCTATCTCTGGTCCTTATGTAAGTATAATCCCTAGGAAAATCAGTTTTAGCTGCAGTTAAGAGCCCAAAGGCAGCCCTGAGGATAGATAATAGGCTAACAGTTTAACTGTGGTAACCACTGGTTTCAGGGGGATTATTCTGCTGTTTTATATCATTATTCATGGATTATACAAGGAGTGCTTATTGTGTGAGAGTGAGTGCCACAAAGCAATGCTATCTTCAAGCTGCAGACGTTACTTACCAGCAGATGTGGGAGAGGCAGTTTCATGCAAACCCATGCAACAAATGTTTTTAAATGACATAACACTTGACAGATCCATCAGAAATACAACCCTCTTAGCTCTTCCATCCTGCTGCAACCCTAGGGTAGTGATAGTGGCCTGTGTTCAGGGTGGAGGTTCTAATGTTATTTTGTGTTTGTTTGCACCTGTTCCCAAACTGAAGGATTAGCTTGTAGTAGGTAAAGATAAGTAGGAAGAACTGAGTTGCTGCTATCTTTGACATCTTACAACTTGCTCTGAATGCTGTTTGAGAAAAACAAGTTGGATTCTGTGCTCAGAAAAGTGGCAGGGCTTTGGGCTTGGTTCAGCCTGGTGTATTTGCCAGCATTAAAACTTTTTGCAAGAGTGATCTCTGAATTGTTCAGTTGAGTCTCTGAACAGCTGTGTGCCTTGGGACCCCAGTTACATCTCCACTTGTCATCTGCTATGCTGAATTTCAGAGAACTTGAGTGTAACAGGATGCCAGACTATGAATTAAGAACTTAAATTCCCTCCTGTGCCTAGGGAAAGGTGATTGCCTTTTTGTCATCTTGCTATGAACGTGCCTCTCACCTGCTGACTGCTTTAGAGAGATGTTCAGGAGCTCCTGCATTTGCCATTTATTTCCAATTCTGTGTCATTCCCTCAGTTACGCCAGGACAGTTCTTTGTGCAGCCACACAAAAACAAACCAGCCAGTGAGGGAAGTGTCTTTAGCCAGCAGTAGAGCTGAGGGGCTTATGCATGCAGAGTAATGAGCAAACACGGCACGGAGGGGGATTTAGTATGTAGGAGCTGATTAAACTGGCGTGACTCAGCCATTGGAAATGTCTGTATGAAGAAAGGGAATCCAAAAAAGCCAGTAGGCATTTTGTCCTCTCTTCTCTCAAACATTTTTTACCTAGTGAGTTTTTCAAGGATGTTTTTCCTTATATGCAATCTGCAATACAAGCTGTAGTTTGCCATCTTTGTGATTATTTTTTAAGCTTTTGCTCCTAATGTTTAAACAGTGGGGCCCACTGCCGTGTATGATTCATGCATACATGGCTTTGCATGTGTCTAAGGAGCCTGTTTCAAATTATCCTTCTATCATATAACAAGAACAGAAGCTGGGGTATTTTACTGGAAATATCCCATGCAACAAAGCCCATGTTAGCTTTATCCTGTTCTTTATCCAGAACACTCATTTTCTGAAAAGGCTAAATATCAAAACGTGTTTTCACAAATCTGGAAATATTTCACCATCTTAAAAAAAAAAAATCAGTTGCATCTGGTAGTAAAGTGAAAAAGTATCAACCTTTTCTGCTGCCTTCAATTTGCTCAGTCGGTTGTTCCCAAGATGTACCCAAGAGACCAGACAAATCAAGCATAATATGTTGATTCATCGGAGTTCTCTATAACAGAAACATAATCTTGTTTTCCTTCAAGGTTATTGTATTCTGATCATCTACTGCAGAGTCTTCAGTGTGGATCACTTCATTTCTAAAAAAGCAGTCTTCACGTGGTTCAGAAAGCTGCTGATCTGACTTCAGACTTGGCATCCTGAGAAGGTGTTACCTCTGAAAACAAGGATTGAAAACAGAATTTATCTCTATATGATTTTGAGAAGATGCTTAGGAAATAGATCTGTTTACAAGTCTATTAGTGTCTTCTATTTTTGACTTAGAAAATCATTACTTGAAAACTCAGTGGATGTGCTAGGTGGCCCTCCACAAAGTGCTCAGCACTGAAGTGGTTAACATTGCCAGTGCCGTAGTATTTGCCGACTGTGCTGTTGAAATCTGTTGCAGCAAGGTCAGAAAATGTGAGTAAGAGGCTAGCAAGTCTGCCCTCACCACTGAAGGCTACCACTGGGTGAACAGCAGTAGAGGGAGGAATTTTTGATGTGAGGAGTAGGAGTGAAATGTCTGTATTAGAAAGGAAGCAACACCTTGTAAAACTATAAAAGTAGCTTAAAATAATACAGAATAGCATTTTTATTGAGGAAGTGAGATACTTTACTGTCCCACTAATGGTGCTATAACCCTCTTTCTACTCTAAGGTTAGCTTAAGTGTTTGACATACAAATGCTAGTGAGCAAATCAAGTTGGTTACTGATTCACACTTACTTAAACAGGCAAAGTGGGAGGTAAGGGTTGCTTGGCCTCTCTAAGTGAAGGTCTTTCTTCCTTGCTGCCTGCACTGACACTGCTCTGCTTCTAACTGCAACACTGCAATCCTTTACATATGAGAGATTCACAAAAATATAAATTAATACCTTTTCTCTAGGAAAAGTCCTTCCTACATCAACAGCAGCTAAAAAAATCAACAGTTAACTCATCTGAAAAACTGAGATTGCACGGGTCTTTGCAATGTTGCTATGTTTTTGTGATAGCAGCACTTGATATCACAAGGCGGTGATTGCACCCACCCCATCTTTGCCCTTTGTGGTTTGTGTTGCTGTATTCATTTATCCCTTTTCCATCCTACCTCTTCAGAGTCATGACTTGTAGTGTGAATACCTCCACATTCTGCACTGAATATGCCAGACTTCAGTGCTCCTCCCTCTATGGGAGGGGATGCATGCATGCATCTCAACAATTAGGCATGGAAAAACCTTCATTTTGGTGTGCCTGCTCACAAGACAATATTTTCGGGAGCATATAAAGCCACCTTGCTGGTAAGTGCAGTTGTGGACAGCTGGCTGAACCTGCTCCTCACAATTTATTTGTGCTTTGAGGCTGGCAGTGCAGTAGTACAGTGGTGAAAGGCACACTCACAGTGGTTCTTCATGTACTGCTCTTATATGTGTAATTGTTTTCCACTAAAGACACCATCTGCAGTTAGTTACCTTTCTCTAGGAAAAATCCCACTAACTCAAACCACTGACTCCTTAATCTCCCTAAATTATGGACTGATAATTTGTACTTACTTATTTTAATGCTAATCAATGTGCAATACCCTGTGTTATGCAGCTTCTTTCGCATGTTCTTTGACTAAGTCCCTGCTTATATAACTGGCATGTAAGAAAATAAAACCTTCCTACAAGAGGCTGATAATATGAACAACTGTGTAAAAGAGGTAACATAAGGAGAGGAAAAAAGGGTTAAGTGATAGCCTGTCAGCGTTCACTAGGATGACTCATCAAACAGGTTAGAGAACTGAGGGGTTGCAGAGCACCTGCTTCCAGCAGCAAGCACTGCAGGCAATATTTTCTATTACTACTTCCCCTGGTAATAGAAAACTAGGTGGAAGAACAGAAAGCAAAGCAGTGCTTGTGTTCAAGGGTAAGGTCTGAAGCAGATGAGAACAGACCTGTATTGAGATCTGAAAACAGCACTCATTCTAAAAAACCTCACTCCAACCAATTTTCCTTGGTTTCACAAAACTCTTTTGCTTAGGAGTCATAGCAGGTATAAGGGATGCATTTGGTAAATTGACATTTTTAAGTGAGTCCCCAGAACACACACTTATTTGCAAAGAAAAGCACTGGTCCTAAAAAAATCAGTGTGATCCAGTAATTTCTTAAGACCTTGACAGCTGCCTGACTGCAGCATTACCACACTCTGGGAAAATAATTGGAGAAATATGGGGATTCATAGAGGAAGCTGTCTTACAGAGGGGGACAGTTTACAGGGAAAGGAGTAATTTTAATGTAGATCCCAGCACAGCAAATAGAGAATGTTTTCCATCCTATTTTAAAAGTTCAAGTGGCATGTAGGTTTGGAAGGAAAAAAAGAATCCTGTGCTCTCCAGCTCTACTGTGCACTTGCTCAACACATGAAGTCATGTCCTAGACCAGAGGAAAAGAGATGGCTGTGGGATGACACAACACCCAGCTTGGAAAATTCTTATTCCAGACAGGATCTAAGGACCACTCTGTGGGATTGAGGAAGTGCTCCAGTACAATCCCATTGCAAATAGCAGTTGCAGAGTTCTTGAATGAATGAAAGGAGCAAGGTGACACTCCATCTGTATAAACTATTAGCTGGACAGCTATTATAATATAGTGCTGCTTTTAAAAGGATGTTGGAAAGCCTGAAAGATTCAGCAGTGGCATGGATGATTCATAGTATGGAAAAACCTGACTTGTAAAGAGCAGTAACAGTTCATTCCATTAAGTTTAACAAATGTAAGGTTAAAGGTGATTTAGACTTTGGCTATAATTGCCAGTGCAAGGACAGTTTATGTAGTATTTCAGCACTTTCTAGTTTAGTTGTCATCATACAAAACCACTGCATTGCAAGACTGATCTCTTTGCTCAAGAGGTGCAGAGAATCCTGACCAGACTTAGTGTTGTGGTAAAGGCTGATCTTGAGTGTATTTGTCAGAAAATTTGTTGACACCCTGGGTAACAGGGGTGACTTAATAATGCTGCATTTGGAAGCTTCACAGCTTTTTTTTTAAGGAATCCAGCACTAATATTCCTCAAGGTCTGCACTAAAAAATGAGAACAACATCTGCAATTGCATTCAGCATCAGTTCTAAAGGTGCCAAATTTGGTGAATAGCCCTTTCCAGGAAAGCGCTGTTGTCACACAGTGTGATGTGAATGCACAGTAGACTAAAGGCACTTTTACTGACTTTGAAGAAACAGTCTAAAAGGTAAATTTTCTAGTTCTAGAGCTATTTTTAATTTTACAAATTTCAGGATAAGTTTGCTTCCCCAGAGCTGCTGGTAGCAGGAAATTACATTATGTGTCCTACTGCCCGAGCAGTAATCAGTGTCCTGTGTGTAGTACCCTGCCATGCTAGTCAAAACAGGCAGAGTAGTTGGAGATTTTTCCTCCTTAAGGAATTATACAAAGACATTCTACCAGAACTTTTCAATAGGAATTGCTTTAGTCTGAAACTGTTGGAAACAGAAAATTTCAAAATTCAATAATCTGTTTAATATATGAGACATGAGTTCAGCAGAACAATTCATTATGATATGAAGACGTATCCTAGGTACCTGTGAGTATAGGATAAGATTCCTCACTCTGTCAAGTTTAGCGTTACAGGACGTGCTTTCTCTTTCCTGCAGTGATGTTCTATTCAGGGTATTTGGGCATTATTCTCTGTGAACCTTAAAACCTACAACAAAATATGTCCAGAATTAAGGGGAAATTATAGAGTAATTTTACTACTTCAACCCGCTGGAAAGCTTTGGCTGTCTTGAAATAATGTTTCTTCCACAGCAACAGTTCTCCCAGGCTTCTCAGCACTCACCATCCTGTTGCCACTTACCCTCCTGCTCACCTCCTGGTTGCCCCAGAAAAATATCAGAAAGCATACTTTGATATTTTTTTAAACCATGAACTGCAAAATGAGCTGCAGCAGACGTCCAGGCATGACTATAAATGTCACGCTTCAGAGCATGGAAAAGCATTCCTAGCAATGGCCATGTGGAATTTTCCTGCAGAAAATTGAGCAGGAAGTGGAGAGCAAGGATCTCTTCACTGCTGTTGACTAAACATATGCTGTCCATATGTTGGATGCATCAGCTAGCTGGGGCCAAGGAAAAGCTGCAATAGCTTCAGCTTGCTTTTTCTGCTATCCAGAATGAGCACGGTATCATGGGTGCTAAATTAAAGAAGAAGAAACATAAGGAGACAGGCAGTCATGCAGGGGTGAATCCATTTCGGAAGTGATGGTGGTAATTCAAGAAATCTTTAGTGATCGCTTCAGGCTTCACTTCCCAGACCTTTGTTCTTTCAAGCAAAGTTTATTCTTTCACATGATGGACTCTGTTAACCATATACACACAAAGTTCTTGTATAACTAACCTGAACCTTCGACTTTAAATGCTCTGCCAAGTCCTTTACAAGCCCCCTTTCTCTTGAAGGAGAGGATACATTATAGTCAGTAATGGAGCAAAACAACAACAACAATGTAGAAGATTTCTCCTTGAATGTTTTTTCTGTCACTCCTTGTCAGCCAAGCAGATCTGATGCCCTGGTGTCAGATGGGGATAAAGCTGGCACCACTCTGCTCTTTTCAGGTGTGTTTTTGGGACTGGTGGGGATCACTTTCACTGTGATGGGATGGATAAAATATGATGGCATTACACACCTGGAGTGGACTCAGTTACTAGGGCCTATTCTGCTGTCTGTCGGGGTGACTTTTATTCTGATTGCTGTTTGTAAATTTAACATGCTTACGTGCAAGCCCTGTAAAGAAAGAGAGGAAAATACGTCGGAACTTGACCAGGCTGCAAGCGGACAGTCCTTTGTCTTCACTGGCATTAACCAGCCTATAACTTTCCATGGTGCCACAGTGGTACAGTACATCCCTCCGCCATACCCATCCCAGGAAGGCGCTGCCGTCAGTCCCGGCCACCTTCACTCAGGGCTCAGCTGCTGCACTGCTGCTCCCCCCAGCACCTCGCCACTTCTCGCCTCGGGCTCTCCTCACTTCTGCCCTGCCTACACCCTGGACAACCTGGCTTTTACTGGAGATGAGAGCTACACTGCTTATCCTGCAGAGAATTCCAGGAATCAGAGGTACATCTTCTGAAATGCCTTAGTGTGTTTGGACACAGGCTTCTGAATATTTTAAGTACAATGTGTGGTTTTCATAAGAAACTGCAGCTAGTCCAGGGTATTATCCTTCTCAGGCTTTTTTTTGTCTTGGTTAGGAATTTTTCTTGAGTGAGGAAACATACTTTTCCTGCAAAGTGTTTTTATACAATTTAAATTCACTTATAAATGCCTTTTGGTTTTCAGTAAACGAAACCTCTTGTTACTTTTTAAGATCTGTATGTTCCTGTTTGTGGAGGTTTTCTTATGTTTATCTTGCCACCTTTTGATTATTATGTGTATGATACCAAGACGATTTTTTGCCTTTTTTTAAATATACCTTATATACATAAATATATATGTTTATATATATATAGCTTCTATATATCCTCAGTATTCTTAGCAAGCATGCTTGTAAGAATACTGAGGATATATAGAAGTTTTATATAAGTCTGATAACTTAGCATAGCCCTAGTATTCTGCCAGGCCAGGAGACCAAACATCCTAAAGGCCTTGTTGTGGTGGTAGGAGGCCAGAAAACCCTACACTGTCTTGGGAAACCAAGATCCTCTCTAGAACACATCCTGTAAACTAGAGATTTGGCCCGTGCAGGGGGAATTCCACAGATGGGGGAATATCACACCATTCATCCAGGCCTCCCATTGGGGCACCCCTGTTAGATATGCTGATTTTTAAGGTCTATAAATTGTATACACCATCTGTCGTGGGGGTGCATTGCGGCACATCCCACCTTGGTGAAGTGGTGCACCACAAGGATCCTTACTAAATACCGAGGTAAAACCCCTTGTCCCTTAATTGTGTCTGGCTCTCAATTTTTAAGACTGGGAAAAGGTATCATGTAGGGCCAGAGTCTTCCACTCAAACTCAATCGTAACACATGAGTCAGCACACAAACAGCATTTCTGCAACAATGCAAGAATCAGTCTGGTACCAGATGCTCTCCCTCCTAAATACACCTGGTCACAACATGCTGCTGTCCCACTGAAACAACCTTCCAGCTCTTCCTCTTTTCCTAGTTTTGAGGTATAAACAATATTGGTCATGTTGCACAGCAGTATGGAGCTGCTCAAATTGTACACAAAATTATTTTATATAGTTCTTTGCTCCAAGGAAAAATATTCTAATTATAGGAATTACTCATAATTATATCCTCTGTGCAACACAAGTCACTGTTAGTTCATTTATCAAAGTATTTCTCAAAAACTGCTGACTAACTTATTGTTCTCAGCAAATATGAGTGACAGGCATGGGCAGGGTGGAGACAAAGGTCACCTCCTGACACTGCTAAACTTCATGAAAAAACCACAGCAAACAGCTGAATATCAGTAAAACTTCATCTCATAGCATTTTCTCCATAAGCCAGGAGTACTTTTCCCAGATAAGGCTGGGAGGATGAAACACTGAAATTACCTGAATGCTCTGGTGAATTCTTTTTGTATCTGCTCCTCTTCCTCTTTTCAGGTCAGAAGACAGTTCTGATGAACCAGAAGGACTGCTGGAAGACTATGCCCGTAATAACTTGTCACCTCCACGTTACGAGGAAATATACCCTTTTTCTTCATAAAATCATCATGGACAAGAGACAACAATCCTAGGAGATGCTAGCAAGAATCCCAGAAAATCTTTTCTTTAAACACTTTTGTGATAAGACAGTGTGAGCAAGTTCTTGATATTCATACACAGTATCACTGAAGATATTTAACTGACCCTTTCCTTTTTCTCTGTCAAAATTTGTTAGCCCTTTGCAATGCAGCTTAATAGCAGAGCTATTAATTATTCAATGGCTAAACTATTAATAGCAAAGGTATTAAACTCAAGGATCCAAATCTATATTAGGATTCCCCAACAAGAAGCTTGATTTTCAGACTTGCTGAAACCAGGGAGAACTGTGAATGCACCAGATGTTTGTGGAAGATCATGATTGCTCCTGGACATTCAGCATCTTTAGAAAATACTTGATTTTTCGTTGAGGTATTTTCATTCTTGATTGCTTGGGAAACTTTAAAAGTACTCAAGTGTCTGATCCATGAAAGTGCATTTTATGTCTTAATTTTGTCTGATTCTTTAGCAGAGCTTACTCATTAACAAGTCCAGTCTACAGATTAGACTTTCTCAGCTTGCTTTAGCTGGACAACCAGTCCTATTGCACAACTCAGTCCTGTAGGCATTTTTTTAGAGCATCTTGCTTGAACCACAGCATCTCAGAACAGAGAAAACAAATAGTGACTTATGACAACTTTTACATAAGATCTCTAAGACACCCTGCATGCATCAAATTCAGTTCCTTTCCCCACCTGATGGGAGGCAAAGCACAGTCTCCCACCAGGAGTCCTAATAACTATGAAGTTAATATCACTAAAGAAAATGGCATCTTTCTGAAGCCTCGACAGAGATGTGTGATCCTGCCACTGTTAAGGACTTTGACAATCACAGCTGCTGCACCCCACTCTGTGGGAGGGCTGTGGTGAAACACCTCTGAGGTCCCTTCTTATTTGAATGTGGTCTTAGGCACACAGCCCAGGCTGCAGGTTGCCCCCAGAGTATCTAGGCAACTGTAGGCGGTAGTAAACTTGCTCAAGTTCAGCTTGGTTCCGTGAATTGAATCCACAACAATTTGAGATACGCTCATTTGGTTAGAGAATGGCGTCGCTGAACACCCAGACTGTGAGTTTGATCCCCAAATGGGCCATCCACTTAAGATTTGGACTTGATGATCCTTGTAGGTCCCTTCCAATTAACAATATTCTGTGATTCTGTGAAATATATTTAACTGTATTTAGCTGTATTTAACAAAAGATGAAGTGTATTAGCTGTGAAATTTTGCAATCCAGAATGAAGATCCAAAGAGGCTTAGCTCAGGAGCTTTTTAAACCCCAGAACAATGACGATGCTACAAGTCCCTACATTTTTGTTTTGTTTTTCCACATATATTTAAGGTTCTGCTTTTGAATGTGCCAAGAAGTGCAACAAGCCAGTATTTCCCTATGATGATCCCATTAGGTTTGCTCATCTCCCTCAAAGCAAAAGCTGATCTCAGCTCTCACCTGCTGGAGTGGGCACCACACAAAACGCCCCAGAGGGCAATGGTAACTGTCCCAGGTAACCAAGCAGTGCACTGCTGGTGTGCCTGTGGATCAGTCTCCTGGCACAGCACAGCTAAAAGCAGGCATCCATTATGGAATATACCAACTTTCTCTTACTTGTTGATGCAGCTGTCTTAGCTCTTGCCAGATCTCATTCCTGGGAGCTGGAGAAGCTTGGCATTTGAGCACGGATAGTTGCACACCAATCTGATGTACCTGACAGCTGGCAGGAAATCTCGGAGTTTCTGTGCAGCTCCTCTAGCAATCAGGAGACAGCTCTGGATGGAGATGTGCATTCAGAACATTGTCTAGCTGCATGGACCTGCAGGTGCACGCCTTCCTGTCCTGTGCACTTAGAAGTTGCCAAGAAATAAAGCGGGGGGGGGTGCACAAAACAACCACTGTCCTCCACAGTGATGAACAAGACACTGACAGAGGTCATATTTGGGATGCAACATTTAAACAGACTCAAAGCTGGATTAGCAACTGCAGCAGCAGCCACTGAACAGTGACTGCAAACTTTGTGTGAGGTTTTTCTCATTAGAGAAATCTGGAACACACTGTTTTTCAGCAGTGATGGCCTGGTGTTAGCAGGTAGTTGGAGAAGGGGAGGCACGTGTTTTTGGAGAAAGGGAGGCATGCTGTGTTCAGCATGATCTCTATGGGATTGAGTGAGAGAACAGAGGATCTAAAAATAAAGGCAAGTTTATTTTATGGAAGTGTCTTGCTTCTTTTCTGGAATTTACACAGAGGTGAATTCATCCTCCCTCCACAGCAGGAAACTGGATGGTCCCAATTCCCCAGGTAGTTCCACATGTACAGAGCCCTGAACTTAGCACATAGTTGTGCTGAACCCAGCAGGCACTGCAGTAGCACAGAGGTCAGGCTCGATGGATCCAATTGCAGGACTAGGGTCAAAATTTCTGCCCAGTCACCCTCCCCCACCCCAAGAAAATTCCTTCAGTCAGACACCACAGATTTTTTCCTGCTTCTCTTCCTCCTGCCCACTGCCCCCCCCCCCAGCATAAATTTCATTAGGTAATAATATCTTTATTTTAGATATTAGATAGACAGAATAAATGGAAGAAAACTCAGAAACTCAGAAGGGTGCACTGTGGACTGCATATTGATTTTAAAGTTTACTTCTAGCTGCACTATATTCATCGTAGAGAATTGGAAGAATCCTGGGTTTCTCTTTAAAGAGGATATTAAGTTTAAATAGCTATATTGAAATTACCTTGACCCATCAGATTAATTCTGGCTGAATTCTGTGGGAGTCTTTTGAGAAACTCGAGGGTGGTAACAGTCCCTTGTTGTACTGAGTGCTGATGATGGATTTTAAGAACAGAGACATGTACTATAAAGGCTTTTACTTCCTTTTCTTCCTTCCACCTTCTACCTTCATCCTTTTTTTTTTCTGTTTTAACCACAGGGTTTGGAGGGGTTGCTGCGTGTGTGTGTATTTTCTTTGTATGTTTGGATTTTGGAGGGTTTGTTTGTTTGTTTTTACTGTGATATATAACCATCACATGAACTCACTTCTTAGCATTAAGAATTCTTTCTGCAGTATGATGAGTGAAAGAACAAATCTTTTTGGCCTTCAACCAAGGGCAACTGTCACAGCCCTTCCAGATTATACTGATGTAACTTCAGAAAGCACCTGGAAGACTGTATTTGAGATTTTGCTCAATCCATTTTTAATTTAAGATGGTGCTCTTTAAGCAAAATTGCATTCTCCCACATTGCAGACCTGCAGAATATTGGGGGTTTAATAGTTTAAGGTGTCTTGCATTCTAGTCATAGTGATAGAATCTTGTCTGTACTTTCAGCTATGTAACCCTGCATGGGCTTTTGGGATTTTTCCTAATATAACTCTATTTATACGATTTTGCTCATAAAATAGTTAATGTATAAAATCAGTAGAGGCATGTCTATTGATATGAAACTGAGCATGATCTATTAATTTCAGTAAAAACTCTACAAAGAGCTTCTCTAAGATCGAGGAGCTATTTCCAGACATTGAATGCCACACGGTGCAGCGTGCGAATTTCTTCTCGGATTAAATCCGAAGTCTGCCGTTTCACAGCGGCGCTGCCGTACTGCGGTCAGTGCGGGGGTGCAGCAGGAGGGTTTGGGGCGCGGTGCTTTAGCAGCACTTTCCCCCAGCAGCCGAGTTTCCCCGGCTGCTGCCGTGCCCGGCGCCGGTGCTCCCGCGCCAGGGATGCTCCCCAGCGCAGAGCACGCACGGGCGGGGGCGCTGAAATCCTTCTGAGAGCTATTTTTAAACTGAATCGGGATTTAGGAAATCTGGGTCTCGGGGAAAAAAAAATAAACCTGTTAAGTAGGGCTCGCTCCTCTCCAGAGAGCCCTAGTGACGCACACGGCGGGCCCTCAGCTTGGGGCCCCTCCCCGCGGGGAGGGCGCTGCGGCCTCCATCCCGCGGGGAGCCCGACCCCCGCGGCCCCGGGGCCGTGTCCCAGCCGGAGCGCGGCCGAGGCGCTCCCCGCAGGCCGGAGCGGGGCTGGCCCGGCTGTCCCGCCGCGCCGGCAGCGCCAGAGGGCGCCGGGGCCGCCCGGGAGCCGCCGCGGCTGCGGAGGTGCTGTGCCGGCGGGCGGCTCCGCAGGCGCCCCCGTGCCCTCCTCTGCTCACCCGCCCGAGGTAAAACTGTGCGGCTTTAAGGAGATTTCTTCCCCCACTGACCCGAGGGGTGTCAGAGGCGCAGAGCTGGCAGTTTGTAAGCGGCCCCTCGTTGTGAGACACCCGGCATTTCAGCCCGGGGAGCCGAAGCTTTTGTCCTTTGCTTCGAATACTCAAGATGCCGTTGAAAAGTACCCTGTGCTCTCTCACAACGGAGAGTTGGCTTATTCAGGAACAAAATACTCGTGGTGACAGACGCAGTGAAATCGCCGAAGAGCAGGGTACCATGTCCGCCCTCACAGCAGCTCTCACACCCCTCCCTGTGTGAGACACTGTGCTGGAGACATCTGGAAGGACTGCAGCTTGGGGGTAGGCGCTGCACAGTGCACTCGCATGCACCCCCGTCTCCTCCTCCTCTCCGCTGTGACCTAATGGGACAGGCTTCTGTCTGCATGAAGGAGCAGGGGGAAGTCCAAGGGTCATTTGCAAAGAACTAGGGCATGCTGTTTGTATACAGCACCTACGATAATCTGTGCCTGCTCCAAGTATTATTACTGGCTCCACTTTAGCTGTCAGGGTGAATAGACATCAACAGGACGTGCTGAACGTCGCTGTTGCTGCCCCATCCTCAATGTGAATCAGTGTGTCTGTCAGAGAAGCATAGAGCAGAGCCAGGTGGGATCCCATGGGCTGTGCCTGCATTAGCTGAGCAGAGCTGCTCAGCAGGAGAGGGCTGTAAAGGGAAACAGCAGGTGCAGAGAACCCGGTAACCACATGCACTGCATGTTGGAGAGATTTATATCAGACTTACTCCTTTGGACTTGATGCTGATCAGAAGTTTAAATACACATTGTTCTCCTGTGGTGTATTTTCTGGTACAGATTTATCCAATAGAAATTATTCATCTCACACCTGCAATGTGATATGATATGATGTGATGTGATGTGATGTGATGTGACAATGTGATGTGACGTGATGTGATGAAAAGCTTCACAGAGCAGGTGAGGAGTGTAGGGAATCTCTTAAATAGCACCTGATTTATAGGCACTTGTTGCCCTGCAGACTGGGATGACTTGCAGCAATTGCAGGAGTTGCATGTTGTAGAGCAGAGAGGCTTCTCTCAGCTTCCTGACAGCAGTGAGCTCATGGGAGAAACTTTCCCAGTACTGACAGAGGTTACTTTGAGAGGTCTCACAGTGTACTCTTGACACCTCCAAAGGTACATATAGTCTAATTTTGAGATGTAGCAGGTTTGTGCCTGCTTGAACAACAATTTCAGAGTGATGAAGAAGTTTTCCCAGGGGGAACAGGAAAAATTACTCCCTAGCTCTTGTGGTCTTGTACCTCATTCCTTATGTGATAACAGCAAAGGGTCAAGGGTAAATCAGTAGTGGCATGATTGTATCTGTGTCGTGTGTGGCATCTCTAATGAGCAATTGATTATATCTACACACGCTATTTAGCAAACACCATGGGACATGGTCTAGCAGAGTAGCTGCAGTACATCTCTTATAAAATCCTAGGATGAGATTAATGCTCTCCTGTTTGGGTTGTATCATGTCAGATTTCTAAAAATTTGTTTATTTTTGTAGATAAATCATCACTCTATATCTAAGATGCTGTGCTTGGTTCTTAGGGAACAGGGCATGCTATTTAACAGCCCTGGGTAGATGACCCAATAATTTCATGTTTTGCATAGCTGCAGCGTCCTCTTTACTTACAGTTCAGCGCGTCTGCTCAAGAGCTTAGCTCTAAGGTAAAGCTTCATGCTCTGTCAGCTGAAGATATACCTAAAGAAATACAGAGCAATAATGCAGTCCAAGGTCATGACTTTCAAAACAAACTGACAAACAATCAAACCCGAAACAAAGAGGTGTGCATTTTAAATTTCTAACCATGAAAGTGGCTATAGCTTCCATGTTAGTGGGCACTCTTTGGGGTACCCTTCTTGTTTCTCTGCTGCTCTGCAAGGCAAACCCAGCCAGAAAAAGTCAACACTGGTGTTCAAAGCAGCAGTGACTTCTCACATTGCTTTTTGTCCCTAGGCACCTGCCACACATCCCTGTGGTCAGCTGACAGAGCATTGCCTCACACAGAGGCCTGGCAAAAGCTGGCAGTTAGAGAAGGCTGTGATTTGCACCTCTTTGCTATTTTTGTTTGTCCCCATTTGTTTTTCACCATTTAACATGCCACCTTCTGGATTTATGTAGAGCAGAACCACAGTTGCCACAGCACACGCATATTGAAAACTGTTTAATTATCTTTTCAAAAACACATGCATTAGATAACCATTTGGCCTCATTCTGCTTAAACCCTATTAAGGGAGGGAAGAAAATAAACTAATACTTCAGCAAAAACTAATCTCTTCTGAACTCTAGAGGTGCTGTAGGATTCTTTTTTTGCCACAAAACAGCAGTTCCCTGCAAAATCTTTCATGAAAATGTAAGGAAAGAGATAAATTTTTGGAAATATACATACATAATCCATCAATATGTGGTCTTACTTATTTTTATAAAACATTAAGAGAAGATAACTATTTTATTTCCTGTATCAGTCCAAACAAGGCATTATTCTTACTCTATTCCACTTCCCCAGATTTTGCTCTCAAACCAGAGATACTTGAGTGTTTTGCAATGTGCCAACACTGCACTATTTTAGAACTCTCTATGTTGTTTTGATCTTTTGCAGACTGACAGGTGCTTTGTCCTCTTGCCCTCCACACTGACTGGACAGGGACTGATCAGCACAATGCTGCCAAAAGAGCAAATATACATTAACCCAGCACACACATGTGAAGAGTAGAATGACTTGCATAAAATCAACTTTTTAAAGGGCTGTGTCAGTGGGAACTGGACTAATGTGCCAGTTGATGAGAGAGTGCAGCACTGGGAGCATCAAAGTGGAAAGGATTTGTACGACTCCTGCTGTGGTAGGCAACTGCACAAGCCCTTTCATAAATTGTTCAAGCTCCATTTTAGAGTTAGTTAGTATTTGGTCCTGCTTTTAATGGAAGGTAGGAGAAAGTCAAAAAGAGAAAGAAAGACTCAACATGGAAGAGAAGAGAAGAGAAGAGAAGAGAAGAGAAGAGAAGAGAAGAGAAGAGAAGAGAAGAGAAGAGAAAGGAATAAACTCCTTTTACATATTATTATACCTGTTTTAATGCCTTTGCCTTCTCAGTCCATGCTCTGTATGTTGCTCTTGACAGTTAATCAAAATCAAGCAACAAATGTGTTAATCTTTTATGTTTATTTAGCCATACAATCCAAGGTGGCGACCCACCACCTTGGGTAGCATTACTAAGATGGGTTTTTTTACGTTACATGTTCAAGTATTTTATGTTACCTTCCTGTTATTTTCACAAAAACAGCTTCTCCTCCATCTGTTTAGGAAAAAAAAAAAATCCAAATGAGCTGCAAAACTATGTCCCTGCTTCCAAACAAGTAGTGAAATTTTAATGTGAATAAACATGCCATCATAATCAAAGACGTGTTTGTGATCTAACTGGATAATTATTCACTTGTAATATCATCAGCTCAGAATGAACATCAGCGTAAGTATTGTTGGTGCAGGTGTAACTTAATGAATTCAGGCTCATTTTATCTAGCACTTAGTTGCTTATATTGGTGTTGGGAGCATTAGGTCCACCAATTTTTCATAACGAGCAACACCATTAAACTGTCACAGAGCAACATAAATCAGAGATTTTCCTTAGACCCCATAAAACAACTAACAAAAATGTTATGGTTGCCAGATTCACTGTGTGCTTTTATACATCCAGCAAACAGAACTGATTATAACCCTTTTTCTCTGCCTACTATTTTTGCTCTTGTTTCAATAGTGTATGAAAATCTATGTGAAAATGTAAGTAGGCTAGCCTGAAGAACTCACTGTCAAAGGCATAGAAGTGATAGCAGGCTCCTAAACACAGCACAGGATCTCTGCTGCACTGGACACATATTTTAGTCAAGTTAAATACACAAACAATGAGGTTAGAAGAAAGTGTGTGATTGCAGAGTCGTGTCACGAGCCCGTTTGAAAATCATGGGTTGTATGATTGCATGTAATTGATAATCACATGCGGACATGCCTCAGATGCTCACCTCTTGATTTAACCTATTGACACAGGTCTGTATTAAGTCACTGAAGACTGAAAAGCAAGAGACTAAATACTAGGAAAAAGTATCCATTGGTGTTTTTCAGAAGGTGATGTTATTTTTCATTGTTCATTATCAGAGGAAAAATTATTTTCATTGTTCTTTTAATGGCATCACAATACATTTTATAATAATATATGTAAAAATATTTCATAACTTGTACCTTGCAGATGAATTTCCCATCTTTCATTTACTAAAGAACCACCTAATCCTAATTTGACACCCTTCAATGACAGAATATTATGTTACACAGCTCTCCTTCCTCTCACCATTGTGAGAATAAACTTTGCCTGACCTGCCACAGAAAACTGAGAGAAATCCATCTGTTTCAAAAGTGACAAATTACACACTGCTCTTCATGCTTCATACATGAATATGTTTTTTCAGCCTTATGTAGAAACTTTTAAGATGCTCATTATCAGCAAAATAGGAATAAATTCAGGTATGATTCCATAGGTGCAAACAATTAAAATAATGTCATTTGCCCACAGTGACATCACACGAGGCTGATGCAATACATCTGAAAAATAATTACCTTCATATCAGGTATTTGTTGTCATTTGCTAGCCAGCTATAGGATCTGAAGAATAGGATGAATGCTTCAAGCCAGTTTTAATCAAATGGCTGTCAGAAAATGCCCAAAACAGAAATCTTCACTGCTTTTATAAGCACTTTTTAATTAACATATGAATAAACTGCATATTTGAATTTTCACCAACACAACTGTTTCCCCCAGGAAATCACAGTTAAAAGCTGAAGTGAATGTTCCTTTAGAAAGTGCTCTTTGTTTATAGAAATAGTCTTAGCAGTTAATGGTTGGCAAGACTTCAAACTTAGAATTACATTACATTGGTAATTTTAACTTTGTCATCTTAAATAGATCCAGTTTGGATGTATGAATACAAGCAATGTAGGACAGCCCTCAAAGAACTGCCTTTAAGCGGGCTTTATTCTATCCCATGAAGCTTTGTAATTCCTTCTGTTATTATTAATAGCTGTTAAGTGCTGACAGCATACTTGGCACTGAATGAAACGCAGGAGCAGACATGGTTCTTGTTAAGGGTGGCCCTCGGGAGGTCATTTACTGTGTGTAACAACAACAACAACTTTATTGGAGCAGTAACCCGCTAGCACAGCTGCAGCCCGGGTATCAGGAGGTGTCGCTGTTTAGACAAAATAGTGTTGTGTACGCACATGCAGATATGACTCCTTTCACACGTTAATTTTTTCACAGCTGACAAGGTTATCAGCTGAGCAGGTAAGACATTTGGAGGCAGCCGAAGAAAAGCTATGGTCCAGAATGCCTTTTTGCAGGGTTTCCTGCCTGCAGCCAGCGGGGGTGCAAACTATCGGGACAGGCCAAGCAGTTAGGGATGCACTGGGATGGAAGGACAATCCTCTGCTGCTAGATCTTATGGCAGGTTCAGACACAGGATTAAAGGAAATAGTAGAAAATGACCGGCAAGAATTTCAGGCAGAGGGAACTTGAAGATGTCTTGTGTAGATGGCTTTCTTTTGAGCCAGGAACTGTTGAAAAATAGTGCCGAGGGAATGGTGTGGAAGACAGCTGCAGACCCTGACTCCTAACAGAGAGCTCCTGAATCCCTGAATCCTCCTAGGGGGAGCTGAAGCACCAGAGCAGAACAATTTCTGCTCTTCTGCTGCAGGTAAAGCTGGCATGCCCAGCAGACACCATCTGTCTACAGTCACAGAGACAATGCCCAACTCCTGACCTTCAAGGTCCTATTAGATTTAGCTAAGCCAAGATGAGAGCTCTACTGCATCATCACATGTGGAGGGTAGAAGAGAGGGAGGAGTGGCAGTGGCACCAAAACTCACCAAGTTCACACTCCAAGATGTATGTGAGCCAGGAGCTTTACAAGTGACCTCATCAGGTGCTTATGCAGTGCCCAGAGCAGAGGAGAAGGTGACTTACTCCTCTCCAAAGATGACTGATCCCCCAGCAATGTCACTGCTGAGTCTCCCCACTCCACATGAGTAGTGCCCACATCCATCAGTGTGACTGACCTGACACATAAATGCCACAAAGGCAGGCTTGTCTGTCCTCTGCCTTTGTCCTCCTCTGTCTGTCTTCTCTCCTTTGGATCTGCACTAATACTTTGTACCAGCATCCAGGTACTACTCTTGATTTTGCAGCTGGATTCATGTTTGTGTCTTCTTCCCCAGGGCTCTGCTCTGCTACTCCACCCATGGCCACAAACAACCTTGCATCAAGTAAGGCTGGCTGGGGGTTTCTGACCCTCAAGCAGGTGGATAAAGCTCCACATAAATAGATGCTGCACCATGCAGAAGGTAAGTTACCACTAGGTGTACAGATGCGGGTCAATGATAATGGCAGGAGAAAGTAGGTCCAAACAGATCAAATAGTTCTCTCAAAACTATTTATTTTAGTTTCATTTTAATCACCTGGCTGTCTTGTTTCCTGCTGCACAAAACCTTCCCACCCCCTGCAACATCACCTACCCTCAAACAGATACTAACAAGTCTCCTCCTCTCTTTGGTGTCTGCCTCCTAACACTAATTTTAGATGCATCTGCCTTTTGAGTACCTCTGTCACAAGCAGAAAAACTGTCAGAAAATGCTCAATAACACTCTAAAAATACATAGTCTTAAGGTCTTACAGCTGGATACTCCAAAAATATTAATTTAAAGTCATTAGTCACTTGTGACCATTTGAGCTAGATAATATAGCAATTAAATGGATATTTTTAACTTCCTAAGGAACAGTCCTGCTTTTCATACCCTCATATGCAGTGTTCTCCATGCTGTTAAAATCTGCTTTTCTGTAAACCCACTGATTCTCTTGTATTAACACTTGAGTTTGCAAAGGTTGTTCCCTGCACAGTGTTTACACCCACTTGCCTGTGATGTACTTTTAAAAAGAGCATTGGAGTGGGTGGCACAGGGGAATGTCTGCAGGAGCTGCATTTGACTGTGCAGAATGAGCTCGTTTCCATACCATTCCTTGGCTGGGAATGTGCCCTCAGACCTCACAAAAGGAAAGTTGTGACAGGGTGATTTGCTGACAGGCACCATGAGGTAGGCATTTTCCAATGCGTGAGAGCAATCTGAGATCATAAGTAACCTGTCCAGGCTGCTGGTCTCTGTGACTGCATTATAAGAGGGAGAGGTTCCAGCAAGGCTAGAGCTAGTTGCCTCAGGTACTGAAATCATGCAGATGGAGCAGCATGGAGGGATGAACAAACTGTTTGAAAAGCTAAGTAAATATTCAAGCAGTTCACCCATGGTGCTACAGCTGGACTATGAAGAGTGTCACAGATTTTTTTGGCTGTGCTGCATCATGTTGCAGTGGCTATTAAATACATCTCCCCTGGCTTTTTGCACCAATAGTCTACGAAAAGATACAAAGATATAAAATGCTGGTCAATCCAAAAGTGTCTCATTTTCCAGAAGATTATTATTGCAACAGAAGAAATAATATATCTGTTACAAGACAGTGAATAGCAAGCACTTCACAGAAGGGACTGTTCTCTACATTAAAATCAGTATTTACATATCCCTGGTTTCTCCTTTACTTTCAAATAAAAATCTAAACTAAAAAAATTGTGAATGCAGAAGGTGTTTTTCTCCCCCTCACTGTTTACTGCTAATTACTGTGTGTCACATACTACTGTTCTTTAAGCCCAAGGCCATTCCCTGTCTCCCTCCTCAACCACACATCCACTTCACATGTCACCTCTCACTGCTCCCTGTTTCCTTCTGAACTCCTGCACAGAGCATGCTTGGTTCAACTGCTTTTTAAACATTAACTCCTACGCTGTCAGAAGAAGAGAGCAACTTTGTGTATCTAGCATAATAGTAGTCTTTTCTTTTTTCTGCTGTGTTAGTAAATCAACCAGCATTTCACTTTTCCAATGCCATTGCAGATAAGATTGTCATAAAGGCATTTTCAAGCAGGCTTTGAGAAGAATTAAACATAGAGTTGCAAAGCATCCTAATTAAGGCACAAAATAGGCCTGGCAATCTTTATAGTACTTAATATGTCATCTTCTTCCTATCTCTTAAACCCAATAATGTGCAAACCACCACTATATTGGAGCATTATATCTGCTATAACTTATGTCAACTTGGATCACACACCCCCTCTTTCTTAAACAATGTTTGGCAGCCAACCTAGTGTGGAAACTAGACTGTTTTACATTAGCCAGAAGTACATTTAAATCATTCTTACTAAATGATTTACTGTGGATTACAAATTCTTATACGGCATTTTAAGTTAATGATTAGGCAAAGTAATATATCACTAAAATGATTGGGTGCATATGTATTTAGCTTCTATGATTCTAAATTTCTCTTTGGTTTGGAAGACTTCCTTGAACTTATTTTCCCCAGCTGAAGGGGAAAAAAAAGGAGAAAAGAGTAGAAGAATCTAACATTTCTGCCTGTCTTCTTAAGCTATTGATAAAGTCAAGAGAAATTTTGTCACTACAGAAGGGTTAGGTCATGAGGAAGCACTAGTAAGTTGGTTAGTGCTCTTCGGACAGATATTGGCAGGTGTCAGTATTGCACAGCATTTCCTTACCCTATTGTGTCCCAGTGAGAGGAGGAAAAGCTTGACAGAGAACTATTAAGACTTTATATCAAATGGAAAAGTGAATGAACCATCTACAAAGACAAGATGTTGTGGCAGAATATAAAAACTATCTCACAGGAAAACTGGAACAGGACAAAACAAAGCAAACAAACCCACTACCAACAAAAACAACAAACAAAAAAAACCTGTACCCATTCTCCATGCACAGGCATTTCTGTGGAGTTCTAAAAATTGTAGGGATCCTATGTGAAAAAAAAGGGATTTGCTGACTCTGTCTAGCAAGTGGACTTTGAAACCCAAGTGAAAGAAAGGCAGAACACACTAATAAAACATGGGCTGTTACACCAGATGCTCACAGGTGACTGGAATTCTTAAAAAGAAACTGTGACATACAATAAATTATTTGTTTAATTTATTGCTAAGGGCCAGGATCCTGCCAGTGCTGAAAGATAACAAGCAACTTTGCATTTACAACATATATGAAATAAGGAAGACAATTCCCTCTGCTGCAGGGGTAATAAAAATAAAGGAAACCATTCACCAGTGCAAAGTTACTTGTGTAAGCAAATCAGGACTCGTGGCCATCACCCTCTGGTCTGTTGCATGCAAAGAGCTACCCTGCTGGTTTCGCTGGTGCTGTGTGGGGCTGCAGTGATTAATTCATTCATATGAGCCTTGGCATAGCAAAACCAGGCCAAATAGGCATTGCATGCTCAGTTTGGTATCCATCATATCTTTAATCTGCAGTTTCAGATTGATGACAAGTAACAAACAGGATTATTGCAATATTATTGAATTCATTAATGCCCTGAGGTCTCAAAAGCATATAGGGAATAAAAAAAGGGCCAGACATGAAGGAGTGATCTGATATTCATTATCGACTTCTGCTTGGATTTCCCTGGCCAGTCCTCAAGTTTCCAACATATTCTGTAACAGATCAGGCTCCATACACTTCTCAGAGAAGTCTGCCTAGGGAATACCACAAGGCCAATTTCTGCCACCATGATTCTTCACTAAAAGTTTTTAAAGAAAGGTACCTCTCCTTGTACCAAACGTAATGATGTTGGGTCTTCTTCCTCAGCCAATGCCAACACTCAAGAGGTGACATGAAAATCTGGGACAAGATTTCAACTCATCACACAAAATCAATGCTACCTGTTGGCCTTAGGACAAAACTGACAATCACTGTCAATCATAAATCATAGGCACAAAGTTTTTTGGTGGAGAAGTAGATTGAAATGTATGATGTTTGGAACAAGTGTCCAGGAAGAGGATTCAAGAGAAATCTAATCCTGAAGCAATCCATGTGCAGGGATATATAGCAATGGGCAGCCTACTTGGGGTAAATAAAAATCACAGATTCTCACCCAACAAAATCTTGAGACTACAACACAATAAAGAATGAAAGCTGACAGAAACGAGGGAAACACCAGTCTGTCTGGACTGAAATCCAAAATTCAGGCTAAATTGTCCAGGTTTTCTCGACAGTGCATATACACCTAATAAGAGGAATAAGAAGAGGGTCTAAGCAGTTACAAGATGAGAACGCTGAAGGGGCTCACAAAGAATGCTAGAGACAGGGGAGCACCCAAAATCCTATCCAGCCTTTTGCTGTTTAAGCACCTGATGCATATATCTGTAGGAAACTGTCTTTACCTGCATAGGCAATATGGCCTAATACCTCCTATGGATCATATTGTACATACACAGAGCATGAGGTTACCTCAGGTGAAGAAAATCTTATCATTAGCTATATAGTTGGAAAAAAAAATCTAAAGAAACAGATTGCAGCATTTTCTCTGGAAGTAGGAAGGATGACTTCATTTCCTTAGCACAGTGACTGTTGGCTCTAACCTGCATCTGCCTTATCCATAAAAGCACCAACATTCCTTATTCTAGCTATGTGGAGTGAAGAATGTAGGTTAACACAGAGTAAGCCCGGCTCAACCCTCATGAATAGCATCATTTGGAAGGCATAGGAGCTCTGGGACTTTGAGTCCTCTTCTGAGATATTTAAAACAAAAGCATTAAATTAGAAATATTAGCAGAATGGGAAGCAGGTACCAGAAGCATAACTGAGTGCCTGAAAATAAAGGATCCAGAGTTGTACTCCCCTTGCACTGGCTGTGCAGTCACATTAAGGAGGGTAATGGCTTAGATATTCTCATGACAAATGGGAAACATAGATTTCATTTTAAAATTTTCAGCCTCTGAGACTGAGAAGGACATTGAACTCAGGTATCTCACTTCTGTCACACTGTTGCATATATAATGAGTTACATCATGCAGTCTGGTGTTTCAAGCTGGCATCTGGCAACATACTTCATCCAAAATAAATAGATCCAAAGTCAGATCTTTCTGGTGTCTCCTAGATGAGCTTAGAATTCCCCTGCTCTCATAGGTCACATAGGAAAGTGCTGGTTAGGGACAAAACTGACAAGAATTTATATTAATATTTCAGTGTGAAACTGAAGTCTCAGGATTGCATTCATCACCCCTTGGGAAGGGAGAGAAGAAAGAGAAAAACTGGGTAGTAACCTTAAGCAAAATTATAGAGGCACCCTTAAAGATGGCAAGCCCTCCTACACATCCAGGGAAGCCTGGTATTGGCCTGGACACTCTGGTTTCCGGATTTTCAACAAACTTATGTAAGAGTGATGGTGTTAGGGTTTAGAGTAAAATGATTTATAGTAGGCATGTAAATTTCTACAGATGTTACACAGCAGCCTAGTCTAGAATGTAAGACCCAGGGGGAATTGAGTTCTTTCTCAGCCCTTTCAAAATAGCATTGTATACTACCCCAAGAGATTGCATAAGTTGTCCAATGTTACACAACCGGACAGTGATGGTAAGACAATTCTAAGCATTAGTATGTGTTGCTTCTTCTTTCAAAAAGGTGACGTCTGGGACATAAGAGTTTTTGTATGTACTATTTTCTGAGCTAGAAGAAAAGCAATCTTTGCTAAACAATCTCCTTATAAAGACCCAAGATACCACCATCATAGAACTTATTTTCTTCTTCCAGCTAAGACAGCCGGATTGAGCCTTAAAGTATCTTTGTTAAACTAGTTAATAGATTATTGTCCAAAATAAACATATTTCAGTAAGTGCAAGACTGTTTTTTCCTCCCTCTTTCTGTCTTTTGTTCAACTTCAGCTCAGCTATTTATGATTCATTTCATGAGCCACTAGGTTTTCTCTAAAGGCACTAAAAAGGGCCAGAGCTATCAAACAGTTTTAGTGACTAGTGCCAACAAGGAACTGTTTTCCTCCATGCTATAAAGCAGGCACTGTCAATAGACTACAACCGGCAATAAACTATTAAAAAAGGAATTTATGATGGCTACTTATTATCCTCCTGAAATAATGTTGTTACAAGGCTGCCCTTTCCAGTCCTCCACAAGGATCACATGGCAAGTGCCTAACAAAGGGAAAGGCCCAGATCTGCAGGGACTGTCTACAAAGAGCCCAGGAATTGCCCCATGTTATGTGGGCAAACACACCACACCAGCATTTGAAAGCAGCAGACAAATTGTCCCACACTGGACTTGGGCTTGTTAGAAATGAGCATTTGATTTAAGGTGGGGCCTTAATTAACTTATATCTAGAACATGTTGCATTGTTTTAAGACCTAAATATCAAATTATGAAGGAATGTCTATTATTGTTTAGCGAGGAATTGGGAAACCACAAGGATAAAATAAGAAATGGCAAAATCTCAAATGCAATCAGATCTGCCTCTTATTTTAGATTTCTAAAACCCCCCTAATTGTAACTCTTTTCCCTTCCTCTCCAATCCTGTAACAGACTTTCTTCCTTGCTGAAATGTCTGTCTCTGTTGACATTTGACTATGACACTGATCTGTAATTGCTATAAACTGTGGTATGCCGCTTGCATTAATAGACTTACCCTATCTTACTCCAATTAATGAAATGTTGCCCTCAATAAATATTTTAGACACAAGGAAATGCTACAATTTAAACTTCAGTGTCATTTGGATTGACTCCTCCTTGTCTGGACCTTCATACAGTGTGCCCCTTGAATCCTCAGTACGTCAGATTGGAGACGTACAGACTGTGGTCAAGGCTGAAGGCATAGCCCTGAAAGGATGTCTCCTAATGGCAAGTGGGTCTCAGAAATTACAGAGAGAGTCCTAAAAGTGTGTAGAAAGATGAAAGGTGTGCTTTGAAGAGCTTAAGAGAAAAGAAATATTTTCATCCAGAGAAGGGAGGGCTAGGTTGAGCTGAGAATAGAATGAAAACTGAGGTGTGGCAAAATGGGATGGAAGGACGCCATTACTGAGATTTGGATTAAAAAAGAAAACAAAACAAACAGACAAAAACAACAACACAACAAAAACAAAAACACCCCAACCAACTACTAGAATACATTTGCAGCATTAAGATTTCTCAAAGTCCTGATCACTTGCAGTAGAGTTCTCCTCTTTCCCATGTTGCCGCAAAAGAGTAGTTGCCTTATATTATGTTTCTGAACAGTGCATCTGGAGGAGGTGATATTATCTGGAGGAGACTATATTATTTAATAGCAGATTTTTTTTGAGAACACAACACTTATTCTCATCAAGGGATTATTTTTAAATCCAGTTTTACTAATTTTATGAATTCCAAACAAATAATGTACACAGAAAGTCATGAAATACCACATATAGAGACCTCAGATGAAAAATAACCATTTTAATAAGAGAAGATTTTACTAATAATATCTGTAAAGCTCAGGTGAGCAAGAGTTAAACTTCTGCTGAAACTATAACACTGGCTTTGCAATGTTTTCCTTTACTATTTCTCAGCGAAAGAGACAATCCTGCCTGTGATTGTCTCTCACTGGCTTCTTGATTTTACTCAGTTATAATCACAACTCTACAGTGAGAGGAACAACTAAATACTGAGTCCATGAGAAGCCATAAATCCTGCAAAACCACTGAAGTTGCTCACTTCAATCTCAAAATGCCTGTTTACATAGAAGAAGAAGAAGAAGAAGAAGAAGAAGAAGAGGAGGAGGAAGAAGAAAAATTATCCATATTCTGTTTCTACAGCACCTTCTGCCCCTTGTGACACTCCCATATTCTACAAGCATTCACCCAGAGAGCTAGGGCGTGGAGGGTGAGCACAGACAGTGGCTGGCCACACAGAATATTCACCCCCTCCCTATGAACCCCTGCAGTGAAATATGGTAATTAATCATTATTTGACTCTTTTTTATCGCATATGAATCATCTGAAGTGAAACCATCACCTTTCACTGAGCCCTGAGAGGACTGCAGCAAAAGAAAAACAATTTTTTAAATTTATGGTTTGGCAGCATTTTTTAAGCGAAGGGCTTTGGAGGCAAGTAAAAAAGAAAAGTGTCTAAGTGTGCTCGAACAGAGAGAACCATTTAATTAAAAGCATGAAAGGAGACTAAAGACTACGTTCATTCCTGCTTTTTGGTAACATATGCCTATCCCATAATTGCCTGTAAATAGCCACTGCAAAAGCAGCTCGGATTAGTGGGTTTTCTGGATGAGGGATGGAAACTCTGGCGAGTTCAGCTGTCGAAATCTTACATGAAGTAGTACTGTAGGGGGACGGTGCGGGGGGGAGCGGGGTGAAAAGGGGAGCGGTGGATAAGGGAAATTAAAAACAAAAACAAAAACAAGCCCCCAAAAAACCCCTAAACCTATAGAAACTCCGGCTTGCAGAGATATTTTTCTAATTATCACCTTGGCAAGATACCGTTCCGTGCTTCCAAAGCCAAGTTCTCCCTCACCAGCACGGGTTTTGCACTCTCACAAATGTTCTCCACTTCCGTCTCTTCCTCTCTCGTTCCCTCCCTACTTTCCTCCCTCCCTCCCTTTCTCCCTCCCTTCCTCTCCGACCTTTCCACGGGTTTGTAGAGATCACCCACAAAAATGCCCCCGGGTGTCGCTTCGCGGTGCTCGGAGCCGGCGGGCGAAGGGGGCTGTACCGGAGGTACCCGCGCCCGCCGCTCGGCCGCAGCTCCTCCGCGGCACAGAGGGCAAAACTCGCTCTTTCTGGGCCACCTCATGTCCTCCACACAGGCTTGAAACACCTTTTTTTTCCTGTTGATAGGTAGCCCTCTGCCAGGCTCCTCGGTAAGACGCCGCACATTTTAGGACAGAGCCGCAGAGCGGTCCGCGAGGAGAAAGGAAAGCGTCGGAGGAGGACAAAAAGCAGGGGTGTGCCCATTGGGACCCCTGAGGATACCCTCACAAGTCCGCTGACCCCAGAGCGGACATAGCTGAAGCCCCGCAGAGGCGAGGTCCCCTCCAGCATCCGCAGAGTCCGGGTGGAGGCGGAGAGCTCGGGGCTGAGGGTCTCCGTCCCGGAGCCACCGGCACCGGTGTCCCCGAGGGGCTGGCGGAGCGCCGGTAGCGGCGCGCTGAGGATGCGAGCGGCTCCGCGGGGGGAGTGACAGCAAAGAGAGTTCCGTGCGCCCCTCGGGAGGGTGGGGGGCTGCGGAGGGGCGGCGTTCCAATTTCTCAGCCGTTTTGTTAATAATAACGCTTTAATGCTTTGGTTACAGCACACTCGCCCTTCACGGTATCTTGCGCTGGGCTGATTTTATGAGGGACTGAACCGCGACACAGGGATTTACACTGAATAGTTCTTATTGTCCAGTCTGATGTATTAAACCACGCCAAGTTTCATGGCTACATCGACAACTCGTTTCAGGCACAAATACTGGGATGTCAAGCTGTCACAAATTCCATCCCCTTCTCTGACCTGCGTCCATGCTATCGCACTGGGACAACGGCGGATGCTCGGGAAAATATTTGTTCCTGAAAATTCATCGCCTGCACTTTCCCCTCGACCTCCGCCGGCCGCGTGTGAGCACCCGAGAGCGGGGAGCGTGGCACCGCCACCTCGGCTCCCCGCCTCGCTCTGGCGCTGCTGCGACTCCCATCGGCTCCCCGCCGGCAGCCTCCGAGCCCGAGAGCCGCGTCCTCGGTGTGAGCTTCCTCCGCTTCCTGACAGGCACCGCCGGGGCGCTTCTGCTGTACGTGCGGCACCGGGCAGACCGGAGAGCAGCGGGGCAGGCAAACCTCCTCCGTGGCATCTGACGGCGAAAATTTGGCTCTGAGTTTTCCGTTACCTGTTGACTGGGATCACGCATATAGGGGAAGCTTTCGATATAATGCTGCTTTCGCTCACTGTAAATCCCACATGTTGCAGTCAAATTCTTACCAGCTGGGAGGGCTAGAGCAGTAAAATCCAGCAATTCTATTTCATTATAAATCAAGTTTATGAACTGTAGTACAAGGTATATAACTCCGGAAGCTGAACTTTTTTGGTGGTGAATGGCTGTTGAAATATTCGACTGTGACATTGTCAAATTCCCTTTTCCACCTAAAACTTGACATAAGCTAATTCTTACAGTTATCGGTGCGTCTTGCTTAATTTGAAATAATACCACCTGGCATAAATTGCATTAGACAAACAGACAAAAAGTAAAAAAAAAAAAAAGTTAAAAAGTAAACCTCGCACTGTAACATTTAGAATAAAAACCACAGGTACTGATATAGCCTACGGTTCCGATCCGCATATTTGTAATCAGATGTGTGCAGGAGCCTGACCATAACACACTGTCACGCAGTGGTAGTCAAAAAATAAGTGACCTCGTTTTAAAAGGAAATGTAAAAGTACCCGTTCAAATTTCGTTTTTTAAGGCTACTTTCCTCCCTCTCTATCCTTGCAATAAGCATAATAAGATCGGAAGTATGCCCGCACAAGACAAATGGCATTCCAGTCTTATCTCCTCCTTGCTTTTAATTTCTTACTGATTTATTCTAGAGCTTCTTAGGAGCAGAAAAGCTGAAGGAACAAACCCGTGGTGTCCTCTCGTTTGTGCTCTGATGCTGATTTGCAGTAGATTGAGAGGACTGTTGTTCCTCCCCTAGAAGTCAGAGTACCATCTACACCGAAGTTCAGCGTTTCTTATTTGGGGTTTGGTCGTGCACTAGGTAGGAAGGTTGCCCAGCAATATCTGGAGAAGGGTAACTCAGTGCATTATTTAGTGCCAGTGTTTTCAATACCTATGGTTATGATTTCTAATTATCTTTCAGAACGAACTATGGCATTTAGCAAGACACTGATGACTGTTGCCATTATAATCACAACCACGAATATTGCACCGACTACCAATAAAATGTATCGATACAGCAGCAGAGAACACAGTATTACGGCAGCATAATAGAAGATTCGGGTAGACTTCTCTGGCTCCCGGGAGTCAGAATAGGGTCTCAATCAGAGCTCTTCAGCTTGTCAAAACTTGTCTAATCAAAGGAAGTGAAAGTGAGGAAGAAAAGAGTTGGGATTTCGCCATGTAACTTTGGAGATGGGAGACGGGTCAGAGATTGAATCACGCCTGTGAGATAGCAGCGGATATTTGGGCTAGAAAGTAACACCGGTAAGCTGTTAATTTTTCTCCATAGAAATCACCCAAAAGATTCTTGTGAGAAACAGCTGTCAAGATTTTACCCCTGGGGAAAGAAAAAAAGAAACCACACGCCACACACCCACACACTACCGCATATAAATAGCGACCTGTTATGTAATCCAGGACTCTCGAAGAGGTGTCTCGTACACTTAAAACAATTTAGAGATACTTTAAAACTAAATATTGTTTGGTTTAATAATTGTTTCATTTCCCATTCATAGATATCTGCAGCCGATATAAAAAACTACGGAGATGTGCTGCATCTCTCCCCGTGATACCGGGCTTGCATTTTGTGCTGTAATGTACTTATTTTACTGCTTCTGCATTCGAACTTCCACTCATTATTTTTGTGCAGCTGAAGAAAGAGAGTAACAATTTAAAAAAACCCCGAGGATGCCCTCACTAGCAGTGCCCGTATTGATAAACCATATTTCCCTCCAGAGTTTGCTATCCTGACTCTTGCGTGGGGCTGCGGTGTTGCCGGTGTGGACGGCGTAGGCGACGGCACGGCAGAGGCAGAGGCAGAGGCAGAGGCAGAGGCAGCCTGCCCAGCGTGGTGCTGCGCCTGCCTCTGCTTGGGGGATATGGGACCACGGATGTGGGCAATTTACATGCCTACTTGTTTTGGAGCTCTGGAAACAGACTGTAATTTTATATGTCTTTAACAGTTTTATATCTGACTTTTTTTTTTTTTGTCAAGTATAGACTGTCTATCTCTGAAGAGAGATCTGGATTAGCTCCTAAGAATGCATAAAATCTGGGATAAATTGAAAGAAAATCTGCTATCATTTGTAAGTTTGTCTTAACACTGTAAAATAAGATCGGGAGTTAAAATGCCTCTTATTCACGTTATTTCTCGGTGTATTGTGAAGTCATCCACATTCCGCGTGTTTGGGATTTTGCAAGGAAGCAGCAAGATTTACTCTCTTTTTTCTGTCTCTGTCTTTCTTTTCTTTTTTCCTTTTTTCTTTCTCTCTCGCTCTTTTTTTTTTTTTTTTTTTTTTTTTTTTTTTTTTTTAACGGAACTGACCTCTAGCAGTGGAGTCTGCTCTGCTGGAATTAGATATGTTACCATTTTCCATCCTCGCCTCTTTTTTCCCGTCATCCTTTAGACCAGTTTTGTACAATAATCCATGTTCCAAGTCAGCTGTCAACTTGCAGTAGTACCACACCACCTAATCTATGACAGTTCTAAAAAATGTATCTTGATTTACGTTTGCAAACGGCTCGGCCACAGCAGTGGTGCTGCTGCTTAAGACCTAGTTCACAAAACACTCTTGCGGAGCCTCATTTTTCTTCTGGAGGAATATAGCTCCATTCTCATTTCCGCTTCACAGACGAGAGACCACAACTTTGCTTTACTTCCCCAGTAAGTAAAGCACAGCATTTGCCTGTTCTTTTATTGTTGAACGCCTTAATCTAGTGTATAGACCATTAACACACAAATATAATCTGTTCAGAAATTCATCTGGCGCGATTAGGCCAGCAGAGTGCTGGCTGAGCCGATCCTGATGGGAGCAAGTAGACAGGACCGGGCGAGAGACAGAAGGCGACCGGGAATAGCTCTATTAGATAAATGTATTAATCTGGATCCCAGCTGTATCTGCAGTGTTTTCCAAGACTCCTTTCAGAAATCATTCTAGTCGGATGTGGGTTTCCCTAATTAATCACTCATGCCGTTGTATACATTACAGCTCAAGAGTGTAATTTTAGTCAGTTGTTTTGAAGCGCCTTACTGTTCCCATCTGATCCGCATTTGTCGATAAAGCGTACAAGGAACGTAACACTTGTAGATAGGAGTCCCGATATGGGCTCCCCGCGGCACCCGCCCGACCCCGCCGCCGCTTGGGGCCTGTCCCGGCGGGGCTGGGGCCGCCCGCAGCGGGGCTCGCCGCGCCGCCTCCCGCCGTCCCTCCCGCGGTCCCGATGCCCGGGCCCGAAGCCAGGGCCGGTCCCACCGAGCCCCGCGGCCATCCGGGCCCGGCAGCCCCCGCGGGCGGAGCCGTCCCGGGGCGCGGCCAGCAGCGCCCCGCCCGCCGGGGCAGGGCCTGAGGCGGGGCCGCCCGGCCCTCCGGCCCCGGCCCGCCCGGGCCCGCCCCGCCGCGCCGCGGGTACCCGGGGACGTCTCGCTTCATCTGTCACCAGCTCTGTTCGCCTGCCCAGCTGTCAAAACAGGGGGTGTCTTTTTCATTCCAGCTCACAAAGTACCAAAGAGGAAAGGGGCTTTAATGCCTGTGTTTGGACACAAGCAATTATCCCTAATTATTGTTTTTCTTTTGAGCCTGCCCGTCCTGCTGGAGAGCCAGCAGATGAGCATGCCCTAATCCTCCCCAGTCGGTTGATCTCAGTGGGTTTTGCGGGACAAACCGGGCGAGAAGGCTTCGTAGCTTTCATCTCGATGTGAGTTTTGAACTGATTGAAACTCATTGCGATGGAAGAATTAACCTCGGAGCCCAGGCTTTCAATGGCCCCTGATAAGAGATTATACGTGTTGATGGCAAGCTTTTCTTGGCAAAATGTTTTCAAAGGGCTCGGAGCTGTTAAATCAAAGCCCTATTGAATTGCTGGTAGGCCCCTTAGAGCTCTCCCTCCTTCTTCATTCCCCAGTACTGTGTGTTGGTAATTACTGGCAGGGATGGGAGAAGGAAAACAGAAAATCCCCTCGAAGGTACACACACATGCGTACAAAAGTGATGGGCAACATCAGGCAGAGAACTACGAGGAAGACAGAGGAAAATTTCTTAATTCCATGGAGGATAGTTCTATAAACAGGCCTATATAGGATCAGTGCAAGACTGATCCTTTTCTGCTGCAGTCTCCTCTCATATGTCTTCCCCATGATTTTGTAAGGTTGCAATAGCATTCCAAGGAATCATGCTTCCTTGTTACTTCCTTAATAATTCATCCTCTTAAATGTATGGAAAAGAAATTGAAAATAGGAAAACCCAAAAAAAGCTAGAAGCTATGAGGATCTTTCAGCCGCACATATCTGTGGATGTAAGAAAACCTAGGTAAAACTTAAGAAAATGAAAAATCATTATGAGTCCTTTTCAAAGGAGAGATACTTATTTTTCAAGTTTTCTTCTTCCTCACCTGTACAAAGTGTGTGTCCTGGACTCTTGAATTACACATATTGGTAAAGAATTACCATATTTATGAAATCTGGGTCATATTTTGTTGAATACTCTTTCTTCCACTGTCTCCAGAATGGGAACTTTGAAAAAGCCTGCATGCAAAACTGAAAGTTGTTTGCTTCCACCACTCTTATGACTTAGAGAATCTTTGTTTGATGCACCCTAGCTTTTGTAAATGAATGTGTGTTTGTTCAGAGGCAGATCTGGGGTAATGGGTGTGATTCTTATTTTAACAGTAAAAGACTAAGGTCTAACAGAAGAAAATCTTCCAGGAAATAGAGGTAGGGATAAGGAAAGACAGACCACTTCAAGATAAATGCCAACAATGCGCCCACTGCAGAAAAGTGTTGAGCTTGAGAAAAAAAATCTGCTGTCAGACAAGGAGAGATGTTTGGATGGCCCAGATCATGTTTACTTACTATGCAGGACCATGGGACAATGTTATTACATTGACGTGCTGATTGTTTGATAAGAAAAAGAAAGCATTGATATCCAAGACCAGAAACATATAAACAAGAAAATAAATAAATAAATAAAAGAATTTTTGGAATGCTACTGACAGTAAAATATTACCTTCTTCACTAGATTAGCCTGTAGTGGTAAGGAGAAGATAGTGGAAGCAGTGGCAATATGAAGTTAGACAAACTACATATTAGGGCTAATATGAAGTTAGACAAACAGCTTGATGGATAAGATATCTGGAATATGCCTTAGAGAGAGGAGATCAGCATGGGCAGGAGTTGGAGTGCTGCAAACCCAGACAATAACCTATGGAGGTATTAGAGCCAGCTGCCTCAGCTGATGCTCCAGCCAAAGGAGGAGGCCTAGGTTCCAAGCTATTCAAAGTGTGGGCTGCAGGCTGGTAGTCATACTACCCAGAGCATCAGTTTTAAAATTTACTGTTTATGGCATTTGCTTTTTCTCTCTAATAACACTTATATTTTTAGAGCTCTATGTTTAAAATATTTTCTTATGAGGGAACATATTTGGGTTTAGAATGGTCTACTGAATACCTGTATGCCTTGTCTTCCCAGATCCTGATCCAAGTTCTAGCCACAGTAATTTACTGAAATGACCTTGAGATCAGCCCTTTATAATCCTTGGTGTTTGCCAGAACACAAACATGCAATATTTTTTTTCCTTCATTTAGAAGCTTAAGCCATAATAGTTAAATAATATAACTAAACTGCAATTACATGTGCATAGGCAGTACAAATGCCAGAACAGTAACCTTTGCTTTTAACATTAAATTTGCTTTTGGCATTAAATTACCACAAAAATCCAAGTTGTTTCGGTTCCCTTCAGCTTGTATTTTATCATAGAAATTTCTTGCCAGCAGATCTTTCAGTGAGAGCTTTGATAGCAATTGCAAAATAGGCTTTTAAGTTGAAAATTCATAGGGTTTATTTGCTTGTTTGTTTGCTTTTGTCAAACAGCATCTTAACAACTGGAATTACAGAATGAAAATTTTGGCTTACTCACTTCTTTACTGTTGACTAGGCCTGTGATTTTTGTGGAGATTCTGTGGAGAATAATAATAGCTTTACTTGTTTTGGTGGTTGAAGTGTTCTACCAAGGCATCCTATAGAGTTCATAGGCTGTGCAAGATCTTAGGGAAGCTATACATTGCAGAGTCTTCTTTGGTGAAGTGCCTAAATTATCACAAAACCACTGCAAAACTTATTGGTAAGAATGTACTTGCAGAGTTTATACTCTTCATAGAAGTAAGCAAATGCAATGTGGATTTTACAGCAACCATAGGATGAAAGGAATCTGTAATAGAATAGAAGACAAGCCTGTAGTAGAATAGATAAAGTAGCTGTGTAAATATTTGGCAATTCTGAAGAGACATCTAAGGCTAAGACTGTTTCATTGCTACTTTAGAAATGCCTGGAAGCCCCAAATAGTTAAAAAATTTGCCACTTGAAATAGTGTGTGTCCAGCTTGTAAAGTTAAATATTTGGGTTCAGCCCCAAAGACTTTAAAATTTTATACTCAGTGAGAAGCAGCACTTGGATCCAACAAGGAGGTGGTGGTGATGTGGTATAACAGCAACACCCCTCTTAGCAGCTGCAGCACAGCAGCTCACAGACCAACATCCCAGACAGATGCAGTCTTTGTTGCCAAATAGAAAGACTGACAGCACATAATACAGTAACAGAGCCCCTGAGGTTCTTGGGATCAAGAAGGTATTTTGGGTTGGGAATTTCCATGGACTTGACATATTGAAACAGTTTTGGCCCTAACAGGCTCTGACCAAATTCTTGATATAAAAATAAGTGACTTTACCATTTGTAGTTCTCCATCCCATTCATGCCAGGATTTCCAGTGTCTCAGCTGTCAGTCTCTTGACTTAACGTAAGAGTCCTTGTTTCCTAGAGCAAGGAGGCCCTATTAGTATTTTCTATTGAGATATTTCATGGACAAACTCCACATGTTGCAGGACCACTGCTGATCACATAGACTGGCTAACCAATCCAGAGAGAGTGTTGCTATAATTATTTGCTCAACTCATAGAGATTTGCCATCTAATCACATACAAATAGCTACACAGTACAAGTCCCTTGCACTACATTTCTCTTTGCCATAGTTCAAGAAATGCTCCATTCTTCAAAGCAATAGCTAGACCATTTAGAATTAAAATTCAGTTGTTGCTCAGAAGGAACAAAGGGGAGATCTTATGTGAAAGTACTGTGTAGCCCAAATATCATTGTCCTTATTCTTTCTACATGCTACTTTCTTGTGAATATTTCTATTGGTGTCTGCAATTGTTTTAAACACTTATTATCATTGAAGGACAAAAAATAGTGGGAATAGGTACCACACATCCTGTGCCAAGTACTTAATATGTGGTATTACAGAGAGAGAGACCAATATTTGTATCTGGAATCTAGTTGCCAAGCATTAAATAATTTTTAGATCCAAGTGAATATCTATTTTCAACTTCCACTTGTTTTACAATAATAAGATGTGGGTTTTTTTAAAGTAAAAGATAAATGTTATCCTTACGAAGCAAAAATTTGCTTAGGTAAGATAATTGTATTTCTGTATATCTTCATATAATGTAGCAGGATTTGGAAAAAAATGAGCCCAAGAAAATCTGCAAACACTTAGAAGAAGAACCAGTCTTTATGGCTTATGAGATCTAAAAGAAAAAATATTCTAGTTGTAGCAGGTGCCACAGGCCACAGAGAAGAAACTACAAAGATGAATTATATGCAAATATAACAAGGGAAAGAAATTCTAGCCAGTAAAATTTCATTAAATAAAAACAATAGAAAGGTAAGATAAGACGCACAACAATAGGCTCAGACATGACTCAGTTGTTAAGAGATGCTTTGCTGACACGATGTTATTCTGGCATGTTCATTCTGGCAGACTGTCCACAAGATACATGTCTAAGATGCAGAGTAATGTGTAAAAAAATCTGGTATTCTTCATAGATGAAAAATATTGGATTAACTCACTTTTGCTATTGTGCTTTCTATAACCATATCAGAAGGGAATCTTAGTACAGAATATTTTGCTCAATGTCCCTTAGTAAATCCATTATGTTATTTAAATTATTATGTTTACCAAATGTTTCACTTATTTTTCCACTGTTGTTCTGTTTGAAATAGTACATTTAAAAAAATAACTAACTACATATTTCTTAAAAATAAAATCTCTTCCCCTTGCACATTCAAAATTCCTGTCATTTCCCAGTACAAAGCCATAGATCTTGGCCAAAGCCTGCCTTTAACCCCAAATGCAATATAGCTTGCCTTTGCAGATTGACCAGACACCCCTGTACATTCAGTTGCCCAATTCCTGTCCACTCACAGCCTTCATTTCAGCTGCAAACGTACTGTCTCTACTGGCCATACACAAGTGGACAAAGACGTGATCAGGGACACAGGTTTAAAGGATTTATTTGAAGTTTTGAATACTTTGTCACCTTGAGGGTTTCAGTTTGTTTAGAGATTCATTCTGACCTGTTCAGTGACTCACAGGGAGAAAGAGCCTTTTCCTTTTTAAAGCTTGGACAGATGACAAGCACTTTCAGATTAAACATCAGGACTATAGGAGACATTTTTTCCCCTGTTTTTGTTTGGTTGTTTTTTTCTGGTTGTTGTGGTCTTGGGTTGATTTTGGTTTTGTTTGCTTGTTTGATTGTTTTGATTTGAGATTTGTTTGAATGGGTGTCATATCTGTTGCAGTGTTTGACTGAATTCTGCCTTTTTTTCCTGTTCTTTTGCTTTGATAGCACACCCTTCTCTCACAACACATCCTCAAACCACACCTGTGCAAATTTCCCTGGACACAAGTGAGAGCAGAATGGAATGCAAGGGGCCTCCAAGCATTAGTGATTTGAGAAAGGAGTGGCAGCAAGGGCTGAGTGACAGCAAATGCTGTTGAAATTCACAGTCTAATGTAGCTCAATTAGGCAAATAATTGTATGCAAATATCCTGATGGAACTTTGGAATCAGGACAATGTCTGCATGAGGGCTTCCACATCCACAGAAATGAGAACTTAGAAACACAGGAGGAAATCACTGACATCAAATTCTCTCTGATTATAATGTCTCTTGAGAAAACACCAAGAGACCTTGGAAATAGAGACTATATAGCAGAGTGGTCAATATGTGTGTCACAAACCATATAGTCTAAGCAGCAAGTGCAGCTCTTCTGCCTGATGTTTTGTGGCTGGCTTTGGCCAAACTCCCCATGAAATACAAAACAATAAACACTGGAGATCCTAAAGACACCAGATTTATCTTGAGACGTATCTTCAAATGCTGCTCAGACATGTCTCCTAGTGGAGCAGTGGGACCTCACCTGGCCTTTGTCATATCTCAGGTGCTCTCTGTTTCCCTCTTTTCAGAACTGTGTGATACATGTCTTTCATGTCTCAGTCCCTGAAGATTCTGGCATACAGTTTGTGTTATATGAGGTGGAGCTCATGCCTGGCCTCAGGTTCAGGGCTTGGGGGCTTTGACATAAACATGGCAATCTGAAGTCCCTGCAGAAAAGCAAGTGATGGCTAATAATCCCTGACAAATTACCCTGATGGTTCCCTCTGAATCTGAAATGGTTGCATATAATCAAAATCTAACAGCAAGGAGAAAAAAGGAAAAGGATATTCTCTGTGCTACTTTAAGAGTGCCAGTCCAGACTTTCCTCCAGCCTCTACTTGTAACCAGTCTTAGAGCCAAGTGGAAAAGACAACCCTCCTAACTAGAATAAATCACTGCAGCATGTGCTAGAGGGAAAAATACCTTATATTCCCCTTGCAAACTTCTAGCTGAAGCCATAACACAACATGCTTTTCTCTTGTTGAGTTTGGTGAAATCTTTTCAATAAACTGTACATATGAGATACTTTCAGTTGAAACACTGAATACATGACTCAAGAATAAAGGCATAATCGCAAATAAATACTTCTATACTTAAATTTTAACTGTGATGCATGTCTGTCTTTTGTGTGTGTCATTTCTTTGGGCTTGTGTGGCAAGTTTTTCATAGTGTGGGGGGTTTGGTTACAGGGGCAGCTTCTGTGAGAAGCTATCAGAAGCTTCTGCCTCAACCAAGCCCATGCCAGCTGGCTCCAAGATGGACCTGCCACTGCTAAGGCTGACACCACCAGTGATGGTGGTAGAACCCATGGGATAACGTATTTAAAAAGTGGGGGAAGTTACTGTGCAGGTTCAAGTTTCAGCCAGAGAAGAAAGGAGTGAAATTATGTAAAGCAAAACCATGGTCAGTGAAGAAGGACAGGAAGGAGGTACTCCATGTGCCAGTGCTGAGATCTGTCTACTGTAGCCCATGGTGCAGATCATGGTGAAGCAGCCATGCCCCTGAAGCCCCTGGAGGACCACAGTGGAGCAGAGATCCCACAGCCTGTGCAGAACCCCACACCAGAGGAGGTGGATGCCCTCAAAGGAGGCTGTGACCCTCTGGGAAGCCTGTGTCCACTGGAGAGAGACCAGACTACATAGCAAGTTTGTTGGCAGAACTTGTGACCCCTTGGGGTACCCTCACTAGGGCACTCAGATCCTGAAGGACTGCCCTCCATGGAAGGGACCCATGCTGGAGCAGTGGAAGAGTGTGAGGGTCCTCCTACAAAAGAAGGAGAGGTAGACACTATGTGTGTTGAACTGACAACAACCCCCAACACTCAACCCTCATTCTTTTTCACTGCTGGGACTAAAGTTGAACCCGTGAAGTATGGAGGGGTGGGGGAAGGCATTTTAAGGTTTGATTTTATTTCTCATTATCCTATTCTGGCTTAATTGATAATAAATTCACTTCTCCTAGTCAAGTCTGTTTTGCCTATGACAGTAACTGGTGAGTGTCCTTATCTCAGCTCATGAGCCTTATACTCTGTCTCCTCTGCCTCCTCAGAATACTCTGTCCAGCTGAGGAGGGGAGTGACAGGGAGGCTTTGGTGGGGCTGGTGTCCAGCCAGGATCAACTCCCCACAATTGCATTTCATTTACCTCAAGGTGAGAGAACACTTTTTTTTTTGTTTTTAAAAAGAAATGCTCAAGTGCATGGATAACAACGTTTTAAGACCTCAAAATCAGTGTGGATTAACTTAGAGGAGCAGTAAAGCAAAATTTGTCCTGGTAGACAATAAGAAGTGATTCACACAATTGTCTTACTTTTATTAAAATCTTTCTGTCTTCAACTTTAGTTTCCAACAAATGGTTTTGTAGAAGCGTGACAAAGGAACACTAATATATAGCTAACTGCATTAATATTTTTTAAAAGTAATTAATATGATAAATTTTGCTCTTTTATCTCAATCCTATTGGATTTACTTTAGCAGATGGCAGCATCTTAAATGCAGTTGGAGCCCGTATTCTGAAATAATTGTTGAACCTGAAGTAGTTTATGATCAGCTCTGGTGATGATGTGCTGGATATTATAACCTAGAAAACAGAGTATTACAGGCACGCTCAGCCAACAGATGTTGCTGTGTTAGTTTTTCGTGTCCTGGAAAAAAGTATTCAAAGATATTGAAAACAGCTGCTTTTCCTGTTAGTGCACCGGATGCTTATCTCCTTGCTCTATATATCAAAATATCAGTGTCAAAATTTACTATTACTGCATGAACTTGAGAGACTTTGATCTAGAGATAAAATGGTTTAGTCAATATTATGTAACAGCTGCCATTAGTATTTTTTAAAACAAAATTTTTAAAAACAATTATTATTCTGTTACAATATGATAAGCATGAATTAAAGTGAAATAAAGCAAGATAGGACCATCACAAAATAATTTTGAATCAAGAAATTATTTTGAAATTAAATAGAATTAAATAGAAAATGCATTTTCAGAAACTATTTTAGTTTAAGTAGTTTTCCAGTTTGGATTCTCAGGGAAATAAAAATCTGTATTTTTTCCCTAATTCCACAGAAACAAAATTCAAAGTTTTACTACAATCTGTAAGGTGAAAGAGAATTCAGAGTGCTGACAGGCATTGACAGGTGCAAAATGTTTCTTGCACCCTGGAAAACCTTGAAGACAAGTATTAAAAGTAAGATGCAAGATAGAGAATATGTAAGGAACTTTCAAAATGCATCTGTGAAGTGAAAAGGGATCCTATGAGCAACAGTAGCGTAACTGAACAAAGAGAGGAGGGGAAAGAGCACAGGGGATAGGGAGGGAAAAGGTGACATCTAAAGGTCTATATGTTGTTGCAGAAGAGGTGTACAGCATTTATTTGAGAATTAAAGGAAGATTTCATACACCTGTATGTCTTTGGCAGATCATGAGTGGTGACTTACAGCAATTAGTGAACTTTTTGATTCTATTCTGGGAATAATCACAAAAGTAGTGTTGCTCACAAATGTGCTTGTTTGACAAAATGTCTAAACACATTTGTTGAGGACTCATCTCCCAGATGTCCTCAATTTTGCATGCAGTCAGCAAAAGCAATTGACAACCTCCCTTGGGTCAAAAAAAGGCCCATTAGGAGCATTGCTCTCCTACCCATCTGCTGAAACTGTTATCTGATGCAGCTAATTATATGTTTCACTCTTTCATTTCCAGAATCAAATATACCTCTCAGTCTCTGTATCATTGATTGCATTAACTGGAAACATTTGCAGGAATCATGGACAGTGAACTTTACTTCACCTTGAAGACAGGGATAATGGTCCTTCCATCTTTTTTTTTTTTTTTTTTTTTTTTTTTTTACTTTGTAAAAATGTTTAGAACAGGGAGCATGAATTGGGATAATTCAAAAAAAGACAAGCTATTTTTGCATATATTGCATTGCCCGTCATGAACAGAAAATCTGACTTGGCCTAAATTCAAGAAAACCTAAGGCTTCTCAGGACTTTTTCCTGAGAAAAGAACCACTCCCATGTCCTGCTTAATCATCAAGTCAGATATCTGGTATACTTCTTGCATGATATACAGTTAAGAATGCTGGTCATGAGATGATTAATAAAGTACCTTCTATTGGAACATCAATATAGGCCTATTTAATATTTTCTCTTCTTGTTTAGCAGACCACAGCAACAGGGGGCTCACTGGATTGCAAGAGGAAAGTGCTCCTGAAATGTGCAAGGGATTTCCCTGTTCACTGCTGGTGAACAGCAGTGTGTGCTAGGAAAGCATTGCTGAAGACCTGGAGTGGCCACAGTCAGCACAGAATAGTGGGGAAGCTGTATCGCTGACAATGGGCTATTGGATGTAAGCTAAACCACCAACAGGCACTTTTACTGTAATTGTACATATTAAACTCCACTACCAAAATAGCCTTTATCAGGAAGATACTGGTTGTCTGGCATACCTTACTCCACACTAGAAATAATTTGCCTTAGTTACCAAAACATTGTTTGAATATTTTCTAAAATGCAGTGTTGAAAAAAACAACAAACACTAAACATAATTTTATCCAGTAGAAATTAGTGCTAACATTGTTAGTTTTTCTCATTGGAAGCTGTCCTACAGTGTCCAGATAGTATATTCAGAGAATTACATTATTTGTGAGAAATACATTTGATAGCTCTTTTCATATCATTTACCACTATCCCTAGCCAAAAGAATATAAGCCATGGGATGTAGCACAAAATGTCTGATCTTTTGTTCTTTGGGCTTCTTTTCAGTATGAGCAATTTCAGCTTCATTGAAAATGCTCATTTGGAGATCATAAGAAATCAGAAAATTTCCAAAGTCATTGTTATTAGAATTGGTCTTAAATCAGAGCCGTATGTTCAGCTATATGTTCTCCCTTGTTCTGCAAGAGGTTCTTAGATTAGATTCATAAAGCTGTTTACTTTCTTTTTATTGTCCCTTCCTTATTTTGACTCATAGTTTTGTTCTATATTATCTGATGGAGATATATGCAAACTAACAGAACCTATGGGAATACATAGAGATTGAAACTAATTTTCTTTATTATGAAAACTTTATATACCTTCATACAAAATTTGCTACTTGAAGTTAAATTAAAAATTTAAATTAAAATTAAGTGTTATATGTGGTGTTCCTGAAATTCAAAAGAAAACTTTAAACGATCCTTGAGAATGTCATAGAATCATAGAATGGTTTTGCAGAAGGGACCTCAAGGATCATCTAGTTCCAACCTCCCTGCTGTGTGCAGACACCTTTCATTAGACAAGTTTGTTCAGAGCCCCATCCAACATCACCTTGAACACTTCCTCAGATGGGACATCCACAGCTTGTCTGAGCAACTTGTTCACCACCTCACCACCCTCACAGTAAAGAACTTTCTCCTAATATCTAGTCTAAACCTACTTCCTTTGAGTTTGAATCCATTGCATCTTGTCCTGTCACCTTATAACAAGTCACTGTGTTTCTTGTAGAGTTGCCCAAGTAGCGGATTGATGGTTGCAGTTAGGTCACTCCAAGGGCTGAACAATCACAACTCTTCCAGCCTATCCACACAGGAGAGATGCTGTACCTTAGTTCTACTGTGTTGTGTCCATTCAGATCTTTATGGCGTTGGAAAGTTGCTTATTTTGAGCTGGGTGACCAAAACCTTCCTTATGATGGCCCCACTTCACTTAGGGAAGACTCCCAGCTAGGAATATAGAAGAAAAACATTTAACGTTAAAGTCTTGCGTAGTCTCCCTCTGGACTTTCCAACATCACTTCTGACATTCCTCAATCTGAAATTCTTAGTTGCATATAAGACATGCTCACAGTAAGACAGTAGAAATTTGTTGAATAATGCGGGAACAACATCGTTAAGCTTCTAAGTAGCTTTAAAGCTAAGAGAAGAAAATTGCAACTCATGCTCTGTGCAGTACATCAGAGACGTAGTTAATCGTACAAACGTATTTTCTTTGCTTATCTGCTGGTAGATGTGTGTTATCAGCTGTGAAATTGGTTACAGTGCTGGAAACAATCCCTTTCAGCACAGGCTTTGTATTCTTGTTCTTTCCATGGGAATTTTGAAACTGCTGGCAGGGTATTTATTATACTTTGCTGACACACCAGTAAAAATACATATTAAAATTTTTTCAGAGTTTTAGGTCAAATTTTTGCTCTTCACTATGCTAATATTAATACAGAGGAAAGCTACTGCATTTCTACTTGTGTAACCAAAACCAGAGCTTTGCCTTAAGGAACATGAGTGTAAATGGCAAGGTATTAAAAACACAGATGCAGAGAGAGAGGTCCATGTGTGGAAATGGTTTATATTAAGAAGCAGTTGCTGAAACAAATGAGAGTTTTGCCCATGCAAGGCCCACTTCTTGATTCTGTATTTTTCTTTGTGACTTCTAGTTTTAGAGACATCTATAATTAAGACAATTTGTTCTGCCTAGTCATGACTGCTTCAGATCACTTCTCATCTTCTTGGCATTCTACGTATTTTTCTGGACTGACCCTGAACCAAACTTCCAATTGTAGTTGTCCATTATGTTCAACCAGTATTGACAGTGGAGCTGTGATTTTTTAATATCTTCAGAAGATTATTTCCAGTCAATCACAAATGTTAATTGTAACAACTGGCTGCATAGGATATATAAAACTTTCTATTTCCTGGTACATAAAAGGATTGCTAAATTCTCTGCTCAAACTTTCAGTTTGTCATTGTAATACCTGAAGGAATTTCTAAGGAGAAAAGGTTCATTGAAAAAAAATTCAGGCCTGCCCATGCTGAACAGAGATGATATAAAATATTAACCAAAGTGATTTCTATTTTCAATTGCCTCCTGAGCAACTTTGGCATGAAGGTTCAACATTTCTAGTAATAAAATAATGATAGGTGAGTAATACTGCAATAATAGATTGGTAGGCTAGCATAAGGTGAGTAACATTCTTATTTTTTCATTACTTTTCTTAGACCTTGGACACCACAGTCAGAGCTTCCATTCCCTTTATCAAAATATTCCTCAGGATCAAGAATGACTGTGGAAAAATGTGTCAGTCATGGAATCAATACTGAATTGTAAGAAGCAATCATAATAGTACTAAATTTGGTAAATTTTGAATGTTTTCTTTTTCTGAAATTATTTTCATATAACTTAAACTCTAAGAGAATAATAGAATTACTTTGAAGATTAATTCTGCTCTTTTGTCAGTTCCTAGGACTGTGGGCGGTTTCCTCTGGCTCAGCCCCATTTATGCTTGGGAGAAGTCACCTCATGACTTGTGTCTTTGAAGTTTATAACTGCTAATGTATTTTGCATTGAAAGATGCAATTGGGCCTATGGAGTAGATGTGTCTCTTGTCACTCTTTACCACCAGGCTGAGTTTGGGTGGTGTCTAGGGAGTGTGAGTGTATGCAAGTGGACTCATGAAGTTAGCAGAGCCCTGGGCATGTGCCAGGAACCTCCATCTTGGCTTGCTGCTAATACTCTCTAAAATAGGAAACAATGATGCATTTGTTCCAAAATCCTCCACAGAGCAGGGAATATTATTTTATGCATAGTAATCCAGCATAAATGTAGGGGATTTTTCTTGGTCAATATGAGGAGAAGGCAAGTCCTGAAAGCAAAGTGTTTTGTTGTCCATGCCTGAATTTGTCTGGTCCTGGAATAACCATGAAACATTCCTAAATCCTGTTGTGTCCTCATAATGTTCTGGAAGACAGCATAAGCACAGTGAAAGTGCAGGCTCCTCCTCCTGTGGCCCATTCAACAAGTGACTTTTTGCTGTCCCAGGTCATGAAAATGTCTCAGTGGCAGATGGGGCGCATGGAAGTAATGTGGCTTGGCAGACTCTTCCAAGGCTCATCCACACTGCAGCAGAGCATATCCTAGAGAATGTTTAAATACTTGGTGTGCACATGAGGTTTTCCCAGAAAAAACTAGTTGAATGGCCTCAAACTTCTCAAAAAGCCCAGTAGGTAAGCAGTGGCGGACTAAGGGAGAAGTTGGTTTCAAAGCCACTTGGCATTGCAAGGTTGATATTATCACCTCAAGATTAATATTTGCTTAAAAATAGCTCTGTTTTGAGCAAATTATAAATCTTGTGAAAATTTTCTGCCTTCTGAGGAGGTGCAGTTATTTGTCTTGCCACTTTGCACTGTTTTTCTCTTCGACCTCTATATTTTTAAATAATTTGAGCAAGCAACCAAAAACCTCTCACCCATAACCAAGGAAGAAACAGTAGTCTTCTGAGTTCAGATATATGCATTGGTGTAAGCTCTGTGTGATATTTATTATCATAAGTGGCAATGTCTACTAGCATGTGCAGAATTGCTCATAATTTAGATTTGTTAAAGCTGATGTTATTTCATGCAAATGTTTGAGCATGTCTCTTAGAGTGGCGCCAGAAGTGAAATAAATTTCACTGCTCAACTTCTTTGCTGTGGCTGACTGAATGACTTCAGGCATGACTGTGAGCAATACTTCATTCTCTGGTGCAATACGTAAATATGGCTTATTTGAGAAAAATTAATTTTTACCAGGGAAGCATGGAAAACAGTGCAAAATAGGTAAAGGAAGGACAGTTATCAGGATGCCACATTGAACATAGAACATATGGCAAAGGAGGCTTTTTCACATCTGTCTTTAGAGCTAAATTAATGAAAGATTAAAAAAATCTTGTATAGTTTGGAAAAGTAGTAAGTACCTAAGAAAAATGCCATAATTCTTATTACATCCACTGGCAATACAACTGAAACAAGATGGAAGAATTATGTTTCTATTAATTATTCTATTCTTCTCATATACTGTGGAGTGCTAAGAATCATTAATCACACAGCTACCGAGCTGATACTGTCATGGCATTGGCGCTGGGCTCAGTTGCATCAGTGCTGTTGAACAGCAAATAGACAAATAAGCCTAGGACAGAACTAGCTGAAATAACAGATGATTCACATGAGATCAAGTAAAGACATAAACACAGAGTGAAACAAACCAGAGCAGCTTTTGTGCACAAAAGGATAAGCACTATAGAAATTATGGGAGACCATTTGATGGTCTCTTCTTTCAAGCTCTTGTGTCCAGAAAAGAAATCACTGTGCAAAATATACAGGTAATGCTAGAACCATCCCCATCTAAGTGGATGGTGAGAGCTGACAATCTTTTTTCTGGGTTTGCATTCACTAACACTTGCTAGGAGATTCACAGCATTATGAAAATTGAATATTATATACAATTTCTGCCATGATCAAGGGAAGTAGCTCCAAACCATAGTGCAGCAAGCTTTAATTAAAAGTAAAAGCAGGAAGAATTTGCAAGACAACCTGGTAAGATGCTCTGGACAAACATGATTTAACGGTTTTTGAGGGTGGGTGTTTTGGGATGATATCTAGCAAAAAACGGGTCTCAGAGAGGATATCTTCACAGCACAGCTGGGAAGAACAGAGACCCCCTTATCTGCTTTTTGAAGGCAAGGGATAGAGTGAATGGAATAAAGCACTTTTAACAATGTAACATAATGGTAAGGTGATTCCAGGCGCACTTCCATCTTGCACTCCATGAAAGAAGAGATACTTCATTTATATAAAGATGCTTTTGGAGGTATTTCATACCTGCTTGAAGAACAACAGCTGGAAAACAGCTCTGAGTTTAAACAAATACAATTGCTCCCCATAAGTAGCAAATCCCTTCAAGAGGAAACTTTAAAAAAACCCAAACTTGAGAACCATGCAGAGAGGGGGAATTTTGAATTAAGTTATACAACTAACAGAATGGATGAGCAATATGGTAGCTATTAAAAACCAGACAAACTATACATGTGTATTGTTCAAATCTAAAATAAAATTGCATGATGTGGAAGAGAGAGAATTGCCCTGTAATTACACTGATAATTGAATGTGTTTAGCTTGAAATAGAAAAAGAGATGTGTACTAGTTTTGCAACTCAAGTACACATATTCCTTCATTTGTGTAGTTCATTTTCATGTTAACTATTTATTGTCACTAAAATTGTGCAGCCATGTTCATGAATTTTAGGTTAAGCAAAGTTGCAAACTTTTTCCTGAACACATCTGCTGCACAGCCTATATTATCCAGCTCCAAAGGAGGAAAAAAAAAGAAAAAAGAAAAAGAAAAAAGAAAAAAAAAACCAAATGAGTATGTATTGTGCCTTTCTACTGTGTACCATTTTTAGAGGAGAAATATGTACAAAAGAAGGAAGTAAAGTTGCCATAGCACCCATTTGTATGTTAGTAGCTGAGGGAGTGCGCACTTCTTTGTGGGATCCTAATGGGCATCAGAAACATGGATGTGCTCCATGATTTTTTGCATCATATGGATGAAGAGAAATCACAAAAGACAAGGCAAGGCATTTTTTTCATGGCTCCTGAAACTTGTTTTGATGCTCTTTTTGGCTACCTAAAACCAGAAACCAGACAAAATTAAGGGAAGAAAAAGCAATTATATTTATTGAAGGGCCCTCAGGTACATTTAGGGCAGAAAAAGCTGCCCCAGGGATTACACCCAAAATAGACAATGGGTCACGGATTTTTGTACTTATATAAATTTGGTCTGTTTGCATTTTGGGGGTTAAGCTTCCATTTACAGTTTCAGGTAATGAAGTCATTTACCCCAAGTTTGCTCCCACCCCCAACTCACTTTTGTCTACATTTCTCAGGGCCTGAGACAGTGAGGAACCCTTGACTCCCGGGCCTAGAGATGAATTGTTTTGTCTGACCAAAATGGGAAAGCAGTAACTAACACTCTATATGGAGTTTAGAGTTATACACTAAAGAATTGCAGGATTACAAATATATGAAAAATATAAAAGCTAAAATCCTAAGGCATCAGTTTCCTCAGGAGTGTGAATCAAAGACTGCCAGTCAAAGTCTAGACCCAATGTCTGTAAAGAATGAGACATCACAGGGAGCTGAGCCACAATGACACACACATGCTGAGGAGGTGCTTATAGAGAGGTCACCAGCATCAACTGTAGAGCAAAGCTGTGTCTAAGCTTCCATTCCTGGAGAACTTTCATTACTTGGGATTTAATCTTTGTCTGCCAAGCTGGGCCAGGGTCCTTCTCTTTAAAACACAACCACCAAAGCCTGCTGTCTTTGATAGCCTTCAAATCTGTTAATCAAAATATAGAATGAGATACTCACACACTGCCTGTGAAGATAGAGGCACATCTCTTAGACTTTGGTGCAGAAAAGTGTCATAACCTCTGCTGCAGAAGAATACAGCCTGCATAGCCACTGTGCAGGCCTCCTACAGCCAAACCCATGAGATTCTATGCACACTGGAAACTGGACATGGACAAGCTTTTTATGTATAAGTTGGTACATAAAGTGCAGCAAAACTTTGCAGCTACTGGAGTGGGCTTTTTCTGGATTATTTTCTTGAATTTGTGTACTTCCTAAGGGTGTTTTTACATGTCAAAGTTTCTAATTCCTTCTCATTAGTGCTTCCAGCTCCATGTGCACTGTCTCTTGGAGGTCAGCCAGAGCAACAACCCAAAACCCATTATGTTTTCTGATCTAGGTACTATGCCCATAATCTCACCAATGAGGCTCACACTCTTTCTCACCCAGAAACACCTCCACATTTGGATGACATTATTCTGTGGGGGTTTTTCTACCAGAATGTTCTCCCTAGCGTGCTTCCCTAGGAAATTTTACTGTGAAGAGGAACCCCTTGCCCCATCTGTTGGGAGGTGACAATGACATTCTAATTTCACATTTAAAGGCATGATGCAGGCTAGAGTCATGTAACTTTATTACTTGTTTAATATGAAAAAACCCTAAAAAAAATTTCATTGTACTCACTTGTGGCTTCCCCATCTGGAGGGCATTGAGCTACTCTCAGAGAGAGCTCTGACAGGCATACTGGATGGATCAGATCCCTGCCTGTGTCAGTGGGATGCGCGCACTACCACTCATTGATTCTACTGGCATTTTTAGTACAGCACCGAGGAAGAACTATGCCCTTCCATTAACTGACGTTCCCAAACGAATTAGTGTATCCCAGTGTTTAGAATTTGCAAACTGATTAAAACCAAAATCAAATCACATGCTGCTAAGTTATACCACCTCCTTGCAGGATAACAATGTTTTGTGTGTTTAAGCCTTAGGAAAAATGGATGTATTGTGATGTGTATTTCAATCAAAGTAAATAAGGCAGCAAAGAGGAAAGGGCAATTTTAGATGACTAATGGAGAGAGCTCTGCAAGGAGAGCATGTGCCACTTAGCAAGGCCTGGGGCTCTCATGGCCCCGGGGGAGGTTCTGCCGCTTCTTTAGTGCTGTGCATCGGGGCACTCCCCCTGATGCATGGCTGGCTGCATCATGATGCAAGGTGCATCATGGGAACCTGAGTGGGTCTACTCTCAGCTGACTTTGAATGCCTCCCTGACAGACATCTGCATCCGAACTGGACAAAAAGCATCTCCAAAAGCTTCTGGAGAAGATATTACTTCACTGATTTAGGTTAGTGAGATTAATTCCATGCAGAAAACTGTCCTTGATCTTCTTTTTCACCTTACTGTAAAGGAAATACAGATTATTGTTGATGTACAAAGTATTTTTATACAGCAAATCAAGCATACCCTCAACAGTTGTGTTTTCATGTTAGGGCAGCATGTGCTCTAAGAGGAGTAGAATTGGAGTTTACCAAAATTACCTGCATGCATGCAAGCCAAATTGTTAGCGCTAGCTTTATTTCCAGATCACAGAATATTCCAAGTTAGAAGGCACTTACAAAGATCAGTCCCACTCTTGAGTGAATGGTCCATTCTGGGATTGAACCCACAACCTTGGTGTTATTAACATCACACTTTAATCAAGTGAGTACTCTCAAGTGGGTACTCCCAGGGACAATTCCAAAGTGGAAGGCTGTTCCCAAAACCATCCCCTCACCTTGATTTTGAGTGGGGATTGAACTAAGCTCTCCCACATCCCAGGAGAGTAGATCCACTGTCAGTCTGTTGGATAATTGCGCTGCCTCACTCCCATTGAAGCTGTTCTGTATGAATAATTAACTAGTCATTGCAGCAGTGGTTTGAACCTGACTTGCCCACTTCCCAGACGAACATGCCAACTAGCAGGATGGAGAAACACTCCCTTACATTTCCCATTCCCCTGTGTGGCTCACTGAACATTTAATTATTTATATTAAGGGATTTATGAAGCTTAAAGAGAAGAAAGGCTCATTTGGGGATAGCCTGGGGAATGGGAGACCTGAATCAAACTCCTTGGTCTGAATTAAGCCAATAAAGAATTTGAAAGTTAGTCTCTGTCTTCAGGTAAGCTTTTGCTCTTGGGACCATTGAGTTAAGTCTGGTTGTACATGCAAGTATTTCCTCCATGAAATACTATAGCAATGAAGCATCACTGTCTTCTCCCAAAAACAGTTGAGAACCCTGGCTGCATGTAGCTGGGAGTCATGCAATTGCGTACCTTAGACACTGCTGTCCCCAGCATTTCCCACCAGGAAAGTGTTTCTCTTATATAATAAAACTTTCTGCCACTTGGTGCCTTTCTTCATAGGAGTCAGGGATCCCAGGCAAACATAGAGCCCCTGTTCAGACTGACAGTGGACGGGTGTGATCCGGTGTGAAATCAGGTACTACAGCCATGCAGGAGACAGGGACACCAGTCTGACATGTTGTCTTAGGTTGCAAATGCAGGACTGGCCAGGGGTGTGCATTCTATTGCCACCTCTTAGACGTGGGGCAGTTATCTTCTGTTAATTGAGCCACCTGTTAAAACCAGGTGGGGCAGTTTTTCTCTATCTCTTCAACAACCAATCCTCCCTCAGGGACATCTTCTGGTAATGGGCCATTGAGTGTCACTGTATGACTGGTAAAATTACATCATCCCACTGTGAGATGCTCCGCCCATGGGGAGGAGCCAAGCATTCCTACTTGGATAGAATCTGAGACTTGGAACACCAGAGCAGCTTTTTTGCACTGGATTCCCAGAGGAAGACCAGGCCCATCTACACTGCCACTGGACCTTCAGAGGAAAACTACACCCTTCTAGAGGATCACTGCTCCAACAGAACCGCACCTGTCACTGCAGGAGGACTGCAGCCACCATTCAATCAGACTGCTACCAGCATCCTGACCAACAGGGTATGAGGTCATATTCTGATTCTGTCACTGCTGTTTTGTATTACTGCAATTTTTTCTTCATTTTTTTTTCACTAATAAAGAACTGTTATTCCTACTCCCATATCTTTGCCTGAGATCCCCTTAATTTCAAAATTATAATAATTCAGAGGGAGGGGGTTTACATTTTCCATTTCAAGAAAGGCTCCTGCCTTCCTTAGCAGGAGCCTTTTTTCAAACCAAGACACATCTTGGTTTTATGTCACAGGTCACACTGTTTACAAATGCAATTATATGATATTTATTAAGAAAACAATGTCCAGCAAAATCTTTCCTGTGATTTATGGGTTATCAAGGGGGAAAAAAAACCATTTCTGTTGACACTGTCGTGTTTTATAAAGAAAGCTGAAGTTCAGAAAGATAAATTCTACCCGAAACCACATTATTAACTAAATTAGGACTAAACAATGTTGTAACTCCATCCCATTAGAACTGTCTAAGCCAGTAAAGATTTGAGGGGAGACAAATATGTGCTTCCACTTGTTAAGTCTGCGGTCTCAAGGTACTGCACAACATAATGCCTTTACCTCTCTGACCCAGAAATGTTGCTTCATCATGTGATTGGGGTGAAGGGGGCAGTGGCCTGCCTGGGCACGCAGATTCACCTGATGCAGAAAATCCAGCTTTCTGTGTTAATGGCTCTTGCAAGAGATGAGATCCATTGCAATAGGCTTGAATTCACAGCAATTTGCTTAAGTGAATAGATGTATTCACCAAGATTAGAGAAAGCCAGTGAGGCGTGTTGTATTTGTTTCTATGCTTTTCCTTAAAATAAATGAGGAAAACCAACCCTGAAGTATGGGTTCTATAGAAAGTGATGAAATAAAGCAGATGAATTGGAAGTATGGACAGAAATTTTGTATGTCAAATATTTCTTATGACATTGTTTTGACTTGGCATTATTCTCCAAAGGAGTACTTCTTTTTCAGACATGTGACCCTACACTTACCCAGCTTGAGATGTTAAAGGCTGCAACTTCTCCCTTCCACTGTAAGAAAGTGTTTAGATCAGCCCAGGAAAGGGTTTGAAAATGAACACATCTGTTAAACAGTCATTTGTGAAGAGCAAATATCTACCTATTGTCTACTTCAGCCTGAAGGATGAGCCTGCTGGTAATGTGCCACAAAATTTTAAATACCACCCAGCTGGCTGGGAGAGTGTCACTACTTCTTTTTTCTTTTCTGAGACAGAGCATCTCCTCTATGGCTATTTTTGTTAATTGGAGTTTCTTCCTCTATGCCTGTCTGCCTGCACCGCTGAAAGCTGCTCCCTCTTGTGGTCTAGTGAGATATCCTACGGCATAGGATATTAATTATACTATGCTTGACCCTTTACATAAAAGGGGGGGCAAGCCAGAGGTTTATGAACTGTAAAGGGATCCTGTTCTTAAATTTATTTATGTCTGACTGTCTTAAGTTTTGTAAGGTGCCCCCATTCGCCTTCCTTACAGAAAAGTGTTAAAACTAAAATGACTAAACATGTGCATGTCCTTAAAGAAGAAGATAGGACCATCCTCTTCAGGACCATTCCTCTTCAAGGAAAGAAAGGCAGTGGTTCATTTTTTGAACAGTGTTGTAACAGTACAGATATGTTATAACTTACATATCTGCTTTCCTTTGTAGGATAAAACTTCACAGTACTACTACAAAAACCTCACTTTGTACTACTTATAAAGGAAGTGATTTCATAATGCAATAGGCATAAAAAAAGTAAAGGAGCTGATCAGCATCACAATCATTTCTTTCTATTGCTAATTTTAAGTGCTGGTTTGGTGTGTATATTCAAGGCACTCAAAATTATGACAACAAGCTGATGGTGAATTTATATTCTTGTTATCATCAGCACTGATATTCTCAGGTGGTATTGGTTTTGATGGAATATGGTAGAATGTCTTTAAGAACTTTTAATTTTTATCGTATGTCTTTGTCCAACAACAGATAACCCAAAATCAAGTGTGGCTATTGTCTCAAATACTCTCAAGTGTGTCTTTCTGGGTGCTGGTAGGAAAATGTTTTCATCTTCTTACACAGTGACATGTTTTGTCACTACTGATATCTTTCATCAACACGTTTAACAGATATTTCAACATATATCACAGATATAGGATATTATATGGAATCCCCTCTGTCTATCTCCTTTATTCCTGGAAGTTTGCATTTGCTGGGCTAAGGATATAACCAAAAAAAGAGACCACTTCTCTCTTCATTTCCATCTGTCTGCCCCTAAAGGACTGATTGTGCTCCCCAAGAAATCAAAGCAGGAGTGATGAGATGTGTTCAGATCTTCTGCTGCAGATGCTTAGAGGACCTGTTATTAAGTCTCTTCTCTTTTGTGAATCTCATGTCTACATTTGCTTAACCTTCATCCCTCATGCAGCCTGTGTGCCTATATGAGTCTGTGGCTTCCTTCAGGTGACAGGTAGCCACTATCTTCTTGCTGCCTGCAACCTTCCTTTCAAACTACACTGACAACAGACTTGAGGGCCACACCCATGTCTTTCAACTCTTTTCCCTTTTCTTCTGAGGCCCATCCCTTGTCGCTTTTCTCCCTTCCTGTTTTGCCTTCATCCTGCTGCCTATTGCTGTTATTATGACCCTGGTGGCCTTGTTGCCCTCACTTTACACATATCCCCTGGGACTTATTGTTCCCTTTCCATATTCATTATAATTCTTATTCCCCCAGCCTCAAAGCCTTATTACTTCATTCCTTGACAACCCACAGTTACCAGGCCTCTTGCTTAATAACTCTCCAGTATTTTCATCTGTATCACCTGGGACCACATGCTTCATCTCTGGCCAGCCCTCTTCATCTTCTGTTAGTATGCTTTTTTGGCTTTTCACATAAAATTCTATTTTCATGTCTTATTCATGTTCCATGCTTAATCACTTCTGCTTGGTTTTTTTCTTGTTGCATTTCATGTCCTGTGCCAGCTGGTCTCTGGACTCTGCACATTCCACTGCACCCCCCTCTATCTCTCTCCTAGTCAGGTTTCCCATCAGTCCAAATCTTCCATCTGCTCTTTACCTCCAAAGTTTCCTCTAAGCCTCCCTGTAAACATGCAATTCATCAAGCAAACCAACAAACAATTCTCTGCTTGCCTCTTTAGACAAAGAAACTTAAAAAAAAGAAAAAAAAAAGAAAAGAAGGAAGGAAGGTCTGACTGTGAAGTCACAACAAAACAAACAAATGATTTTTCTATTTGTCATCATTTCACATCCAAGTATCTACTAGGATCTATATAGAGTGCCTGATACATGACTCTGTAAGGACTTCATCTGGAAATAACGATTAGCAGGACCTTTCCTATCCTCCACAGTATTTTAAGTTCTTTAATATATGGATGTTATCTTTGACTTACCTATAAAACAGAATGGACAGTTATAATACACAGCAAATGTGGTGCCCTATGATGTCTTAGTAATAGTGGCATTGGGGTGATGATGGTTATTAATGTTATCTCAAGCAATTAGTGTCCATTTTAATAAAGGATTGCCTTCCTCTGTATTGGGAATAATAGCTAATGAATAATTGCTAATATAGTATTTTACCTTCCTTTTTTTAAACATATTTTAGGTTTAAATTGTGAAAGTCCTTTCTAATCTTCACTCTATCAGAAAACAGGCTACATTTTTCTGTTCATTGTAGAGAAATAGTTAGGAGCAGGAAGTTAAAAAAAAGGAAAGGAAGGGTTCATACAAGGATATGAGTTTTCTGAGTCATCGTTAGAACCTATCATTTTTTTCACTCACTTTCAAAACAAACAGTCAAACATAAAACCTGGTTTCTTTGTGCTTTTTGTGCACTGTGATGAGGGCATCTTGTGTCACTTTATGTAGCATCACATGCTGAGCTGTTTGCTATCCTTGGATAACCTAAAGCAACAAGATGCTCTTAGAAACAGAATTGCAGATGGTATTTCACGTCTAACGTGCCAGTAGTCCTCTGATAACCACAAAAAGGCTTGAAGTCTTTTTGTTCTGGTTACCAAGTAGATTTTAAGTGGACAAATTCAGTGGAAGCATAATGTTTTAAAGTGCTTTCTTGCTTATCTTTTGTGTCCCCCATGACTTTGCCATCAAAATTTACAGCTGCAAGAATCTGCTGCCCTTGCATGTTACAATGATAAATGAGGAGTGTATAGACATTTTGGTGGTAGCTCTTTGTACAGTAATGCATATGCATGAAAAAAATATCTTCTCTCTGCCGCCACCTCCAGTGCCACATGTAACATATACATATCTCTTAATTGGCACAGACACATTTCATACATCTGTGCTGTCACAGCTATTCTGAGGGTAAGGCTGTACTGCTCAGGATGCCATGAATCCATTTCAGCACCCTCCCAGTGACCTTCAATGTTGCCTGATGTTTAGACACACTAATGCATCTAGCTTGTCATTTTCTAGACCCATCACTCCTCTGCTCAATCAAAGCGTCCTTGATAACCACTGCTACTTGCTGATGGCATAATGAGATGGCTCCAGACTGCAGCAATGCTCATGTTTGCATGCAGAAAGGGGAAAAGGAATGATCCATAAATTTCTCATTAAAACAAACTGAAGTAATGAGAGGAGCCTTTTTTGGATGACAGAGGCATGAAGATCACATTGGACCTGCCCTACTCTTGCCGGTGGGTTTCACTGCATCCACCTGAAATCACTAAAGAGACATAATCCAGCTAGCTAAGACTGGAAGAAGATGTGTTTGAATTAATTAAAACAAACATTTTTAGGTAATTGTACTTTGGCACGACATTAGAAATAAGCAACAGCAAGATGAGTTCCAGACATGTATAGTAAATATATATGATGCTATTTGGAGTAATAGAAGTTGTTAGCTGGTTTTCAAAATACAGAAAATAACATAAAACATGCAAGTAACCTTTCCTTTGGAGACGTTACAACCAACAAGGAATTCACGTGCTTTTTCAAAATTGTCTGTATAATGCCTGTATAAGAAACTGTAGTAACTTATTGGGGTTTCTAATATTTTAAACAATTGTTACATGTTTACAATTGTTACATGTTAATTGTTGCATAAAAATTTCAAATCCCAAGCAGTACTCAGCGTAATTATTATGGAAGTACTACTTTCATAGGTATTTTATTTGCCATGTATGATATACATATGTACATAGATGTTAGCAATTCCTCTTCTTTGATACGCACATTTCAGGATGTGCCCAGACTCCCCTTTCCCATAGGACTGGAACAGTCTGCAGCTGCATCTGTATGACTGAATTCAGTTCTTTCAACTGGTTTTTGTCTAATCTTATTACACCTCCCTAGTCAGAAACCTCCCTGGTTAGACAGTGCAGTACCTTCCATTTGCAAAAGACCACACTGAAGGGCCCACCCCTAATTTGTTGTCTCATTTAGCCTGAAGGGAAAGTCCTCTCAACTGGTGAGCAGAAGCAATGCTGTTTCTCTTCAGAGAAACAACTCAAGGGTGCTGTGGCACATACTGTAGGCTTAATCTAAGACATACTTTGCTAAAAACCTCAAGTTATACTCAACATATGGCAGAGGATCATTATTTAACTCTTTAAATCAAACCAGATATCCAGTTGGAGGTGGATCTATCATGATCTGGCAGCATTTTCTATAACTGCTCAATTTTTAAAAGTGTAAAAAGGAGTTAAAAATTAGACTAAATCTACAGTCATGTGCTTCAGTGGTCTCATGGTTGTCTTTTATTACTGTTCTGCTATTAAAATAGCCCCAGATTCAGATGATTTCTAGTACCATTTGCCTTCTTTCATGACTGTGCTAAACCAACTCAGCCAGATATTATATGGGGATACATAAAACTACTTCAGTAAAACAATTTTTTTCCAACCCTCCCCCACCCCCAACACCATTGTCTTTGATACAAATTGGTTTATCTCAAGTGTCAGGTATTTAAAAGATTTGGAAGCAAAGATCTGCAAGGTCTAAATGGTCATTTTCATTATACAGGCTGAAAAACATTCTGCTTTGGGCTTCAGTTTCACTGTGAAACTGCATTAGCGCCCATCATCTGTTCTCCATACGAGCTTCTTTGTCCTGTGCTTCTGCCTGTCTCCCACTCCTGTACTTGACTGTTGTGTAGTAGTTTCTTGGATGGGAACATGTAACTTGGATCTTTATTTTTCCCTTCTGCAGCATTCCCACCAGGCTTACAAGTAACCGTTGCAAGGGAAGATTAGCACAAGGATGAGGCAGACTGCTCACATTTTAAAACAGAAAACCTGTTATGATAGCTAATCTTCCATAAAGGGGCATGCATAAAAACAGATACATACTAAAAGGACAGTTGTTAAAAATAAACAAGCAGACCCAATAGACAGGCATATTTGTATGAGATCTTAACTATGCTTTTAGTAAGCAACAGCATAAACAGCTCTGATTTTTGCTATTATGTGATGCCGCTCAGGCTCAAAAAATAATTTATGAGGTACACGTTACTGATGTGCGAAGATGATTTGAGAGTATGATACAAGTGTGGGATTACTGTACTTTAAAATAAGAGGTGTCTATCTGGTCCACAATAGATGTTGCTACCAAGTCTGGGGTATGCTAATCCATGTTTGAATTTAGGCAGGATTGGATTATAAGAATTAAATCTGCATCTGTGCTGGATTTTACCTTGCTGAAAGTCCAGGTGGTCTGGACTCAATCTAACTCAACTTTCTTAAAATGAAAAATCTATTTACTTGCAGCAAATCATAAGTAGTGCAAATTACAAAACAGACTGAGTTAATGAATTCCCAAGAACCATATTTTGCAATTTTTCATCCCAAGAAGGACACACTTTTCTTTCTTCTTCCATCTTTAATGGAAGTTCAGTTACTTACTGAACAATGTTTATTGAAATAAGTAAGATACAAGTGTTACAAGGTTTATATTACAGCATTTTTTTTTATTAACAGTGATTTTACACTCCCAAATATTTCTTTGTAAATGCTGGCTTAGTATTTGAAGTTAGCACACCTAACTAAATATTTTAACAAATAGTAAAATATCAAATGTTCATACATGTTGCCTTTCATCAGGCAGCTAGATTCAAAACTGTCATGAACTGAACATTATTTTTTTCTCACAAGTGTCACAAATTCCATCCAGCATATTAAGGAACAATGCACACAAAGAGGTTTAGTTTGGTTTGGTTTTGGTTTTCTTTTGGTGTAAAAATTCTATTGTTTGATCTCAGGCTTTTGCTGCTCAGTTTGTATCCAATTATGAAAAAAAAGGGGGAAAAAAGAGTGGAAAAAGATGAATGGCTCCCCTTTTGGGGAGTAATGTATCCATCCTGTTATATACTCTGTTTCCTGCATAAGATCATGATTATTATTCCATCTTTCCTCTGAAGACCTATCTAAAATCTTAGTAATGCAACTTGCTGAGAGGTTATTAGCAGTATGTGCAGACTGTGTGTTGTTTTGCAGGTGTCTATGTTTATTATGAAAAACTGAAATGTAGAAATCACAGTCAGTACTTTGTCGGTCTCAGCTTTCAGCTCAGCCTCTGAGTAACCTGATGCTCCAAACCCCACAGCTGTCATCTGCCCCAATATGAGACCTCAGCCAGGGGCCAGGCTCTGCTCTCATTTTTTGCAGCACAATTTCACTATGCCAGTGGAGTTACTGGAATTCTAGGGTACATGAAAGTGTATTTTGGCACATGCAAATGACTCTGTGCAGTCAAAGGAGGATGGTATGTTTTTACTGATTAGCAGAGCTGCATTGATGCTGCTGAGAAGGGGAGCTGTAGGAGGGAGCAGGCACTGAGCTATCCAATGGATTCCAACTGTGGCACAAATTAACCTTTGGTTAACGTCAACACAACTCTGGGTGCAAGAGGATTTTTCCAGTTTTCCCACAGGAATGCAAGGAACAGCCTGTAGGAAATGACGAAATGTTTTGCTGGATGTGCCTACAGACAGAAAATGTTTGCAGCTAATTTTTGTTTCAAGCCCTGGATGAAAGAGTAAGTAGGTCAGAGACACAGAGGAGTAGCTCAGGCAGAACAGAAGACTCAGCTAAGTGACTACTTCTGTTGTGTGTGACCACCAGTTGGCAGAAAACGTACTTAAAATAATGCTTTTCTTTACAGAAAACTAGCTTAAATGTATACTGCCTACACTTATGTTAGCTGACCCTTTCCCTTCCAACTATCAGTGGTTACCAGGATTTCCACTTCTTTGAATTAATTTAAATAAATTTGGATTCAGAAAATATTTCTTTTTTATTTTCCTCTGTCTTTGCAAAAGCGGAAATTCTGCCTGTCTTTCAGTTCAATATGCAGCATAGAGGGAGAACAAACCCGTTGGAGGTATGTCACAGTGAGACAAAAGAAGGACCAGGGAATCCCATGCCTCTGGATTCAAATTAATTTGGAGTAGCTGGGCAGTTTAGAAGGTAGGAACATTTTGGGTTAAAGGCAATTTAAAAAAATATGTTTTAGAAATGGTCCAATCCTATTTTATTTCATTCTGGTGCATTTAAAAACCTGAGAAAACCTTTTGAAATATCATTTCTGCATATCATTACCTTTGTAATATCAGTAATATCAAGTTTGATCATGCCTACATTCATTATGTAAGTTTTTGGTGATTTACACTGAGTTTGCTTTAACAAAATATATATATATATTTTTTTTAATGGGTGCTAAAAATCCTACTGGCATTAGGGGGGCTTTTTTCCAAGCTCTCTTGCAGACTACAAAATAAAGAATTCTGCAGTTTGCCTAGTTTTGAAGGAGTGTGTCATGTTTAAAATATTTGTACTCCTTAAATAAGATTGTACAGATTGAAATACCTATATTGTGGCTTGGTGGAATGCTGTTCTTAAATATCATGAAGCAAAGTATTTTACTTATTATCTTTTTTCTTTCTTTATTTTGGGAGGGGTACCGCTACATTGACTAGCCTTCCACTAAACGCTTGTGTACAACAGGCAAAACTACAATAGGATGTTTATTTTTAGGTAGGTACAGCTTGTGAAAATGGAATACAGGATCCCTGCCTTAATATCCCCAGGACTGATTAGAAGAAACTGTGAAACACCACTGGCCTGGTCATGTCAGGCATGTACCTTCCACAGCTTCCAGCAGGGAGTCCAACTCCGAGAAGCATTAAGCATGGATGAAAAGGCACTGGGTTCAAGGAAACACAAATCTTTGTTTGACATAAATATAATAGACTCGTGGGGCTGTAACACAGACAGCAGAAATTTGCCAGCATTCCCTGTTACTGATGTGCTCATCAATCAACATCACATTGTGCTCAGTGTTGTACAGTGCCAGAAAAGCTCTTGACTGAAGGGCTTGTAATAGAACCTGAAGGCTAGACAAAGTGACCGCTAAATAAGATGAATTTAAACGGAATGAATGAAAAGTGACTAATTTCATCTGAGCTGCATCTCTATTGGATAGAGATCTAGGAAGGACACAGGGGGATTCTTCTAGTTCCCTGTAGTTATGATTTTTGGTCAGACTTTATGCACAAAGCAGTGATTCCCATACTGACATTTATGGATCACCAACGAACAATGAGTCCATGGTATATAGTCTTTGGAAACACAATATTCTGCCATGTTTTGGAGCAAGAAATACTCATGTAAAGTTTGATGACAAGCAGGCAGAGTGGTCCCTTATCATTGAAGAGTTATAGTGACCTGTTGGCCTAAAAAGTTTGGAAACCTTTATGGGTTTCCATTGTTTAATGGTTTTTTAGCCCACTAACACTGAAGATCAATACACCACCTGTTGGAACATTTTGGTTTATATTTTCGAAAGGTGAAAGAAATATTTCTTACTTGACTAGTTTGTGTACTCTGCCTAATTCTGGCAATTCACTCCATAATTTTACACACATCATACACAGGTAGGTTCTTTTTAGCCATGTATACCCTTTATAAGTTGTTCTTCAGCAATGTACGTCATATGTAGGCTGAAGTATTAATAATAAAATTTAAGCTTAGTAGCATGACTGATCTCTGAAGGGAAGAAAAAAGGATGTCCATATGGTAATATTGGATGTGTGGTCAGTAAAGCACTAACATGCTCGCCACAGAGAAAACTGCATGCAGAGTCCTCTGTGTACTGCCAGGCAGTCCCTGTGGATAGCTGAAGCTCTGCAATGACAAATAATAGCTCAAATTTAACTTCTTTAAGCAGAAAAAACTATCCTCCTTCACCACTTTGTGTGCATTTAAGCCTGTTATTTGAAGTTTTTGAAGATTCTTCACACCTGTAAATTACAAAAATACAACTATAAATCACGCTGAAAACTGGAATGTATTTTTTTCAAGTAAGGTCTCAAGAACAAAAAAAAATTGAATCAGTGTTTCCTTGGCTTCAAATCAAAAAGTTCTTTTTGTGAATCTGAAATATGAGTCAGTTGTGAAGAAACAAATAGTTTTGGAGTTCATCAATAGAGAGCTCTTGAGAGACTTTTCAGAGACATCAACCCAAGATTCAGAGGCAATGATTTCATGCCAAGGAGTAGGAACAGATGAATTGCAACAGACAACCATAAACTCCACAGCTAAACACAGAAGAAAATCTTTTACAGAAATTGAACAGGGAGAAGAAAACTGATGCCAATCAAGGAACAATGTCACTGATGTGGCATCTAATTTAGGAATGTGAAATGTCCATTTATTTGTAAACCTTCCACTGAGATGTACCAGCAAAGGAAGCTCTGGGCACTCAGAGTTCAGATATCTAAGTGGTGAAGAAAACCTTGTTTTGAAACCACATGGTAAAGGATGAAACTGCAAAAGAAAAACACCGATGGTTAAAAAAATACTTTGGAAAACACTCAGGGATGCAGATGAAAGAACTGAATTTCTACAATGGAAAGGTGATGATGAGTTCAAGGTGAGACTGTTTGTCCCTGGTGAGCTTCAAATCCCCCACTTCCAGAAGCACAAACTGGGACAACCACCGGCTGGAATGAGAGCTTGCAGGAACATGCTACCTCTCATTGCTGGTAAACAAAGCAGCTACGCTGGTGGCCCAGTGGCTATCACTTGTCAGGCAAGCTCACAAAACAGGACTGCTTTAGGACACAGACTGGCTGGTGAGGTGGTGGAAGGAGACAGAGTCTGTCAGGCAACCCACTATGTTGGATCATCTTTTGAAGAGAAAACAGACCAGCAGAGGAACTATAAAACGTGACAGCAGATGGCATTGTTTGTAGAATCAAAGAACCAGCAGTCTGAGCTGAGGCCCTAAATACTGTGGGGAGGGAGGAGGACAGACTCAGACTCTGCATTGACCTCAAGGAGCTGAGCAAGAACATTAAAAGGATACATTTCCACTTTCTTGCAAGTAACAACATGTGTGCTGGGAGAGAGAGCCAAATTCCTAAGCAAATTTGTTGCCTTGGCAGGGATTTGGCAGAGTCTCCTGCGCACAGAAGGCCAAAAGTATTGCCTTCTCAGTAAACTACTTAGCAGATACTGCTGTGTAAGGTCACTTCTGACCAGAAATGGTACTGCAGGCGCTGCTACAACTAAATGACTACCAAACTACCAAAGATTTGTGGTTGTATATTGAAACAATTGCCTCACAAGACTCCTGATGACACTAGAAAAGGCTTTTCCCTGACGACTGAGGGGCAAGAAGACTCAGAAGGGTCATGCCAGACTGTATTTCCTGTGTAATTTTGCATGTCATATCTGTTAAAGAAGTCTTTTCTAAATGTATTTTTGGGGATTGAAATGGCCAGAAAATAAGGAACTCAAACACTGTGCTGAGGGAAGCTGGAAAAAACATTGCTCTTCTCCTCCCTCTCTCAACTGTCATGCCACAGCTATGAAAAATAGAAACATGGATTGCATTTTTCCTGACTACTGCAAGAGTCACCAATATTGAGAGGAAAAGTGCCAGCTGGTGTAATCATCCTGAAGCTCTGGTGACTCACACCCACAGAAGCCTTGGCCATACTAATATTTTAAATGAGAGACTAATTAGATAATAACAATTTGGTTAGGAAACTGAGAGAGCTGAATTTGGCATGGTTGACCACCCCATCTCTGTTCTCCCTTCCTCCCAAGAGACTGTGGAACTCTGAATGGCAATAGCTTGTAAATCTTTTTGTCTGCTCTTCTTCGGTATGGGCTGCCCAGGCCAGCCCTGTCTTTGCAGAGCTTTGTGCCCTCCCCAAAGCAAATCAAGCACCATGATGGCCATTTTGGATGCTGGCAGGTCCCGCTGGCTTGCAGCTGTCTTGTTTTCACCTGTCATTCATGTCACCTGTGCTACCCTATCTTCTGCCTCAAGCTTACACATCCGCCTTTTCTACTATGAAGAAAACTAGGTGCACTGCCCCAGACTGCTTGCCCTCAGTAAGAACTGAGTAGCAAATGGTAACCATTCCCCACAATCTGTTTGTTTCAAATATTATATTAGTCGGACTCACACTCATTCTCCTGAACAGAGGTAATCCCTAGGCAGCCTGGGCAACAACAACACTGTGTCTCTATCCACACAGCAAGGCATGAGCAAGGCAAGCAGCTCCACAGCAGCCCAGGGGACAGGTACACTGTGGAGAGGATGGATGCCACTTCTGTGCCCAGGCTGTCTCCAGCACTGCTGGGGTGCCAATTAGTGCCAGGCAAGGAAGCAGCTCCTGCCCGATGGACACCTGCCTGGGAGGCAGAGCACTGAAATCACCCACGCGTCTCAGAGAGGTCACCGAGCAGCCATTCGATGCTAATAACTTTTGGTCACTACCAACTTGGGCCGCAATCGAACCACTGACCTAGAGGTGAAAGGCTGTATATCCCATTACCAATCTGCTAAACCATCCAGTCTCCCTATTACTGCAATTTTAATTAACTGAGCCAACGACATGAAAGTTGAAGGGAGGGGGAGTGGGCAAGGAAGCCAGAACACATTGGCTTTTACATGATTTGTTTCTTTTGAGTGGGTTTTTCTTTTTGTTGAAAAGGCTTGTCCTAACCTGTGCTGCCCGTGATACACCCCCAATCTGCTGCTCAGCATGGGACTAGACCACGCAGTTGCTAATAATAGCCAGAAGGGTAAAACACTTCTGCTGCCCCCACTTTACAGTGTAACCCCTGGGAGAGCAATTCCTGACATCAAGAGCTGAAGTTTGCTCTCATCAGGAATATTTCTTACAGTAAAACTGAAATAAATTAAAGGCACAACATGCTAAATTCTGATACAGTCTTGTTGTGAAACAAACAGAAAAAAAAATGTTTGTGGTCTCAAGTTCCTAGATGCTAGGATCCAAAGAAAGCCTGCTGTAATGCAGTCCATAACAGGACTGTACTCAGTAAGTAGAAAAGTTAATGTCTCTGATAAGCAAATTATTTGACCATGCCTAAGTTCAGCTGTTACAAGTCAGTGGGAAAGGCTCCACAGTTGCTTGAATAAGGAACAAAAACATTATGCTCCTCTGTTAAGAAATCATGTCACTGCCAGATGCAGAAATAAAAAAAAAAACAACGCTATTTGTTTGGCAACAGTGCATGCCAATTCCTCACCTGCTCCTTTCCATGAATTTTAGTCAGTGTCTTCACTGCTGATTGGGAGCATTGGAGGAAGGATGGTGAGCCCTACAGTAACTCTGAGGTCATCCTTGGTTTGACTCATGCCATCATCACCAATAGCTTCTCATGTAGCAAGAACGTTTGCAGCTTTCCTGTGGCGATAGTTATCACCATGATTTGAATGATGCTTGCAGCCTTTGTGGTTTGTGAATCACAAAACAGGGGAAGCAAATCAAAAAGCCTCAGCCTCCGAGAAGCTCCTCTTCCCCTGTATGTGGTTCTTACAGTGTAATTAGTCAGCAGTCAGTATTGCCCCTTTGTGCCCATGTGTTTCCTTAGCCAAGTGCCTACATTTCAAACAGCATCCACTCCACTGTCAAGCCTGAAGTACTTCATGCTTGTTCTTGCATGTGTGTTTGATAAGTCACGGCATGACTATTTTCTCTCTGTGTTGATTATCCACCATGGTCTAATCCCGCAACATAAATGACAGACCCTAAAACACAGCAGCTCCTTGAGGTCTAGCATCCTGTGAAAACCCTGCTCCTTGCAGGCTGTTCCTGTCTCCAGCAGTGCAAGCACAGGAGGGGGCCTATTGCAGCTTGATTCCAGTCCCCAGCTGTCTGCAAGAGCCACTTCTGCTCGGGGCCTCACACACAGCCCTGGCCAATCTGTAACCCAGGGCTTCCTGAAGGTGGGGAGCCCTCGGCTGAAAGCCTCTGCACCCCCTTGTAGGCATGAGCCTCTTTGATGATCTTATGCCTTGTTATTTCAAATGCTTTGCATGTGTAACTTGTGCAGCAGGTCTAGAAAAAGAAAATGAGCAAAAGGAAGCCAGAACCAAGCTGTGCTTTTAATTATACCTGTGGTTGGGATGGAAAGCAAAGTATTAAGCAAACCCCAGCTATGTGGACCCTGATGGCTCTTCTCATTTTCCACCGCCACTCTCCTGTAGCTTATGTATTCTGCTCAACGTGCACTACCTTGATCTTTAATAGTCTTCTTTCACCCCTTATCACCTCTCCAGAGTGCAACCTTCTCTGTCCCCTGCCTTCTGCTATCCTTCACTGATCCCTCTCTCCCTGCTCCCAAAGAGGGTGTTAAAGTGTCACAGCACGGACCCAGAAGTTTCTGGCACTGTAAGAAGAACAGATCAGAAATGCCATGGCAGCTTTGCACCTTGAAATCTGGGGAGTGGGGAGGGGTGATTTATATTAGGAGCATAAACAGCAGGATCCCTGTCAATTGACTAACACGGAATTCCTCCATCAGGTTCCATCAGAAGATCAAAGTGCTGAATGTCTGGGTATAGGAACCAAAATATGTTGTCAGAGAAATACAACAACTACCTGGGAGGGGTAGTGCAGCATTTCTAGAGAAACCTCTGCATTACAGGTCAGGCCCCTGTTGCAGCAGGCCTGCTCTCCTGCTGCTGTGCTCATGTTGGTTAGGTGCATCCAAGAGGCAGTAAGGAAAAGTACGTCCATTCACATCTTCACTGGCTTTGAAGGTGTGAGCAACTCCTTGTCTGTCCCACCAAAACCCAAAGAGGGTTACCTTAACCCTGTGTGCATCTTTTACCCCTCAGTGTCCAGCTGGTGAAGTTTCTGTGCAGCTAACCACCTAACAGAGGAAACAAGCTGTGTGTAGGAAATTGGACTCTCTTCTGGTAGTCTGGTCTGTGCTTGTTAGATGCTGGAATGGAAAACAGTGCATTAGCTGCATAGAAGGCCCAGAATTTAAAGCAAGAGCTGAGATACAGACATGGGCCCAATGCCATGACTTCTCTCTGAGCAATGAACAGGGTGATTTCAGGCTGTGTTCACTACAGCCTCCCGTCTAGTAATAGGCAGGAAGTAAACCATTAATAGCATTGGCTTTTATGCTTTCAGACTGAAAGCCTCAAAGTTAATAACCTGTTGAGATGAACAAGACAGTTCAGCCACTTCAGAGCTCTTTCCCAGGCTGCCTGCAAACGCAGCATGACAAAGATTTACACTTGGTTACCCTTCTAATAATTTTTTTCTTGCCCATCATGGCTAAAAATGTGTGCAGTACATAGAAATGAAGCTAGATTCTGAAGCACATATTCTGCATGAGAGCTGAATGAGGAGCAAATTCCATGAGCAGAGAAGCACAATCCTGGCTTAAGCTTGTAACGTATCCATACCTTAAACAGGCAGAGACCAGGTGTGTATGCTAATTTACAAAAGCCTCCCATATATCCCTTTAGTAACAATGCACTCCACTTTATCTCTACAGAGCCAGTCATTGGGAAACACTATAACCCAGGTCCCCAAAGTAGACATCTCCAGTGCTAACTAACCTCTCTCCAAGAGAGTAAGATGATGTAGCTTGGAGTGCTGTCTGACACATCCTGACAAATTGTGGAGAAGAGAGAAGAGCTGCACACTCTGCAGCCGGTGGATGCTCTGCTTAGCAGAGCAGTGTGGAGGGCACTGCCTGGCTCAGAGGCTTACCCACAGCAGTGGCACTCTGCTGCAGACTCCCACTGCCCAGGAGTGCCCTGCAAGGCGCAGCGGGATTAGCACAGCTGGGTGGCAGATTCTATCTATTCAGCTATTGTTGGAGATAGAGAGGGAGAGAGCAGGACTGCCACAGTAATGTGAGAAAGATTCTCAGCTGCAGGAAGGCATAAAGAGGAAGGGATTTTTAACACTAGAGATTTGACACAACTCATCAGTCTTGTGGACATCTTGCTCCCACTTGCTTCTCTGAGTTTTTCCCATCACTGTTGCTCAAGATTGAAATGGGAAGGTTGAATGGGAAATCCTTTGACAGCATGGGAAATACTTCAGCAGAATTTCTGGGTTTCCTGTGCCCTCAGCACTTCTCTACCATCCTCCAAGGACCTGTGGAGCTCTAGATCAGATGCTTTCACTCCTGGCCTACATTAACACTTGGAAATAATTCCTGAATGTCTTCCCCTACTATGAAATGTCTTAAACTCACGTGCTTTTTCCTTTACTTTGATGCTCACTGGATTTGGAGTTCTCTTTACCTACTGTGAAGCTCACCATGACCTCCAGTCACATCCACATCTACCTACTAAACCAACACCCCCAGGGACCTGGCTCACCCTGCACACAAATCACCTGCAAGAGAGACCCCACCCTGAACCATTCTGGTCACAGGCACTCCCACTGGGAAACCCAACAAAGCCACAGGACCCTCCTTGGGCCACCACCCTGTGCCTATAGTGATCCCTGCCATGCTCTGAAATGTAAGTTCCCTGCAAAGGCCTCACCACAGACAAGGCTGAGGCCAGGACTAGCACAAGACTAAAACTGGGCATTTGAAGTGCGGCTGCAGACAGTCACAAGTGACAGAAGCACCAGAGTGACAGAAATATCCTTCTGTGAGCTTGACTGCATTTCAAACAGGATGTGGATGCTAACAAAACAACTTGACTCTCTGGGGGATTTTGGCTTTCTGAGTACTGGAGATTTGAAAATCATTGGCTGCTTCTAAGCAAGAAGAGGAGGGCTAAGGGCACTCTAGTACTGAAGGACATTGGAAGGCACAGGAGAGGAGATCCTTTAATCCTGACCCAGTCCCTAACTGAACTGTCTGGCAGGCTGATTCTTCCAGTTTAAGTTTTGTTTGCTTTGTTCTGGACATGACACGAGGCTCTTTCACACATTCCACAGTCCAGCCTGGACCAGAGGTAGAGAAATGCTCTGCCTCTACCACAGCTGTACCCCTGGGATTACATTTCCTTCCATCCCTCCATGCTGGTTCCCTGATCTTGGGACTCTCAGGCCACATGGCAGCAGTCCTGAGAAAGCAAATGCAGGCACAGCCACTGACCCAGATGCATCATTTCCCAGGATGATGCCATCAGTACAGCAAGAGTTTATGTCACGAGTCATGCATTAAACCTCAGATTACAAAACTGAATTTTATCTCAGAATAGCGGAGCAGCATCTCCCAGTTCTCAGACTAGCAAATTACTTTACCTGGATAGCAGGTTCTTAATTAGCCCAGCACAGATGTTTGCTCTTGTCCTGGAATTAAAGACTCATGTAAATGTACCTCACTGTTTTTCCCTGGGCTTGGATGAAGACGACACTTGTGCAATCCAGAGAGGCATGACATGAGGTCTTGTCATCCAGAGCAGCTGAACTGCTCACCATAGGAATGGTCCCCTGCAAGATGGATCATTCATTGTCCAGCTCCATTATTTTCCTGGCTAAGGGTTCTTTTCCCATTGACCTGCACATAATGCCCCTCTCCCCTCATTTAAATGCCTGCTGTCCCCAAGAATGGCACCACCAGCAAAGACTGTTCTCCTGCTGTTTTACTCACTGCTCTTGTCATAGTGCAGGTCTCTACTTTTCAGGCATGGGTACCCAGACCAGACTAGTATCAGAGAGAAAGGTGCAGTTGCTGGAAGAGGCGTTGCCATCCCCAGATTGTTTAAAGAAAGGAAAATATGCCAGTGCTGCTGTACTTTTAAGTAAGAGGAAGAAAGATGCTTTATCTGCCTTCCTGCAGCTTCCATTTTCTTTTTCAAGGGGTTTTGGTTTCCTTGAAGGAAGCTGGACCACCCAAGGATGTAGCCACCCTGTGGAACACAGAGGAGGGTGAATATCTGCTGATGAATACAGAAGGATGGGAAGAAGGGACAGGGACAACACAGGGGAAAAACAGTAAATGCTCGAAGTCATAGACAGCAGAGAGCAAACAAGCTCAGCAAATGTCCTTTATTCTGAAGAAATATTGCACCTGAGGGGAGAAGAGAAGCAGTGGTAAACTACCTGCATGCCCAAATTATTGAAGTTTATGTATCTAAGCACACTAACAATTTTTAAAAACAAATTTACATGCTCTTTTTATTAATCCTGAAAGAAATGCCTCTCTGTACATTTCTCAGAGATTTGTTAATGCCCTCTGACATGCCGGTGTTGGAGTGCACGAAGAGCTTTGCAGCACAGCATAGAGGTGCATCTGGGTTCCACAGTGCTCTCAGCCTTTAACCTCAGGCCTCTTCATTTAAACCTCTTCATGTTTGTACACATCTCTTAATAGATTTTCAGATGAGTTCTCAGTAAATTGGAGGGTGTTTGGTTTGGGTGGGTTTTTTTGTTTTGTTTTGTTTTTGAGGTTTTTTGGGTTTGTTTTCGTTTTTGGTTTTTTTCAACTGCATTTTTCCTTCATTCAGCTGACTAGTTTTCATTAGCATCTCTAGGAGAGTAAGGACCTGAGGGTGTACACTGCAGGGTAAAATGGCCAGCAGTGCTAAGGCTAGGGGTTGAGGGTGTGGGCAAACTGTGGAAGGCAACATTTGAAATCAAGAGATATTTTATTTCTTACAAAGCAAGACACACAATGGGGTAACACCATAAGCAGTGGTGATTTCTGCAGTTTGCTGAAGCACCCTTTCTGGTTTTGCTCTCACAGCAAAGTGAAAAAGCTACATGAAAACTCAGCATCTCATATTGGGTGCTTCCCTGCTCGCAGTATCCTGCTCTCCTTGAGTGCCAGCAGCACTGTGACGGGGCAGACAGCATTCAGGAATCTGCCAGGGAACAGCTCTGGCTCTAACAGCAACAGACTGCTGTCTTGCTTTCAGTAAAAATACAATCAACTCTGTATTTTGCTTTCCTTATAAGTGTTCTCCCTAACCTGCTCTAGTTGTTCCACAGCAATCTTAAAACATGAGCATTGCCCCATGTATAATGCCATTTTTTATCAGTTTTTTACACTCTTGAAACACAGCTGTGACACAAAGTATCTGATAGCTGTCACAAGATAGAAGAAAAAAGAATCTCTTTTTTCCATAGCATAGCATATTTCAGAACCAGGTCTCTCCAGAGCAGATTTTTCCACCAAATGAAGAAGGTTTTTCCACCAAAGTTGATACAGAAGGGGAAGGAATAAGGGGGTTAGGTGGCAGGCAGTGTGTGTTGGGTTTGGAGAACAGGGGCACCAACTGCTTGTGGTGACATCTTAATCTGCCTTTTCATCTCCTGTACTTGTGCTGTAATGTATTGCAGATAAAAATCTTCCAGCTAAGATTATGTATTTCTTCATGTGCTCATGGAGCATGGCTGACAACTTAAAAGTTCCACTAAGAGTCCAGGATTTCCACCACATATAGGCTCTGGTAGGGGCTGTGCTTGTGGAAACCCTTCTATTTTCTGTGTATCCCCCTTCCCCATTGTTGTATGCGCCTGTCTTGAAAAATGATCAATACAAGTTGTTGCAAAATTACATTATAGAGTTTTGCAGGTTAAACAGTTTACATTTTTAGACATGGATGCCTTTCCATCTCCTTCTAGCTATTGCTTCCATTCAAAATCCCCTAGGGAAAATTACTTAATCCTTGTTGATACAGATGGCAACAGGAGGAACTTCTAACATTTGATAGGACTTCTAAAAATAAAGCCACTACACCACAGAGCATTCGTTTCTACTGCACTATCCCAATGAAAGGCACAAAAAAAGAAGGCTGAAACTTCTCTTTGCTGTGTCCTGTGTTGCTTCTCTGATATCATCTGTGATATCATCTAATAGAAATATCTTAAGAAATAGTGTGTTTGGTGGAAGAAAGAGAACTGACTTTGTTAGCAGAACTGATTTTAAGAAAATTTACACATTAGTTTCCCATAGAAAAGGTACATTTCATAAACAGAGAGGAGACACGGTGCTGTTAATTGTAGTATGCCTTTTATACAAAGACACATTTGGAAACTGAAGAAAAGCAAGGGACTATATTTAGGTAGTTTAATAACTCCGAGTTCATTTTGTAACTTAATTTAAGGGCCGTGTGATGCCACTTGCAAGGCTTCTCTGATAGGCTATTACCTCATGCTGCCTTATGCAGTTTTTCTAACCTTACAGCCACTATCCTCTTTCATCATTTATATGTGGTCAACTTGGAAAACAACCAAACAGAAAAAATTCATATTCTCAAGATGAGGTATTTTTCTCCATGTGGAGACAGTGGCATAGCTGTATGTCTCCTGCACTCAATGCAGCTTGTATTGCTTTCTCTTAAATGTTTGGATTAATTTCCTGTTCAGGGTAGACCAATCCCTCACTGAAGTAAAAACCATGTCAGCTTTAGCAGGAATGTTTTCAGAGTCTCCACCTGGGAAGACTACATCTCTGAGTGGGAAAATAAACACATTGGCCTTCAGCTGGTTCGCTGACTATTTTCTCTGCTGACAACACTAATTGTTCTGTCAGTCAGGATGGTGATGGTTTTCAGCACCAAATCCTGAAAGAACAGGAGGATAATGTTGTCTTTTGTTAGTATCTGAGCTCAGAAAACTTGGAAGTATCTAACTTTGTGTTCATAAAGTTAACTTAAAAACCAGGACAGACTGGATAGCATTGTGCAAATGGGCATGAGCTGACACAGATGAGTTTTCACTGTGTCTTTCCTTATGTTTCAGATTTAATAGATTAGGAGGACTATTTAATGTATCCTCAAAAGCTTTAAACTGCACTGTACTCTCAAACATGTTATTACACTAGGAAGTGAATGCATTTCACTCAGGTATAATGAAGCAGTGCTAGGCCTGTCATTCACATCATAACACTGATGTGAAGGAAATATATTTTGAAAATAATTAGATTTTTTTTCTCCTAAATGAAGACCTTTCTTCATAAAGGAGGATTTTTGCAGACTTCTAGTAGCACCAATAAGAAAATAGCACCTATATACACCACAAATTACTGATTCAAAGCAGCACTAATTTCTAGAATAGAGCAGATAAAAATATGTAACCAGTAGTTGAAAGTATTTTGCCAGACTTCTGGACCACCTAAATACATATCTACACATCTGTACTGCAAGTACTTTTCTAAATGTTTGGTGAGTTTTTTTCAAGGAAACAAGGTACCTATGCTGTACTACAGGAGCAGACAGCAGTCTCTGATTTTGTACAAGACAGTCAATATAACCTTTTCATAGACAAATATTATTTCTATAACAAATCTGTCCAGAGTATGATTTCTTATATCACAATTTCTGACAGAATGGTTTCTTATTAAGTATGTCTAAAACATAGGAAAATTAAATATTCTCTCACAGATAATACTAATGCCTGCAATCATGGTGTCATCATTTCCTTTAACACAAGACATTAATTTCCAACCCAGTCAATGAAATGTACATAGAAACAACTGTTTGTGTTTTAATTCTGTTTCTCTCAAATGCCTCTCTGAGTGTTACAACCCAGAGAAACTTGGAGGAACTATGACAGCACACACTTTCCCTGATGATTGTAAAAACACGAGTACTTCTGTGCATATATGTGTTTACACAAATATATCTTACAAAACACTATACAAGAAGATGCACGTAAATATTTTGCATGAAGGTGGTCACACTGGTGTCATAGCTATGAGCTATAGTGCTGAATACACTGGCATACACTCACAGCAGACAGCATTTCCATCTGTCTAGTCCTCTACACCTCTATGTCTCTTCTCCTGAGCCCACTAAGCCAGTTGCAGAAACAGCGCATGGCTTCCTCTTGTGTTGTACTATACAAACAGTTCATTTTAGCTTTTATGAACAAAAAAAAATTGGCCTTAACTATGAGGTCAGATAAAGAAATACCCATAGTGGAAAGCAGCACTGAGCTGCTGCCTACTCTTGGGGAGGTCTGTTTACCTCTCTCTGTGCCCTGATGTCCCATCTAACTCAACATCTGGCTTCTCTATTTAAATTGCAGAGATTGTGTATTACTCCACATCCTCAAGTGCCCACAACAATAGAAACCTCTAAAAAGGATCAAGACCACTAGCACATAAAATATGGTAAGTATCAATGATGACATGGCACACATATGAAACGTCTGTCTTGTTTTGAAATAGCCACCATGTGAGTCACCACACACAGATCATCTGACAGTCAGTCCCATCTACCTTTTAAACTGCATCACACCAATATTACTACCATTTACTCAATTTTTTCCCATTATTGAGACCAAAAATTCTACATAACAAATAGCTAAGAAATTATATTATAGATACTCAACTCTCTGAAATATTCATTAAAAAAAATGCAATGATGAAACTGTACCAGTCCTCATCTTTAATTAAGATAGGCCTGAGTTCTCATCTCCACAACTAGAATTTGCTGTAGGAAAATACTGATGGCATTAAAATCTGATATCTTACTCTATTCTGTGTCTAAGAATAAGTGCTCTATCATGTTGGATATACACAGTGTCTATCTATTATCCTTCCATATGCACATTTAACCCACACAGAAATAAAACTGGGGGTGTGGGAATGATTTTTATTTTGTGGGCTGTGTATCACTGCTTCAAATTACTGGATAATTATGTAATTTATTATTATTGTGTGTGGGTTTTGTTCTGCTATGGGGTGGTTTTTCTCGTTAGGATTTTTTTTTAGATGCTGATTGCAGTGCCAAGGGATGTGAATGGCCATCCTTCAAAACAGAAGAAAAAATCAAAACACAGAACGATGAAGATATATCTTCAGTCCTATGTATAATAAGTGCTAAGCTCTTTTTTTCTTTTTTTTTTTTTTTATTCTTGTCCAATAGCCATTGAGGGTCATTTCCAGCATGACAGGCAGGGAGATCTGTCAACTAATAATTGGCTCACCCTTTCTTCCTTTGTTAATTAAAGTTGGCTGCAGTTAGATTAAACATGTTGAACAAAGTCAGACTTGAAGTCTTTTGGGACCCTGCAAAGCAGGCAACTGCAGCTGAGAGGTGGTTCTATGAGTTTTGTAATATCTTATACTTAACAAGATGAAAATCTAAAGATTTTGATAGCAGCAAGTCTGAGCTGGAGATTTAGTAATGCTTTTCTCTGCTGCATGTCCAATGGGGAATAAAAGTGATGGAAGTGATTATCAAGCTGTACAGCTATTGCAGACAACTTTTGTCTTTGGTGTCTTTTTCCTCATGACTTTTTTTTCATCTTTTAACCTGTACCTCTCCCAATTAATTTTTTTTTTCCCATTTGATTTGGGTTTCTGTAGCTCATTCGATGTCACTACTTGCTGCTGCCACATTTCAGCACATTTCAGACTGAGGTATGACCAATCACTATCAAGATTTGACTGGTTTGAGTGAAGGAAAACATGGAACTTCTCAAAAAAACTAACAATTTGTATCTTCTTTCTGCATAGTGAAATAAAAGACTGCTGCTGAAAATTCTGAGCTCTGGAAAAATTGGTTTTAATACAGTAATCTTAATTTTTTTAAAAAAATGGTACTACAAGATCACTTATGAGAGAGAGAAATAAAATCAATACTTAACAGAGTAAATATTTATTAGCCTTTTCTAGAAGTTGTCCTATTTCTTCACTATGAGCTAAGTGTCAAGCTTTTATTACTTCTGAAACCTAAGCTTGACTCTAACACAGACCTTCTGTGCTGCCCTTTTCTGTTCAAGAGACCACAAAGTATTTTGCAAGATGCAATGGCAAGTTAGTAAAACAAAAATATTGAATAGTATTTGAAGGTAGTACTTGCTTATTTACTCTCTCATGTTGGTATCAGAAAAGCATATCAATGTAACATTAATGGTATTGAATAGGACATATTTTAAGGAGTTACATATTCACATTTTATTATTCAGATGGCAGTGGACAACCTCATTATAGCATGTTGGCAGTAAGCTGCTCTATCAAAAGCAACAGCTTCATTTTTACACTGAATTAATCCCATTGACAGACACGACATACATTTGTTGCTGGCTTAATGTTGGTCATTGTGGATAGACTGATTTACCATTCAGAGGTATTGCAAGAGTTCTGAATTTTCATTCTTAGGTCTTGTTGAGAACTTCCTAAAGCAAGTGAAGACACATCTCCCTGCTAGATGCACTAACGCCTCTGTCTTGGGGTTCACATAACTCTCTAAAATCTAGGTCTGAGATTCAAAGTCATCAGAGTAGTTAGTGGGTACTAGCACCACACAGCTGTGTTTTATAAAATTTTGGACTGTCCCTCTGATATTTGACCATGGACCTGCTGGAACCCCTTGCAGGCCTGTAACCTGTCTGTAGCTCTGATCAGGCTTTTCTGCAGGTTTTGACTTCCTGGTTATGTCCACCCAGATTTTACACTGGGGTTTTCTCTTTCACCCACACAGGCATAGCTGTCACTTTGATTTGTGGTGTTCTGCATTTTGGAAGCTTCAATGTCTTTTTCTGTGATGGTGACAAAGGCAGGTTTTATCTCTATTTATTCCTTCAAATAAGCCCTGCAAGGATGCCTCCCAATTTGGCCCCTTCCTCTTCCCTCTTTGCATCTTTCTGTTGGCTCTTATTTTTCTAAGGGAGTAGACGTCAACAGACTGGTCTTCATGTCTCATTGCTGTTGTAGCATCTCCACAATCTGCTACCCTTCCTCTGTCTTTCTTGAGGTTTGAGATTATCTACCTCTGCAGATCCCCATTGCAAAAGGGATCTGTAAGCTCTTACCTCTCCCCACTTACCATTCCCCATGCAGGGAATTCTCCCCAGGAGATGTTACTAGCCCTTAAATGATAAAAGTACATGTTCAAGGCCTGGACACATCTGTGGAGCGCCATGTGCACAGCACAGCACTGGACAGTTACTTGCTGGGAGAGATGAGTGCCCTACAGAAAATCCACAGGCATGGAAGGGTTCCTGCAGGGACTGGTGATTGGTATCCACAGCAGTACCTTGGAGGAGCCCCCTGGTTTCTGTCTGGCAGCGCATTGCACTAAACAGCTTGCTGACACCCTGCTTTTGCTGGGGGCGGTCCTACAGCCCAGGCAAGTGACACCATGCCAGGGAGATTTTGGGTTCCTTCTGTAGAAGGGTTCCTTGTTCCCTACACACGAGCCTGCAGCTCGCTCTGCGTCCAACTGCCCGCATCTCCCAGGCTAACCTGTTACTTGGTGTCCCAGCCAGGCATCGGGGCAAATGCTTTTAACAACAGAACTAAACTAAACTAAACTAAATTAAGCAAGAAGCACCGAAAATAAGCACGCCAACCCCAAAGGGAGGCGGCGGGAGAGTCTGCCAGGATGTGGGGTGGGGGATGTTCCCGGGCGGCACATGGGGCCGGGCGCAGCCCAGGTCCGCAGCCTCGGGACCCTTCCCGGTGCCCCGGCAGGGCTGCGCCGGTCCCCCGAGCTCCCTGCGGGGCCGAGCGAGCCTCCCTGGCCGTGCTGCCCCCGCCGACAGGCCCCCTCTCACCCTTCGGCCGGGGCGGGGAGGCAGCAAGCACAAAGAGAGGTACGTTCTTTTTGGTTTTTTTTCCTTGGTTTTATTTTGGTTTTGGTTTTTGTTTTGTTTTGGGTTTTTTGGTGGGTTTTTTTTTTTGTTTGTTTTGGTTTGGTTTGGTTTTTTTGTTTTTGGTTTTTTGGTTTTTTGGTTTTTTCTCTTTCGTGAAGGGCTTGAAAATACCTCCGTGATCGACATCGGGCACCACGCGAGGCTTCGGCAGAGCAGAGGTGCTGGACGTTTGACAATGCCATTAAAGCGTTGCTAAAGTTAACGCAGCCTCGACAGAATCTGAAAAACTAAATAAGAGACCAGTTTCAACCCCAATCCCCACTGGAGGGGATACACTAGTATGTTTCTTATTTTTATTTTCCTTATAGCCTGTTAAATTGACTAATAAAGTCAACACAGAGTTCTCTGTGTGGCTTCAAAAAACTCAGTAATTTTGTTAGAAAACGTTGAAATCCAACCCCAAAGTATTCAGCCCAAATATTTAGTTAAAGTAACCCTGTGGGTTAATAAACTAAACAAAGGCAAACCATGCAAAACTGCAGCAATGAAAACCAGACTTAAATAAACGAAGGAAAGTTTATAAGAACCCTTTAGCTGGAAAAAAACAGCGAGGGAAAACTGCATGAAAGTTTAATATGAAGCATGTGATACACGGGGGCTCGTTTTACAGGTACACAGCTCGCTTCAGACAGTCATTGTCTCCAGAAAAATTTCGAAAATACTTATTCTGCTAAGCTGCATTTCCTTCGAAACCTCACTGCAGCGTTTTCTACTGAAGAAACACCCGACAGCTTTTGGCAGGTTAAGAGGACCTCTTCTCTGTCTTGCAGCTCTCTCACTGCCCACACTTCACCACATTGCTAATTCCGGAGTCTGACTTGTTTAGTTATTTCAGCTCCAGTAATGTGGTTGCAAAATATTTACCTTTCACACAAGAACCTGGATTATTTTGATTAGAGGCCGATGCACTCTTCAAAATGTTTGCTTATGAGCAGGAGTTCTTCAAAAAGGGGCACAACAAAAGATCCGTCTTCTCAACTACCACTTTTAAAGCAGTTGTTAATAGCTAAACCCCAGGTTGCAATAGAGGTGGAGTAAGCCTCTAAAAAGAAAAAAAGGGACATTTAAACCACGCTGTTCAAAATACGCATGCTAAATTATTTCAGATTGCCTTTAGCACGTTGGCAGTTTGGTAATAATTATAACCATTGCTGTTCTGCAGTTTAGATGATCACGGAAGAAACCTTCATGACAATTGTTTTTTTATCAAATAAAGGGCACGGGATTGATGACATGTTTTTCTCTATGGGTTTCCAAATTATTTTCTTTTGCATTATATCCCCAAAGAAGCAGCCCAGGAGAAGACCGCTGGAAAAACAAGCCCCAAAATAACAGGAGATCGTTTAAACTTCTCTTAGTTGCTTTTCATTGTCAAGAAAAGCTGAATAAACAGCGTCGGCCCCGCCTGAGAGCGCAGAAAGCAGGTTTGAAATGAAAGAGACATGCAGAGGGAAAAGATGAGGACTTTTTTATTATTATTTTCTTCCCTTTTCAAGTACTTAACTTTCTCCTTTTCAGAAAGGAACTTCATGCAGCCCAGAGAGCACTTTATTTACCATGTACAGAAGAAACAAGTCAAATTTAAAATTAACCTCCAGTCGTGCTGGGAATAGATCAGACCAAATGTTGGGGGAATTCCTTTATTTCCCCCGTCTGATATTTCTGTGCAATTCCGCTGCTTAACCATCACCCGTTGTACTGCCAATGAAGGGAATGGTCCCTTTCGGTGACAAGCCCTGATGAAATGATTTTCTTTAGAAAGAAAAAGAGAAAGATGGACTAAGGAACTTGGGGCAACAAAGCTTTACAAGGAGAGAAGAAAGACTTGGGTAAAATACGACACATTTATCTATCAATTGCTAGACAAGACAAAGAAGGCTTAACAACAGTTTGAAAAGAGTGGCCTGTGAATGGTTACTATTCAATTTGTATTTTATTCCCCGCTGGTCATGGAATTGAGATCAGAAGAAAAAGTGAAAACACATGGCTGAGGTCAGTAGGATCAGAGAACCACCACATACAGCAAAGGGAAGGAAAAGCAAAGGGAACTTGTGTGAAGAAATGGATTATATAAACAGAGCTTACCATCGCCTGCACCCCATTATCCTATAATTTACACTGCATGGGAGCACAGAAATATATTAAACTAGTGATAGGTTTCACTGTTGCTTTATGCCAATCAATTCCATTATATACTTTCGGACATGTTTAGAATTCTTGGACTAATGTGTTTATTTTAAATATCACAGGGAAATTATGACATCACCGGCAAATAATGCTGGGGAAGGTTGCCTTCCTTTTGAAGTATGCTGCAGTGAAACATGATTTTAATTACATAATCACTTTGAAACCGTAATTATATAATAAACGAGAGGGATTAAGCGGGAAGTGTATAGTACATTAAAAATTGCTTAGGTCCTGGAAAAACAAACCGAACACACAGTGAGAAACGCTCGGTCATGAAGATCGCTTGATAAGTTCGGGCTACAGCGCTTTTTCGCGTTTTGCCCCAGGCGACAAAAAGATGTCCCCTCCGACAGCCGCCGACCCTTGCTTCCCGTTTTTCCCTGGAGAGCGCAAACCCAGCCTGGTTTCGCCGCCGCCTCCGCCTTCGCCCGGCGGGACCGCGGCCCTTCCGCGGAGCCTGGGCCGGCCGCCACCGGTGAGGGGCCGCCGCCCGCTCGGTCCTCCGCGGCACCGGAGAGCCAGGCGGGGACAAATCTGGCTTGTAAAAGAGGGATCAGCCGCCCCCTCTCCACCCGCTCGGTTCCGCACCCGCGGGCCGGGAGCGCCCCGGGAGCGGGGACTCAGCTCGGCACCCGGGGCTGCGCTTGGCGCCCAGCACCCATCACCCACCGCCCATCACCCACCGCCCAGCCCCCAGCACCCATCACCCAGCGCCTGTTGCCCATCGCCCAGCACCCAGCCCCCAGCACCCATCACCCAGCGCCCATCGCCCATCGCCCAGCACCCGTCGCCCATCGCCCAGCACCCAGCCCCCAGCACCCATCGCCCAGCGCCCGTCGCCCATCGCCCAGCACCCATCACCCACCGCCCATCATCCATCGCCCAGCCCCCAGCACCCATCACCCAGTGCCCATCACCCATCGCCCAGCCCCCAGCCCCCAGCCCCCAGCACCCATCACCCACCGCCCATCACCCACCGCCCAGCACCCATCACCCACCGCCCATCACCCACCGCCCAGCCCCCAGCACCCATCACCCACCGCCCATCACCCACCGCCCAGCCCCCAGCACCCATCACCCAGCGCCCGTCGCCCATCGCCCAGCACCCATCACCCAGCGCCCATCACCCATCGCCCAGCCCCCAGCCCCCAGCACCCATCACCCAGCGCCCGTCGCCCATCGCCTGTCGCCCAGCGCCCAGCGCCCATCACCCAGCACCCATCGCCCAGTGCTCATCTCCCATCGCCCAGTGCCCATCACCCACCGCCCATCGCCCATCGCCCAGCCCCCAGCACCCGTCACCCAGCACCCGTCACCCAGCACCCGTCACCCAGCGCCCAGCACCCAGCGCCCAGTGCCCAGTGACCATCTCCCATCTCCCATCACCCATCACCCAGCGCCCAGCGCCCATCGCCCAGCGCCCAGTGCCCGGGCAGTGGGCCCGCTTTGCAGTCCTCTGGAGGCAGGAGGAGAGGAGGTCTCGTTTCACTTTTAAGGTAGCTTTTTTTTGTGTTTGTTTGCTTGTTTGGGTTGTTTGTTTGGTTTTTATTTCTTGTTTTCGTATGGTTGTTATGTTTCTTTTTGTTGTATTTTTTGGTTGGTTTTTTTTTTGTTTGTTTGTTTTTTAAGGGCTAGACCGGAGTGCGGCAAGGTCCCGGGGACCCTCCCTGTCCCCATGTGCTCTCCCCGGGACTGCCACCGCCTTTGCAGTCTGTCAAGCACGGGAGTCAGATCTGCCAGCCTCTTTCTGTGCCCTCCCCCTGCTTCCCCCTCCCCTTTTGCCCTGTCCCACTCAGACCGAGCCAGGCACCAGCACTGCAGGGGAGCAGTGGCCACCGGGACCTCCCGAGAGCACGGGAAGCCTTAAGGAAAGGGAGGGAGGGACCTCATCCACACAGTAAGTGCCCACACACTGCCCAGATGGCAAAGCCCTGGGGGCAGTGCTTGGATCCCCACACCAGAATGAAATTCAGACCCAGCTAACCCAGTGCAAGAGTCTCTGCTTGCAGTGTTGGGGGTGACACTTCCACCCTGGTTTCCAGTGGTTTATTGCAAGTCAGCTTGGCTCTCAGGACACATCAGACTCAGCCCTTGCCACGCAGTCAGTGAACTGCTCTCAACTTTTATCTAATGGGTTGCTCACATCAGGGACATATCTTTGGGTCTGGACTGTGTATTTCCTACCCATCAGGACACCTTACTTTTTGGAAGGTGAAGAGGAAACATGGCAGCAGGGATGCCCTTCACTGCAGAAATTGCTTGGACCATCCCCTGCAGCTTTGTTCTGGACTGGAAAGCTGTACCTGGAGATCTTCTTCATCTAGATGTGGTTCTAGTAAATTCACTGCTCAGAAAGACCTCTGCAAGCACAGAGAGGTCTTGTGAAGAGCTGGCATGTAGGGAGGCATGCACAGGTAATCTGCTTGGGGCAGCTTCACCTGGTCCCTGCCTGCAGGGAGCAAAGCAGACTGGCACCTAGGGACAGGCAGCTCCATGCTTTATCCAGAGTCTCACGGCCTTTCACCCCCAGCCCATCTAGCGTGCTTTTGTTTGGTCTCTCAAGTCAAGGGTCACTGTTTCCGGGAGTTGCAATTCCAACACACACCCACGTGGCTGGCCTGGAAACCACAAAGGCAGGAGGCTGCTTGATGATGGCACAGAAAGCCAAACCAAGTATGGGACCCTCATCAGGTGGCTCTGGACCTGGGCAGACCAGCTGGCTCCCCACAGTTCTCTACAGACTAGCCCAAAATCCATGCATTCCTCTGGAAAGACAGCTTACATTCACATGCAGATGCTAATCACATACTCAAGAGGCTGTCCCAAAGAGAGTAATTTCCCCAGATGCTAGCTGTGTGGTCATGAATTCTCAGGAATATATTTTTTTCATATGAAAACATTTATTTTTCCTCCAGATGTCATGGTAATTAAGGCGGAAGAATGCACTCTGTTAAATGTGTGAGAAAGATCATGGTGCCTCACAAGTCTACAGGAGTCCCTGGAGGACCAAGTACCAGATGGCACAGATGAGTCTCTGACAGGGGCACGCGGTTGTATAAAACAGGCCTCAGCAAAAGTCTTTCAAGAAGCTATCACAAGACGGAAGCTGGTCATAAAGAGTGGGAGAGAATACGGCAAGGGAAGGTTTCTGGTGCAGTGGGGAGGCCCCAAAGTTGTCCAGTCAGTGTTCTACACTAGCCAAAGGGTAAACACATCATGGGGTTGTTTTAGTCAGAAATTAATCTGTTTTGTTCTCATCACAGTGTAGTGTCTGCTGTGGTTTTGCCAGAAGTCCTAGTCTCCTAATTACATGGGGGAAAACAAAAGAACAGAGCGATGAAAAAAATATCTGCCAGAAAAGAAATAGTCTGAAGAGGCAGGCAGTGACACCTGTAAACCACAGGCAGAAAGAAGGGAGAAATAGGAAGCTTTTCTGGGCTAAAGGGCAACAAAGTAATAAGAGTGCCTGAAGCACCCAGAAGTCTGTTTTCCGCTGTGCAGATGTGGAACTTTTTAATTCAGAAGTCCTCGGACCCCGTAAGTGTAAATGAGTTGAAAAAGAAAGAAGTAAATTTGTGCTTGGTTCATGACAGGATAGCCCATGGATTTGTCCCTGCAGTAACTTCCTAAAGTGCAGCTTAGTAGAGGCTAGTAGGTTGCAGTATGACTCTCAGCTTCCCTGGCTCTCATGTTTTTTAACTCCCATTCTGGCACATTTTATTCTCTTGTTTTGGAACATCTCAGTACCACTGATAATATAAGAATTCATACTTAAACAGTTTCTTTAATCCAAGTACTTCACAGGCCTGTGTTGGCATGGTTAAGTTTGCAAAATAGTCTTGGACAGATGCAGCAGTTTGTTTACTTCATATTTAGTCAAAACTGTGTGTACACTTGGACCAACAGATGGAAAGACATAACAAAATTATTTAAATAGTTTCCCCAGTGGAAGTTCTTCCCTGAATAGAGTGTGTTGCAAAAATTTCACTGACAGTTTGAAAAGCAAAGGAAACTGAGATGAGAACGACACTGGAAAAATCTACGGGTATAATATAATTAAGTACAACTTACTGGACTGGATAGTCTAGGTTTGACTGAGCATATATCAGACTGATTTAAATGTAACAGAAATTGTTTATTTTGCAGTGAAAGTAGCTACTTTGAGATGATATGTCCTTCCATCATTTTTTTATTTGACTCAAGGAAAAAAACCCCACTGTTGCTTCAGTTGTTTCATCCAGCAAAAATGTGATAGAAACGTCTGCTGTATCTGCCTTCTCTAAAGCCTCTTCTTACCTGCTAAAGCTCAGTCTTTGTTGTCTGGACTCCAAGTCAGACAGAGCCTGTGCCTGTCCTAGTTTCAGCCAGGACAGACTTCATTTTCTTTTTAGTTGCTGATATAGTGCTGTATTTGAATTTACTATGAGAATAATTTCAGCAGCACACTGATGTTTTCGTTGTTGTTGTTGAGTAATGTTTACCCTAAGGACTTTTCAGTTTCTGCGCTCTGCAGGTGAGGAGATGCACAAGAACCTGGGAAGGAGCGTGACCAGGACAGGAGACCCCAACTGGAGAGAAGCATATTCCACACCACAGAACAATGTGCAGTACATAAACTGTGTCTAGTTCCCAGGAAAAGGGGCCAATCTCTGCTCAGGATCAGGCTGGATATCTATCAGTGGGTGGTAAGCAGTTGTATCACTTGCTTATATTGGGTTCCCTTTCTCTCTCTCCTTTTCATTACTATTACTACTACTACTACTACTACTACTACTACTACTACTACTACTACTACTACTTTCTAATTATTGTATAGTTACATTCTTGTTTCAATTATAATATAGTTCTCATCTCAGCCCATGATGTTGTCATGGTTTAACTCCAGCTGAAAAGTCAGCACCACACAGCCATTTGCTCAACCCACTTCTCTCCCCCCTGCATCTGTGGAATGGGAGGACAGTCCAAGTAAAACTTGTAGGTTAAGGCAAGAATGGTTCGATAATTGAAGATAAAGTAAAATACAAAAATAATGGTAAATTATCATAATAATGATAATAAAAAAGGGAAAAACAAGTGGTGCACAATACAATTCACCACCTGATGATTGATGCCAGACTCTCCTTCCCCCAGACTAGCCCCTCTTCTGAGTCATTCCCCCCACTTTATATACTGGGCATGACCTTCTGTGATGTGGAGTACCCCTTTAGGCAGTTTGGGTTACCTGTCCCAGCTATGCTCCCTCCCAGTTTGTTTTTTTTTTTATCTCCTCACTGGCAGAGCATAAGTCAAGGTGAAAAAAAAGTCCTTGACTTAGGATAAGCACAACTTAGCAACACATCAGAACATCAGTGTGTTATCAACACCATTCTCATTTGGAATTCAAAACACAGCACTGTCAGAGCTACTGGGAAGAAATTAAGTCTACCCTGGCTGAAACCAGGACAGAGATTTACCTCTTATTCAGATTCTCCTCCCCCATCAGGGAGGAGAAATGAGTGATCAGTTGTATGGCATTTAGTTGTCAGGTGGGATTAATCCAGGAGAGTGCCCAAAGCTCTTTCCCTCCCAGGCATAATAAATATGTCCAGGTTTGAGAGAAGGCATATCTCCAACATGAGGGTGATGCATCCCTGCCTTGCTTTCACAATACACGGGCAGTGGAAGGAAGGCTCAGAATGGCATGGCCCAGAGCACCCATGATCATCCTCTGGGAACCAAGAGGGGGTTTCCAGTCACTTTTGGTGCAAGGATGTTTTTCACATAAACCTTGGCAGACTCACAGAGAAGAGGACCTGGGCAGAAATTTCAGGTGTCGTTTCTTGGGAAACCAAAATGTTGCACAATGCACTTTTTGCAGTTTATGGAGGATCTGAGCACATTTATGGACTCTGAAACCTACTGGCAGACTGCATAGTCATGGAGATGAAGGAGGACAGATAGAAGTTTCAGCAGTGGTAGTGGAGCACTGTTATATTACTGATTTTCTCATGTGTCATATTACTCATTTTCTCAAGTCTATCTATGAGAGATTGCAAGATGCTGAGCTTGAAGAAAGAGCAGATCAAGTAAAAATGACTATTCTTTCTACTGTTCATAATTGAATTAACAATATCCTTGTCAAAGCTGTCAATTGATGTAAAAGAATCAACCAGACAAGAAAAGTGGAAGGAAGAGAGATGGGAAACATTTTTCCCTTCTCAAAAGACAGCATGTTTAAAAACATCTTCTTGATAATCACAGATATCCATTCATTATGAATATGAAGAGCTGCTTGCCAGGTTTTACAAAGCCTGGGGAAGCAGGTCTGTAACTTCATCAGTGTCCCCAGAATGTCTGTGAATAAAATCTATCAGAAGAGTATTTGTTTCTTTTTATAACGGGTCTTTCATCAGAGATAAATCTATCAATTCTCCAGGTTTTTGGCATAAAAGAAAGCAGGGAACTCCTGAGAGTGAGTGTTTAAGCAGAAATTATCCAGACGGAATGTGGGGCTGGGAATCAGTATTAGGCCTTATGTAGATACTTGTGTTCTGACGTCTTCTTTTAACCTAATAATGTGTAGGAAATAGCTTGAGAAAAACTGAAAGAGCCATTTTTCTCTGTCATGAGGATATGCACATGAAGGATTTTCTGGAGTTTTTGCTTCATTTATGCCACTGGATACAGTGAGCATCCTTTGCAGATGAAACTTAGAAACTGGTCATCTCTGTTTTGGGAGCAGGCAATTTTCTGCCTGTGATAAATACAAAGATGGGGAAAGAAAGCTGTTTGTGTTTTGACTGAATTTATGCCTGCCCTAAAGTCCAGACACATACTTAGTTATTTCTTTGCCTTTAGATACAATGAACAATGAAAGTGACCTTGAACATTTATAAAAAAACCTAATTTTATCTGAGCTAAAGATATTTAAGTTAGAGTTGCTCCAGTACTCTTAAGATTGGAACAGGATTAAACTTTGCCCAAGCGTGGTAGAAGAAAGCATTTTGTGAGGACTAGAAGTCTTAAAGGAGAGAACTGTAAATTATATCCAGGCATCAGCTTTTTTCTTTCACATCATTTTTCTTTCACATGCATTTCATTGGATCTAGAGCTCTGTATGGCTCAAAGCCTACATCTATGAAGTGTGGTCATTTCTAGCAACACTGAACAAATTCAAAACACCATGCATGCAGGGAAGTTTTAAATATATGGTGGCAGAAGTTTTGTGCACAGAGATCTTGGAGCTCCTGGCTGGAATATTCCTCTTACTCTGGTCACCACAACATCCCGAGAAGGACATACACATAAGCAATTAAATAGCTATTATTACCTTCAACATACAGTTTTTGACCTTTTTGAGTCTGTGATGCCAAAAATAAACTTCCACTGGAGAGCTGTTGATTATTGAACCCCACATGTAGTCTTGCAACTTGCACAGGTGCCTTTCTTAGTCAACTTATTAAAATAATACAGAAACTTGCAGGTCTGTGGTCCACAAGCTGACCAAAAAAATTAATTCAAATATGTTTCCAATATTCTAGATGAAAACACAAAGCCCACTTAAGTGGGCAATAGAGATCACGCTAAACTATCCCTTTTATATTTTTCTTTACACAATAGTTTAATTTTAGAGGAATAAACCTTGTGTTTAAGAGATAGCCTTCTGACTCTGAAACCTTCTCAGAGAATATCTGCCCTTATCATTATCTGAAGACAAGTTACTCACTATTTCCCAGCTCAGTTTCCATCAGACTGTTTCTATATACTCCTTCTGGCTGCTGTCTGGCCTGGCCTCTCAGCTGCATGCAGCCCACTGCCAATCTCATCTTTTGTGCATTATTTAGATATAAATATTCCTGTAATGCTTCTTTTATGTGACAAGACCAATGTTTTTATCAGACCAATGAAGACAGAAACCCTGAGTCTTCTCAGTGTGTTAACTGCATCGCTATTTTCCCTTCTCTGTCAGCCCCAAACCTGTTGACCTAGAAACAGCCTGTAGAGAACACTTGAGCAGAGATATGCCAGCTACCCTGCTCACTTTGCCATGGTGTGCTCTCTTACTGCACACAGGAGGTATCCGTGCTCTCACAGCTCAGAAACTCCAGAAGCTTTTGAAGCTTCAGAGACCAGGTCTTTAAGTAGAATCTGGACCAACTGACCTGATCAGGCATGGTTCTGAAAGTATAATGAGAACCTTCTCAGGCTGCTGTCCTGCATCAGTACAGTCACTAGTTCTGCCTTGGATTTAGAAGAGTCCCCTGGAAGGTCAGGCAAGGTTATGTTGAAGTATCGCCTCCATGTCTCAGAGGGAGACAATCCAACGTGTTGCACTTGAATCAGCTCATGTTGTTGGTATCTTACAGATAAATACCACTTAGTGCACCAATATCACACAGTGAGGCAAAATCATAATAGAGGACACACAGTGAAAACAAATGTATTTAAACATAACCACATGTTCTGTCATTCCACAGGACTAAATCTTCAAAGTAATAATATTATTTGTAAAACACCTCCCTTGGCAAATTTTGCTGGACCATGAAAATACTGCAATAAAAACGTCATTTGGAATGTTATGTAAAATCATTCAAGAGAAGAACAAATAAAAGAGCCTGGGATGGAGAAAATGAGCTTGGATACCAGTGAAACACACAGAATCAAGAGGGATCCACATAGGAAACATCTGTGGAGGGAAGAGGTATGTGTTTGCCTGTAAGAGTAGTGGGGAAACAGGAGAAGCAGAGAAGTAGTGATGAGTGCTAGCAGTTTCCAACAGGAAGACAGACTGTGAAATAATTTCTTACTGCCATAAAAGAGGGAGTCTGTAGCAAGAAATAAACAAAGGATCCGACAGTGACCAAGGCTGTCATCCTCAAGTGTCGAGACGATCTGTGCCAAGCTGATGCTCTGCCAGGTCTGTGCTTGAGTCTGCCTCTCTTCCTCCTTTGAGCTGCCACTTGCCTGAGCAGCTGGAAGCACATTTTGCCAAGTTGGTCATGGCCACAGGTGACCCATGGAGAACTTGCTGGTGAGCTGCAGGACCTATTTGTTGAACAGTGCTGACTGTAGCTTTACTTCTAGCTGCTGATCATATGGTAAAAGGCAGCTGTGCTAAAAATACCATGTTAATTGCTATACTCACTGAAAGGGAAACAGCTAAATTTTTGTGGACAGCTTACAAGAACCTATCTACTGCAGGGATGCTCATTTAGGGCAACTGTCTATTGACACAGACCTTCAGTGCTGGATCCTTGCCTGGCACCAGACACTGATTCCGACAGGGACACCGGGTTTCTCACATTCCAATTGCTTTCAAAAATAGGCCTTCTTACCAAAACCAGACAGAATTTCATGCAGGATACTGAAATTGCAAGGTCAGAGAAGGAACCTAGCTGTGAATGGGGAGCTGTAAGGTGGACAGGACTCCTTGCAGCTCTGTCCCATTTGCCCCACACCTTCAGAAGATAGTGCAGTGGCTGAGCAGCTTTCTTGTGACCTGACCTGGCTGCCATTTCTCTGAGAAGCAGTAATTGTAAATTTTTTACATTTCCAAGGAAAGACTTTTTCAGACACCTAGCAACGTGACATTTTAGTGGCATAGCAATAGTACTGAATCTGGAAAGAAAATTTTTCCGACTGGCTTGCTCATCTTTCTGTTTCTGCCATGAGGAATGTAAAAGGACTTTACAATTCCTGTCCTATAAAATGATAAATCAGTTGTCATTGGTCCTAAGATAATGCATTCAACTTTTAAAATTTTGAAGGCTCTTAGTGAGGAGATAAGTGAAACAAAAAACCCTAGTAGATATATATTGATTTTTGTGCCATACAGATAGCACATAGACAGTATCTGCATGGCACAAAAGTGTAAGTTACATGCTTACAGGTTTCTTAATCTTTCTTTTCATTCACTGCCACTTGGAAAACACCCACAACAACAACCACAGCAACAGATCAGCTAAATGATACAGGTTAAGAACACCTAGATGTAAAAAATGGATGGTTTTATGACTAGGCTTCCTCAGTGTAAAGCTGCTAATTTTTAATCTGGAATTTGCTGCTGATTTAAAAGTATCAGGATCATTTACAAGCAGGTCATACATGTAGTAGGCTCACCTACCACATGTAGAGCAAGCTAAGTCATTCCATTAATGCAGAGGAAAGCAAGAGAGTAGTGTAAAACTTGCTTGTGATGAGTTGGGCAAATGAATAGATTAGAAAAGGAAAGAGAAGAACAGATGAGTTCTAAGGACTTGGAAAAAGCTCTTCTTGAAAACCAGTGATTGAGTTCAGGAGGTCCCACACAGCAGAATGGCAGTGAAGGCCTTGGGAATTGTGCATATCTGCTTTTAGAATAGCACAGCCCGTACAGAAGGATGACAGGCCAATTTTACATTTGCTGTGTTAGGTTTGTGATTAAGATCTATGCTTAGAGTTTGAAATGTCCAACCCCATTCATTTTTCAAACTGGTAGGAATTAGATTAATTTCATAAAGAAAGGGAGTACATTTTTGATAAAACATAAAGACTGTGCCAAGAACTCAAAATCTAAAAAAGAAAGAAATTTGTAGAACTTATTTCATATACACACACCCCACCTTATGTGGTGGCATTATGAGGTAGCCCAATTGCATGTTTACATGCTGTTTTTTCTTTACAGGTGTATTTTAACAGTCAGAGCATGGGATGTGATACTTGGGAAATAAAATAGGTTTGTTTACCAAAAAATCAGCTGTCTGGAAGCCTTTTGTTTCATTTATTGAAGAAATTGCAAGGCATGCAAGGAATAAGATGAGTTATAAAGACATGATCTCAAGGTTAAGGTAGTTGAAATTCTTGTAACACTACTACTCATCTCTGTTCCCCCAAAAATTCCTCTATTATAGTGAACAAGTTACTTAAATGAAGTGATATGAACTTGTGGTTTGTATAGCAGGCCAGAAGCAGAGACCCAGCTCACTGTAATGAGAGCAGGATCCAGAAAAAAGAATACGATGGAAGGCAGCCTGCATGTCCAGAGGGAACCTCTAACACAGTGATCATTTTGGCTTCAGGCAGCTGGCTCTAGAGCTCCATTTGGGTCAGGGTCTGCTTCCTGTCAGCACAGCACAGCAGTCAGTGCCTGCTGCCTGCAGGGTGAGGCGTTCCAGCCAGGCAGTCACTTGTTCCCACTGCAGTATGAGGTTCCCCTTCCTGGGCACACATGTGAACCTGGGTACCACCCCAAGGCAGGTCAGGTCCGTCTGGCTCTGAAATAACAGCAGGATTGCCTACACCAGGGAAAGAGAAGCAAGAACTACATGTTAAGAAAAAAGTCCAGAGAAGTAGTGACGTCAGAGCTAAGCAAACAAGTAATCATTTATAGGCCACAAAATCAGTGCTAAGCTGCCAAACCAAAGAGGCCCTTTAGAGTTGCCTAACAGAAAAACCAGCAAGGAAAACAGTGTATATTACTCCCACAAAATGCCATAAAGCTAGAAACAAGAAGTCAGAAAGTCCTCGGTGATTAAAAAGCCACAGAAACACCAAGAAAAAAAATAGCTGGGACACTTTTCAAACGTCCAAAAGTGAGAAAACATGTAATTAAACAGAGCCAGGCCTATGGCTATGTGACAAGACAAATCCTAAGAAACCACTTCTTTTTTCCCTACTTCTGCTACATTTTGCCACATAGTTAATTGATCCTAGGAAAAGGAATGCTATTTCACAGTTTTACTTATCATAGAATCACAGAATCACAGAATAAGCTGAGTTGGAAGAGATCCACAAAGCTCATGGTGTCCAACTCATGCCCCTGCACAGGACGCCCCAAGAATCGCTCCACGTGTCTGAGAGCTTGAGGGTGTTGTCTAAAGGCTTCTTGAACTCTGTCAGGCTTGGTGCTGTGACCACTTCCCTGGGGAGCCTCTTGTAGTGCTCTACCACTTTCTGGTTGAAGAATCTTTTCCAACCTAAACCTCCCCTGACACAGCTTCATGCCACCTCCTCAATTCCCATCCCTGGTTATGAGTGTGAAGCTATTGGTAGTTGCCACTGCACCTGAAGTGCCATTCATCTTCCCCTTTTGAGGCTGTTGAAGGCCACAGTGGTGTGTCCCCTCAGGCTCCTCTCCTCCAGGCTGAATGACCAAGTGTCCTCAGCAGCACCTTTTTTTTCCCTCCAGATCCATCGATGGCTTCCCCTTTGCCGTCTTGGTGTGCCTCCTTTGGACATTCTCTAACAGCTCAATGTCTCTCTTACACTGTGGCACCCAGAGCTGCCCCCAGCACTGGAGGTGAGGCTGCCCCAGTGCAGAGCACAGCAGGACAATCCCCTCCTTTGCCCGGCTGGCCATGCTGTCCCTGATGCCCCCAGGACACGGGTGGCCCTCCTGGCTGCCAGGGCACTGCTGAGTCAAGTTCAGCCTGCCATTGACCAGGACCCACTGGTCCCTTTCCACAGCATTTCTCTCCATCTTCACATTCTGCAATCTCACCCACAAGCTGCCCCATCCCAGGGGCAGGATCTGGCACCTGTCCTTGCTGTGCTTCATACTGTTGGTCACTGTCCACATCTAGTTAGTCAAAGTGTCTGCAAATCCTCCCTCCCCACGAGGCAGTCAGCAACTCTTCTCAATTAAGTGTTGTCAGCAAACACAGTATTCTTTCCAGTCCTTCATCCGTGTCATTAATGAAGATGCGGAAGAGCACAGGGTCTAGGATAGAGCCCTGAGGATCCCCACTAGTGGCAGGTTGCCAGCCTGATGTCCCTCCATTCACCATAACCCTTTACACTCATCCTGTGAGCCAGTTGCTCTCCCATTGCAAAACATGGTTATTCAGCTGTGGGCTGGACATTTTGTCCAGAAGGATATTGTGAGAGACACTATCAAAAGGTACTTCTGCTCCTTTTTTCACCTGTCTCTCTATTCTTTGTTTTTATCTTCCTGGGTGTTGAACCTCATGGCTAATGCTTAGTCTTTCTTTCTAAGAAAATACAGAGAAAAAAAAAAAGTGAAGATATCTTAATCAATGGCTAAACTGTAGAAAAAACTCCAGTGAAACACAAGAAAAGGGAGTAAGGATTACAGACCAGGTGCATCTAGTGAGGAGAAATTCACAACATATTTGCAAATAAATACTGTGAGGTGTCATTTTCCTATAATGTTTGAAATTGTAGCAATCACAGACACATAGAAGTTAAGAAGCTTAAACAGATTTGTTAGTTCAGCAGCATATTTCATGAGGGACTTCTAGTGATGGGTTACACATATAAAGTAAATTTAAGTGTTCAACCTTTGTCTAGGATTTTAAGTTTTTCTAGATACCCCTGACCTTTTGCAAATCCCAACTTTTCTTTCCCTTTATTTTCATTATAATGCTTGATTCTGTCACCCACACACCCCTCTCTTTCATTTCTCAGCAATCCCACAGAACCAACCATAGCAGTAATAACAGGAGTGATAGTAAATAATAAATAGTATAGTGGATTTAATGGAGTATTTGATCATTTAAATCAATGTGTTAATTTTTACAATAAACAAAAAAAACCTACTGTAAGTTTGTTGTGCCCTCAGGGCAATGGAGTGAGATGCACTGGCATCATGAAGGAGCAGAGTGGGCAAAGCACTACTGAACATGAGGACACCCTGAGCATCACTCACAAGTGGGGCACAAGGTCCAGTTGCCAGGTTCCATCTGCCATATATCATGTTTGAATCATTGCATGACATCAACACCTTGCCCACATCCTAAAATCGCACTGTCAGGATTAGGTTGGCAGGGGAAATAGCTGACATCAGCTGAGATCTGCAAAAATAAGATATTTTTTGGTGTCAGGGAAGTAGTTCTTTAAGATTTTTTTTTAGTCCTTGGCAGCCTAAAAATAAGAACAGTATTCACTCCATCCCTGAGATGTTGTCTGGAACACATAAACACTTTCTAAACACCTGTATTTTCAAATACAGTTAATTTTTTGTTTGTCTGTTCTTTAAGCCAGTGAAATGAGAGTACAGAGAATGCCCTTTGTCCATGAAGTTTGTAAGAGTTAAACAGTGACAGAAGAAGGCACTGCAGATCCTTCACAGGGGTTTGTTATTGTATAAAATTGCAGTCTAAATAAGAAAACTTTTATTTACCAGAGTTGAATCCACATGCAATTAGACAGGTATCCTTGCTGGAATAAACCATTGATTCTTATATGACTGGCTAGTAGATGCTTTGAAGGTTTATTTTCCAATGAGATGACAGCCTGTTTTCTCTCTGCACAGCCATCTCTCAGCTTCCTTACTAAAAACACCTGTGTGGATGATCACTTCTCCCTCCAGCAGGTGCCATCATTTATATCAAGGTGTTTGCTAAAGCTTATGTGTGCTCACTGCTGAAGGGCAGTTTCTGCAAACAGAAGTGTCATATTTTTTTTCAAAAATGCTCTTAAAACCACTGCTGAGCAATGGTTGCTAGGACACTGATCCTTTCTTTACATTATCTACTTCAGTTAAATTAGAGAACCTGTGAAATGAAGAGTTATGCAAGATAGGTCACAGTGTATGAGCTCATCTTCCACTACATTGAGGCACTGCAAAGAATTTGACTTTCTTACATCTTTCACTGCTCTAATGCATTAAAATGAATTGTATAAGGCTGAATTATTATTTTTCCCTTTGGTTTAGACTAGCATATATATTTCTTTTCAGATATTATGTCTGTTATACTATGGTCTTTGCTAGAGCAGTGAAACTGCTTCTGAAATCTTATATTATTATTATTATTATTATTATTATACGACTGCCAAAAAACTGGGGTGACTGACAATACAAAGATCAATGAAAAGCATGTTGTAAAACAATGATATTTTCATGTACCTAATAGAGAATGTTACATAATCTAAAGAAAGTAAACATTTTGACTGCTATTTAAGAACATACTAATAGTTGCCATATACACTACCATACCCTTGTTCCAGCTGCTGCACTTTAAAACTGTACTTTTTCATTATATTTTATTTATTATTTTAATTTTTCCAAAGCGTGACAGAGAGTGATTGTGTCAGTTAAGAAATGTCAGCCAGGTTTCCCTATATCTGAAATTTGCTTAACACTACCTTGTGAACCTTGAAGAGAATAATTAGGCCAAGACATTAATGTCTCAAACATCAATGGCAAAAGTTAGGCACAGAAAAGTAAGCTACATTTCTGTCTGTTTGCTAAAGAGAAGATTGCTTTTCTCATCCTGCCTATTCATTTGATATGGGGCTGATTTTTGTTATGAATTCCATTTCTTTAGCTATATAGATGTCTTGCCCCAAGGACACTAAGTTCTTTCAAGTCCATTATGTTTGCAAACCTCACCTTTTCATGTGTGGATGGAACATTGCTGTATGTAGCATGAGATTTGGAAAGGCCAGTGTTGATTTATTGACTGCTTAATAGTTCCTCAGCAGCAGTTGTCAAACAACATGTTGGATAATTTTCCTAGTCAGAGTTGCTTTCTGAAGAGCAATTCATTGGACTTTGAATATGTCGGTCTAACACCAACACATCCAAAAAGATTCATCAAATGTAATAACTCTCAAATAATTATTAAAATATAGGCATTCTGACTTCATCAGAAAATATTGCAACCTACTGAAATTCATCTAAGCTACTATGAACTAGGCATAGTCTTCATATGTGCTCTGCTGGAGGTACATTCTTATTCTATGTGGCCTTGCAAGCCTTGAGCCATGACACTGACAGTAGGACATTGCTTTGCAGGCAGATATTTACTATTCATTATTGAAGGAGTCTCCTGTTCTTTAGCACTGGATATCAGATTTTCAGGACTAGCCTGGTGGTGGAATGAGAGCCACAACATATCTGTGACTCCCTGGTCCTCAGGCCATGAGGCATCCATCTAATTTTAGGGTGGTGCAAAGCAAATTTAAGAAGTCAGGCAACCTAGTTAAGCTAAATATAGTCCACATTGCTTATTGGAAATATTCTCTGTATTCCAATTATCTTCAGACTTTTAAACAGATTTCTGAGTCCTTTAGGGTTTGCTTCAGTATAAAACTCTGTAAATAATTAAATGTGTTGATTATGATTTTAAAAATTGGATTGTGCTGTAAGTACTTATTCTACTGTGGTTTTACTGAGAAAGACATACTATTCTTAGGTAGAGCTGTGCAATCAACATGTGAAGAAATGTGTCACACATATAAGTGACATTTTACAGCTTTTCAACCACTAGCACTGGTTTGTTCATTCCTATGTTACAGATGGAACTTATATATCAAAACTAACTCCCAGTGTTCTGAGTAAAATATCTCACCAATTGCATGACTGTAACAGAAATGGGGAACTACCAGATTTTTCAGTTTAAGATCTTACTTTTCTGGTTGCTATTTCAATGTACTCATCAGTCCATGTGCTAATCAGGAGATATCTGAACCAGTATCTAGGACAGCCTTTTTTCTTTCAAGGGGATGAGAATATCTTCTCCTATCACAGGGCATACGTTGTTAAAGAATCACAGAGGGGAGATCTGTGGGCATTTTTTGCCTTTATCCCTTTCTGCGTGCCATAAAAGATTTCAGGAAAACAGAAATGGGCAGAAAAGGAAATTTTCTGGTTCTTGGATGTAAAGCAAGCTGTGAACAGAAAAGCAAGTGGTGGAAATCACCACAGAGGCTGCGATTGCAAAGGACAAATCATGCAGGTTTTAAGGAAAAATTACAGTGTGCAAAGGCTCCACCAATATATCAGGACTTGCAAGGTCTCACAGTAAAAACTGATATACATATTTCTATCCAGTATATGTCTGGAGATAAAATAATGTAAGATGTTTAAAACACTCCTGTCTGAAAACACTTTGATTTTAGCTGGGCTTGCTACTGGGAAATTGCAAAGGCTTATCATAAATTCACTATTTCTGAGTGGTCCAAATTTTGTGTATATGCTTTTGTGTTTGATATGATGACAACAATGAAGACAATGGTGTTTCTCAGCTGCTCCTCAGATCAGCTGCAGGTTAATGCAGCTGCAGGTTCATTATGGACATGGAACATATGCTGTCAGTCAGGTTAGCTTTCATGGTTATGTGTTCTTACCTTCCTATCACTCAGCCTTGCTTTTCAGGATTTGTTTCTACAGTATGGTACCAAGCCTAAGCAAAAAGACCGATTTGGCCATGTATAGGTCATATATATCATAACTAACACTGCCCTCTGATAAAGGGATTGTGTGCCCAAAATCATAGAACTATGGAATGCCAGGTGGAGACCTCAAGGATTTTCAAGTCTAATCTTTCTTGGCAAAAGCACAGTCTCTACCACATGGCCCACCACCCTGTCCAGCTTGTTCTTAGAAGTGCTATTCTATGCTGCAGAATCCACCACTTCCATGTGGAGTTCATGCTGGAGGCTGATTGTTCTTTTCGTGAAAATTTTTTCTCTTGCATCTAATAGGAGGCCCCCCAGGCATAATTTGTATCCCATAGCCCTTGTATTTTCCCTGTGACTCTCTGTAAAAAAGGAGCTCTATCTTCTTTGTACCTAGGCTTTAAATACTGGAACATGGTGATAAAGTCTCCCTAAAGTCTTCCTTGTCTCAAGGCTGAACAAAGCCAGTTCTCTCAGCCATTCCTCACATGTCAGGATTCGCAGGCCTTTGATCACCCTTGTGATTTTTTCTGGACCCCCTGCAGCCTGTCCACATCTATTTTGTACAACAGGCACCAAAACTGAGCACAACACTCCAGATGAGGCCAGACAAACACTGAATAGAGCAGGATAATGCCTTGGTCATCTCCGCTGGTGATGCCCTTGATGTCACCCGGTCTCCTGTCACCTTTCTGTACCACAGCAGCCCACTGTCACTCAAACTGAACTTTGTGCACCAGGACCCCAGGTCCCTTCCCACAGAGCTGCTCCCCAGATGGACAGATCCCAGCCCATGCTGCACTTCTGGAGTACATTTTTCCAGGTGTTCCACAAGGAATATCTTGTACTCGTTTTTGCTGAAATTTGTGAGGTCCTCATTAACCCACTCTTCCAGCTTATTCAGGCCTTCCTGCAGGGTGTGTCCCACAAAGTGTCCACTTCCTCTTGGAGTTTGTTATCTTCAGCAAATTTCACTGGGTCACACTTGATCCCATCTTCCAGATCACTTATGGATATACTAAACAGCACTGAGCACAATATCAACCCTGAGGAACTGCAGTTGTTGCCAGTGTGAAAAGGAGCTATTTACCAACACCACCAGCCAGTTGCTCACACACTACATGAACCACATGTCCAGATCACAATACAGCAGTTTCTCGTAGCCGGAGGCAGTGGTAAGTGGTAGCAAAAGCCTTGCAAAAATCCAGGTAGATAATGTCCACCTCTCATCCTATATCAACCAAAAAGGTTTCTTTGGTATAGACAGTAATCAAGGGGCACATTCTTAAAAAAAATTCCCAGCACTTGATAGCTTCTCTGTCCTCCATGAAAGCTTACCATGGAATCCCTCTCAGTAGAGCTCTGAGTGAGCTGAAATTTGCTATTCTAAAACCTCACCAAATCTAAAACCTTTGCCTCATACTAACCTTCAGCATGTTCAAATGAGTCCCAAATTCCTCAATATTGTGATCACAGCAGCCATGGCTATCTCCAAGTGAGATATTACAAAGCAGATTTTCTTGGTTTGTGAGTATAAAAAAAAGTTATTTTTCCCTATAATTTTTTGTCAGTTATGCATGGACGATAGCTCTAAAAATAGTAATAAAAGCATAGAAATTATAGAGCAGTGATTTTTTTTTCTGAGATGCTTGCAGTGCTTGTATTATAAGTACCTGGAGCAGCCTCCCTTCTGCTATTCCCTAAATTTGTCAACATCAGACAGGCACTGCTGAATGTGTCTTCAAGTCTGTTCGCCTTCCCAGTGTTTGCTTATCTGAGTGCTCAACAAGTAGTGCCCAGGAAACACTGACTTCAATTTGCCTCTGCAGAGGAAGGAGTACATAGCTCATATTGCAAAAAATACAGATTAGGAGGCCAGATTCTGAGTGCTGCTGCGCTGCTTTTGAGCAATGCTTGAAGGTAGCCCACAGCATACTTCTGAAAGAACATGCATTAGTTTTACACTCTAGCTGTCTCATCTTTTAAACTCTTTTCCTCCTCCTATCTCCAGTTTTATTTAATTTATCAAGTATTTTCCACATTTTAAAAGTTAAATATTATCACATTGTTTGGGTATCTTATTTTAATTATCTGGCTTTCTACTTGAAATTATTGTAGAGATCATAACTAGTAATTATAAGTAGTAATATTTTTTGATGAATATTACATAGCCAATTTTGAATTTTGTAACCTCACTGATTTGATTCATCCTGCTGTACTACATTGCACAATGAGCAGGTAAGTGACTATTTTTCACTTCAAAGTGCTTCAATGATCCTTGGATAAAAGCTTGAATCCACTGAAGTCCTCAATTAACTTTATTTCAAATTTCAGTGACAGTTAGTGTAAGTAATATCTTTAGTAGAATGAGAAAAGGCAATTATAGTATTTCCAAATGGCTTTGTGGACACAAGATTTCTTCTTTTGTGTTATAAAAATACTTGTACTCACTATAACATCATGTTGGAATAGTGGTACCTGTTAGACAAGACTGTTCCCACATCTGATGAATTAGTCCCAGTCTCACTGGGACTAATGGCATCACCTTCATCAGAATTACTACATGTTTGCACATATGTAACAGAGCACCATTATAGGGCCCTATTAGTGTCACCAGCAGCTATTGAAAACTACAAACACAGCACATGAAACATTATACAAAGCTATTAGCTTATTTTAAAAGCCTGTTAATGTTAGAGAATGGTGTGTGTAATCTTGGTCTATACATGGTATGGCCTATATTCCTTAGTATGCATAGTAAATCCTCCCTAGTATTCCTTCTATATGTAGTAAATCATAATATAATTTAGAAATACTGACTGAGATCAAATGACATTGAATCTGTCACTGTAAAATGCACATGTAAACAAAATCCAGATTTTTCCCCAAGTCCCTGATTCAGATTTGGATCTGTCCCCTTTTGCTGTGGCTAGACATGTTTGCTCAGCCACAGAGATGCTAAATTGAGAAGCAGTTGAAAAATGTTGCTTTCAGTTGTAAATCAAACAACAAATGTGAAACATATTACAGCTTTAGAAATTAACTACAAACATCTGAGATTTAATATTGGCACACCTTTTGGAAGGAAACTCCCTATTTGGTACCATATACCACTGATTTCCAAACTATGTTGACTGCTTCCCTGCAGTTGGTATATGTATTTGTGTACACACACTGACATGGTGAGATCTGCTTTGTTCCAAACTTTCCCTGAGAGATGCCTCTGCAAAGACAACAGGTGCATGTGGACTTTTCAGGGACTCTTTGATTGCTAGGAATTCCAGCTAATGAAGAAATGGTCCCCTATAACTTCAGCATACATTTTTCTCTGCTGGCTGTCATACAGGGCTCTCCAGATAGTCCTAAGTCTGTTTATCATTAATTTATTTCTTTCATAATCAAACTGTTCTTCCTGAACAGCAGATCTTCCATCTTCTGTAAGAGCTTTTGCTTTGGAGGGCAAAGGGCATCTCAGTCACTTGTTAATAACAAGGTCAGACCACTTTCAATCCCACGGTCTGCTGCAGCAACTCAGCTAGGTGGCCATGAGGAAAAAGAGCCACAAGAGTAACTGCTCTTACTCTGGCAGACAGAGGGGATTTTAGGGTCTTCCCTGCACCCCCTAATCACAACAGGCATTTCTCTCTCTCCTCCTGAGAGCCACATATTTCACATTTTCCTTGTGCAAATAACTGCTCAGGCCCTTTTTTCAAAGAGCCTTTATTAAACCACCAACTATTTGCTGTCAAGACATTTAGGATGAAATCATCGTGTTAAACAAATAAACGCAGCTTCATACAGATCTCTGCTCTGGGAGCAGAATAAGAAAATAATTTCTGTCTGCTCTCCACAAAAGCGGCTGGAAAGGGTGAAAGAAAAATATTATTTTTACTTCATTGTGTGAAATATTGTTTTGGATGATCTGTCGTGTTGAGCGTTTGAAGAGTTTTTGCTGGCAGGTTTCAAGGGTCCCCTGGGTTGACCCCCTGGGATTGTTTTCTTCATTAATAAAGTTTGCATGATGTGTGTTAAAAGGAACATTTTGTTTGCTGTGTAAATAAGGGATGTCAAACAAGAAGCAGAAGCCTTGCAGACACTAGATGAGGTGCTCTTCAAGGGCAGGAGATGCTTGTGTGGAAAAATAAAAGAGAAGTTGAAAATAATGTGACTGCCCTATCCAAGCTGAGGCATTGCTGTGGAAACTAGTCTGCCTGTGAACCCAAATGAGATAGCTTCTTTGTAAATCCCAGAGAGAAAGAGGCACAGTGTGCCTTAAAGCAGAAGAAGAGGTACTTGGGAAAGCAAGGGCAGGAACATCTACCCAAAGCTGGGCAAAGCAGGCCAGATGGTGCAGAGCAGGCACCGCCATCACCATGTGGAAGAAGGATTTTGACAGTTCTGCGAGCAGCCCCAGGGAGAGGGACTGAAGAGCATTTCTGCATCAGCATTTGTCAGTCTGATGCTGCTGTGGAAATTACTGTGGTAAAGCTTTTGACCGGATTTAAGGCAGTAATTTACAAGAAAGCAATCAGCCTTTTGCTGGTCCTGGCATTTTCTCTCCTATCACAAAGCAGAAGTAAAAATAATCAGATGTTTATTGGTGTTTATTTTCTGCTGCCTGCCTCCTTGCCTGTATTGCCACTCAACTCTCCCACTGCTTCTGAACCTATTCATTTTGCATATGTTGTTTCCTGCTCCCTTGAAGAACCCTATAAACCTTATAAAACAAGCTAGTTCCTGTCATTCATAGTTACGGTATCTGAAATGCATCAGAAATGCTATAGTCAGGAAACAAAAATGTCCCCAGTGTCACTTTGGGTCCCATTCTGGGCAGGGGTAGAAGCAGGCAGACAGGCTGTGAGACTCCTGCTAGGTGTTGGATGGACCATGCACCTCAGCTGGCTTTTCCCAACCTGCACATATTCCTATAGTGTCCTTTTCCTCTGGCTGTCATCACAGGGAAAAAAAAAATACTCAGACTGCTTAAAACTTGTTTACATTAGGAAGAGTCAAACACACTGTTTAAGAGATGAAGGAGGATCAATTCTCTAACTTCAGAGATCCAGGAGAAGAAACATTTCAGTGTCCAATAGTCCTTGGATGTAATTATAGCTGACAGGATCCTATTTACATTTACCATCTCGTGCAAAGCTGTGCACTGCATCAAGAAGAGATGTGGTCTCCACAGCTAAGCCTCAGGCCGACTTTAGAAGCAATTCTAAAACAAACATGAAATTAACAATATTACCTTTTTCTTAATCTGTATTGTATCTTTATTACTGAAATATTTATCATATGTAGGTCATATACCATGCAGTCAGTAAGCTCACTAAGCTGATTTCAGAGCTATGTTAATAACTGAAAGAAAAACATTTAATTTGTCTAAAATAAATAAATTTATTGTTTCAATAATTTTGGTCACAAAAATGGTGAAATGAAAATAATTTTTTGAAAAGGTGATTTGGGTGAGAATCATAAGAGTCACTGTAACTGGTGATGGTGACAAATAGAATTTCAGCTAATTTAATTGACCAATAAGCATAAATGATGGAAGGATGTCTACCAAAAATGATTTTTTTAAAAAATTGGTTTTGAAGTGACTTGCAGTGGATTTAGAATGGTGAAACAAGAATAAAAAAATCTGGTTTGCTTTTAGAAATTTAACTATGTATCTCATTCCACAAGCTCTCTGCCTGGAGTTTTGCTCTCTGCTCTCTGTCTTTGAGTTTTTATCACTCTTAAAATTTCTTTGTCCAATGGATAAAGTTCATTAAGAATTTGCATTAAGAACTTGTGTAATGTTTATGCCATATATAATCTTTCCATGTACAAATGTTGGTATTTTGATTTTGCATCCAAATTCCCTTTTACTGATTCTTTATTACCAAGAAGCCTATTTTTGATTCACAAAATTTGCTTGATTTTAAGAGGAAAGAAGCTGAGTACCTGCTCTGAGCTAATTGAGTTGCACCAGCAGCTATTTATACAGCTTGTGAGTTTATATAAGGGTAGGACACTTTCATCGACAGGATGGACTGGAAAGTTGTATCAATTTTTTCTAGGTTTGGGTACTTAGCTGCAATACAGGTCAAGTCATTTCTTATCAAGTGCTAATTTTTAATAAACTTAGGGATTATATGGAATTATTATCTTCATCTTATTCTTTTCTAGACAGAAGATATCCATTGAACAGGTGGTCCTGATAGCAACCATATCAGAGATACCAAAAATGGCATGAACATGGAAATTGAGGAGATCCATTTGAAAGAGAAAGTTCTGATCAGATAACAGTACATTAAAAAATCCCCACATATCCTTGATACAAAGCTGGATTGGAGGAAGTAAAGTTTTGTCCAGGTTATGTCAAAACTTAAAAGTACTAAATGTGACATCATCCTTAAATTATGTCCAAGTATTTTTAAAATAAATTAGAACTTACGCTGGTATTCCCAAAAAACAAAGCTACACGTAGTGACAAGTAAAGTAACCTGAAGCATTGCCTCTTGAAGTTTTAGAAGTGGAGTACCATGATACACAAATTTTAGAGCCTTCAGCTTCAAACAACAAGATCTTTATCATGGATTTTTGGTGATAAAGGTCTGAAGTTTGTATGGTGATGATGCCTAGGGACAGCTCTTCTTTCCATGTGAATGGTGTTCAGAACACAATGTTCAAACAGATCAGAAAGATTAGCATGCAAATTACCTCTAAGTACATAAAGACCATATCTTACAGGTGTTTGGATAACCCCTTTTAAAAATTAAGATTCTTCTGTGAACCTCTCTGGGTAGGCTGTTCACCAGCCTTGGAGTTAATGAATTGTCTAATCTATCTTCTTTGTTCAAGTTAGTGCACTTTTTCACATTCTGTTCCCAGTGGACATGGAAAATGATTGATCACTGTCCTCTTCATAACAACTTTTTACATATTGGGAAATTGTTATCCCTTCCTCCCCCTCCCCTTGAGCCTCATGCTTAGTCTTCTCTTTTCTAGACTAAACAAACCCAGTTCTTTCAACCTTTTCTTGTAGGTCATGTTTTCTAAACCTCTGATCATTCTTGCTGCTCTCCTTTGCACTCTCTTCAATTTGTCTACATCTTTCTTGAAGTGTGGTTCCCAAAGCTGTACAAAGCACATCATCTGAGGCCTCACCCATGTAGCCTAAAGCAGAACTCTTACTACTTTTTTCACTGGTAAGATATTCCAGGTGAGCGACCAAAGAATAATATTTGCTTTTATCCTAACACTGCTCCAGCAAGGCATGGTATTGTGATTGCCTATGACCTCCAGATCGCTTTCTACAAAACTGCTGCAGTCATAATCTTTCTTATCTTGTTTCTGATTATTTAGATTCTTCTTAACACATCTAACATATTTCTCTCTCCTTTATTCCATCTTGAAGGCTTCAGGTCATCTCTTCCATTTACCGAGACAGTTTTTTATTCTGATCACATCCTGCAAGGAGTGTCTGTATGACACCAGCTGCCACAGACCACTAGCTCACACAGGCTGTGGTCTGTGATCTCTTACTGTCCCAGGGCTGTATGGCCATGTCATGGCTTTAGTTGCAATGACATATGTGGCCATCTCCAGTCCCAGTAACTCACCAAACATACAGAGAGGACAGTTTTGCCCATCTCACACATTCACCACAATGGATGAGTTGCTTTCAGCAACTCAAACAGCAACTTCGGCCTCAGTTCCTCTAGCCAGGGAACCCCTCTGAGAACAAGCTCTCCTGCTCAAGTACATCCCATGTGACACCAAGTAGGAATCAAATATACCCTACATATATATTTCCTTTGAAGTAAAATAGTCTGGTTTTAGGATGACTTCATCAGCCTAGACTGCTTTGTCTCTTACTTTATCTTCTGAAACCTGATGCACTGGTTCTTTCAGTTAGATGCTTAACTTTTTTGAAATGTAATATTGTTATTCTTCTGCTCTTCTTACTTCTTTCCACCTGTTCAACCTTCCTTTTTCGTCCTATGGTCAATTTTCATCTGTCTTCAGATTCTGAACATATTTTTCCAAGAACCAGGGTATCTCTGCCCATAATTGTCCTTTTCCTTGAACCATTTTCTGTGGACAGCTTGATATTTTCAACATATTCAGGGAACGTGATGGACCATTTTTCACTTTTGCAACAGATAAGCAAGCTCTGCTGAAACTGTCCTTTAGATTTTTCTATATTAAAGTATTTGGGGTTTACGTATTTTATAGCTTCCACCTCACCATCTGGTAGGATGGTTTGTAATCCAATGCTGCTAAATCTTGCAAGTCCCAGATGTAGCCAACTCATGTGCTGCCTCATCCATGTCTCTGAAATTTCAAATTTATTATATAACCAGTATTTAGGTTCTTAAATCAATACATGATATGACTTACACTTGCATTTTCAAAAGAAACCTACAAAACAATATAAATAAATCTACAAATTTAAAATAAAAGCAGAGAAACCAGTTGTTACAAAACTGGTGGTGAAACTTGCTTTGACATGCTCCTCAAATTCTTGGCATTTGTCTGAAGATGCATCAGCAAATTGTTATACTGTGGTATTTCACTTTTCTTCTCTCATGTTTCTTTCCCCCCATTTATTATCTGCTTCCAAGATTTTCCCCGGATGTCTATTTCTAAATTTTGTTCATTTGAAGGTCCTCTCAGTAGTTTCCTCCAAAGCCAGTGGAAGCCCAGACCCCAGAGAAAGCTTTTCACTAGAGTGATCCCATTTCTGACTAATTCTCCTTTGCAACATACTGTCTGGTGTCTAAGGAAGCCAAAATCCTTCTGTCAACACTCTGTGCAGCCAAGTATTCTCCTTTAGCCCTGGCTATCATAATCTCTGGGATCACATTCAGACCCTCTCTTCTTAACCTGCCAGAGCTGTGCAGCTGCTGGATGTGGATCCAGTAAACCAACCAAAATCTTCCCTCCCCCATCCTCCAGCTTCTCTCAACCTGATTCTGGTTTATTCCAAGCTGCCTTTCTCCCCTGAGCCACCACTGCCCACTCTTGCCATTCCTCTGCTGTGCAGGGGCTTCCTGAGGTGCTCCAGGCAGCAGGTTCTCCCTTTGCATGTTCCCTGCCTGGCCAAGGGCTCTCATGGCTCAGCTGTCAAGCCCACCTCTCCCATGTCACCCTGCCATGCTCTGCTTCCCCATGGAAGGCTGCCACAGCCTATCCACTTGTGTGTCTTCTGCCTGAAGACCTCAAAAGGCATTGCAGATTTTTTTCCAGCAGTAGCAGGAGACAAACCAGTGATGCAATTATCGTCGTAATTGATCTGGTAAATTAAGAACCAGATTAGAAACAAAACTGGTGACCTTATTCTAGTCAGGAGCCTCCAGTCATGTGTGAGTTACGGAACATCTACAAAGGTCTAGAGGGTCCCTTTTCTCTCCCACAGATTAGAAAATATTATTTGGCCTACTTTATACTCCTGACATGGATAGTCTGAGTGATTTGCTCGGGGCCACTCAGCAGAAAACTTCCATTGCTTCTAAGCATTCATTACCAGGCTAGACTCTGCTGCTTTCCAGGTTCAAAGTTTTTTAGTTACGTCTCTAATGTTTGGGGGTTTTTTTAATTGCTTGGTTTGCATGACATGGCATATTTTAGAACATTGTTTCTGTGACATTTCTTTGAGACCATAGATTTTACAATTACCAACTACAATTACCAACTTTGTTCAATGGTTCAATGCTCTTTGAGAATGCCTGTTCATTCCTCTATATTACTTTGGTCTTATAAAAAAGTTGTATTACTTCAGAATAAAAATCAAGTTTTGGAACTTTTCAGTTCAAAGCCAACTATGAAAGACATTTTCCCTCTTTTTTTTAGTTTTTAATTTTTAATAATGGACTCTTTCCATTGACAAGTTTTTGACATAGCCTGTTTTGAACCCTTGGTATTTGAAACAGCTTGCTGATGTTTTCTTAAATAACATCCTCTTGTGGGTCCATAAAATCCTGAAGTTATTACAAATAAATAAACAAAATTTCTCTTCATGATGTAAACCAGCTTTGAATGAAGTCATTGAGTGGAAGTTTGACTTGGATTGCTTCTGAAAAATTGCTCAGACCCAAGGCAAAGTTCTGCTTTTCCTCTGCATGCTGTAGAAATTGGTGAGCAGCTGTTCTGAGGGGAGCAAACCCCTGTTGTTTAATGCCTTGTTTTAATTTCCAGTAGGAAACCAATCAGAAAGTCTGTACTCTCCAGTCCCTTTTCTTTCATTCATTTTTTCCAAGTAGTATCCTCCTGATTGAATGATATGAGATCTGAGTTTTCCCTTCTCTCTTATGTTAGGTATCTTATCCCATCAGGCAATGCAGTGGGCCTCAAGCTTCCCCTGATTAGTGGAGTTGGCACCAATATTTAATGACCTGTTCCGTTCTGACTGTTCCAACCTGAACCACAGTGGTTGTGACACCAGCAGACAGCACGGTTCAGACTCTGCTGTGAGACAGGGGACATGAACGTGATAGCAAGGCTATGAAATTATGCCTGCACTTCACTTGGTTCTCTCCCCATTTCTCCTCACTGTGGTCCTGTGCTCTTCCACAGATCTTCATCACACTCATGGGAAGCCTTTATTTCACTGAGAGAAAAATTAGACCTTCTGTGGTCCCTGCAAGGATTGAAATCTGAATCTTTATCACCTCAATGACAGTTTGCTCCAGTGCACTATGAGGAGATGCCAAAAAAAGTTTGTTGACCACTTGTAGATTCAGGAGATATATTTAGCCTTAGCACTAAGATGCACATTTCTTCAGCTAGCATCTGAAGGTCTGATCATCTATACTTATCATTTTGTCTTTTCATTTTAGTGCTGTTTTCACAAACACCCATCAACAACCCAAACACTCAAATAGATATGAATCATTTAATGTGTTGAGCATGTCAAACAAAATTCTCAAAATGTGCTTTTTAATTATTTCATTAGCTGTAGGAATAACTTGGCAATGCAAGTAATAAATGCAGGAATCTGTCTCATAGTACTGAAGACGATGGCCAGGACAACCTGCTCTCAATTCTCCTGAGAGATGGCCATATTATGACCCTGGAGTTGTAGACCATATTTTAAGTGATGCTGCTGTCTGAAAAACCCTATGCAAGCACTGAGGTTGCTTATGGAGGGAGGTACTACCTAGTCTTTTGACCATAATTAGCAAGTATCTGGCCTCAGCCTTCACAGGAATAAAATAATGGATGAAAAAAAATACAAATGAGGTGGCAAGACCTAAAGGTAAAATGAAAGTTTTACTACATGGTACAGCTTGAATTAAAAAGAATGCTCTGGTAACAGGTGAAAGTCTATACAAGTATGAAATTTAGCACTTTGACTGAGATCTAAGTGCTATTTGCTTCTTTACAGCTGATAAAGCTCTTTAGCAAGATGGCTGCTGTGGGATTGTCACTGATTCCCCAAGGGCTGAGCACTCACACCACCACATTCCCCAGTTCTATGGGCAGATGGTAGCAATGGTTGGAGAGTGATGTTTTATTGCTACCCGTCCCTCCCTCTCTCCCTCCCTCCCGATACATTGAAAACTATGAGCTGAAAATCAAAATATTGGCAGGTATTTCTTTGTACCTGGAAATGCTGTCACTGTAGCCTCCAGCAGAGCTTCCAAGACCACTTCTCCCACTCCTCCCAGAGAGATGGGGAGATGTCCCACCTCATCCTACTCTGTGGGATGGAGGTCAGTCGAGCAGCACATTTTGTCAGATTGAGCATAACCAGACACTCTGACTGAGATCAGGAGAGCTGCTATATTCAGCTTCCAACCACAGCTCCCATGAAATTTTGTGGAAGAATTTCAGTGTGGAAATACTTCAATTTTCAGGCATTAGGGGGTAGAGTATGGGATGGAAAAAGCTTGTTGAAAAACTGATACTGTTCAGAGAAAACTGATACTTAAATAATTCATTTAGCTGCACACCGATTTTCTGTCAATAAACAGTTTTAAAATGTGCCTGATCCCTAGTGAAGTCTGCAACCCATACTGAGCTATTTTATTACTCTGAGTACCTCTGAATCAGTTAGCCCTGCTGTTTTCTCTTCCTCCACATAAGGTAGAGATTTGTTCATCTCGTGGGATGCTCAGTCAGTCCTTGGCTCCCCACACTGACAGCCAAGTTACAGTTTCAGCTCCACAAAACAGTGTTTATATAAGAGCTAGAGAGAAAAGACACCTATAAAAAAAGAAAAATAATTATATTTGTTTGTGTTATAGAAACCCTCAGCAGCCCCACTCACAGTTGGGCCCCAGTACATAGCACAGGGTAAGATCATAGCTGCAGTCAAAGCTAGTTGCAATCTAATTAAGACAAGATGTAACACTCTGATGCAAAAAATGGTTGAAAAGGGAATCAATGATGGGGGAAGCATTCTCTCCTTAAGAGGAGAAAGAAATTAGAGATTTTTGCTAATTGCCCAATTCCAGCATCTGGGGCTTGGAAAATCTTAGACGATATCTCTAAATCAACAAATAATCAGGAATTTGCAATAGATCTTGAGAGCATGTAAAGGGTTGATATATTACTTGGCATTTTCTGCTTAGAACTTTTTTGGGTTTTTTCCCCTTTTCACGAGTCCTTCACATTTGTGCCTTTAAGTGAAAGGTGAGTTAGCACGAGCAGCATCAGACTATATTTTGGAGAGCCATGTACACTGCAACTGTCTGCCCCAGCGACTAGGTGTTTAGGTAGGCTCTAGAAGGCAAAGTTTTTTTCAGGAATCATTATTGTTGAGAAAGCCTTAAAAGCTGGTATGTTGCACACAGTCTAGACAGATCAGCTCCCTGAACTGGTACGTACAATGCTGAAAGAACAGAACACAGATATCATCAACTTTTTTCATCTGAATGAGAAGCTGAATCTAAAAATTGTCTGCAAACCTTTCTGTTTCAGTATTGATTACTTCCCCATGAATGGACTTTTTGTAGGTACTTAAGGACTGTGTTTATATCAAAGTCCTAGCCACTCCCTTAATCTTCACTTGTCCCTCTCCCATTGTTTTCTAGACACTTGACCAAATTTCTGGATTTTGGAAGGAGGATCTGCAGAGTTTTCTATGTAATTGAACAGAACAATTCTCAACTGCAGAGAGCAGGCAGTAAGAATATGAGTGTTCAGGAAGTTTTATATTAATCAGAATCATGGTTAGGGGTTGTAGTGTCAGACAGAAACGTGGTAAAAGTTTGTAAAAGACAAGATGCTCCCCCAGTCTGGTGTTAGGATGTGTTGATGTAGTACTGACGTATTGGCATGCTCAGTAGGAGTAGTTTTGGTTGCTGTTTGGAGTCTACCTGCAAAAGAAAAGTGCCTTGCAGAAGCAGAAGGTAAAGCCAATTCAGTCTGCAACACTCCTCTCTCTAAATTATGGCACTGAGAGAATTCTGTTTGAAAGGGTTCAACAAAAATAGCCTTTTCTTTTACAAAGGTTTCAGAGTAGTAACTAGGGAAAAAAATCAGTAAAAGATTCTTCATCATGGTTCAGTCAGTGATTGTTGGTGGTTGGAAGCTGGAAGAAGAAATCCAAAAATGTCAATTTTTCAATAAGTTTTTGTCTGAAAATTTATACTTTGGAAGGAGCATGCTGAAATCTCACCACTTTCACATGACATAGTCTTGAAAATGTCTAAACATATTGAATTTTAGAAGCGTTCACAAAACTTTGCAACTGCGACAGGCAAGTTCTTTGGTATTTAGAACTTACAAGCAGGCATATTTAGATTTTCAATCAGCCGTTTGTAAAGTACTGCAGTAACAAAATTACAACTCAGCCAGCCTAGCCTGAGAGTGCCAGTCTCCACTTCTAATGATTTCAACATCATTCTTAGAATTGCATAGTTCTAAATACCCCTCAAAACTTTGCTCCAACCTGGTCTAATTCTTCAGAAAATATAATCCTTCAGAAACAGTACTGAGTTAATACTTGGATAGGATAAAAAGGGATATTCATGATGCTGATTAGAATGGACTGTCAGTCTGACAAACCATGAACATGAAATACAAACTGCTTGTGATCATTTAACTCCTTGCAACACAATGTCCCAAAACTAGGCTGTTCACTCAATTTCCCTGTTAAAGCAACTATAACTTGCTCATGTACACTTTTAGAGAAAATTAAACATTAGGGCAATATATTTCTTAATTTCCTGCCCTGAGTTTATGTAGTACTGCTTCATTTTGTTGAAAAAGCTGCCATGTTCCACCCTACCACTGGATGTATTTCAAAAGTAAATGAACTAGTTGTTAAAGTATACAAGGAGCACACACACTGCAAAACTTGTTCGAGCAGTCATTTCAAACTATTTCTCTGTTCTAGTGGACAAGAATATTTGTACAATGACTATTCACATTTGTCCACACTTAAGATCTTTGCTCTTTAGAATAATAGCACCATTCCCCTTAGGCAGGAATGCAAAATGTTAAAACATGGCCACAGAGGCTGCCCACTACTGAGCTGTGAACCTCCTGTTCTCTGGACCTATTTTGATTTCTGCTTTAGTCAAATCCCAGTGACATGTCTCTCGTGTGGCTCAGTAGGACTCCCAAGCTTGCAAAGCTAGCATGAAAAGAATGCAGGTCTGCCCATTTGCTGCTAGTAGAAACTATATCCAGTAGATGAGAGCTAGTAATCTAAAATCTTTTGCACATTTGCAGTCAAGGACAGTTTAAAAACTTTAGACTGCAAAGGTAACACTTACTCTGATGAAATGAGATTTCTTTTTCTAATATGTGGTTTATTAATTCGTGGTTTGAACAAAAAGAACAGGTAAGCACTGAGTCATTTTGGCTAGGATCTGAAAATCCAGGATGAAGTTTTGGAAAAAAGGTTTTCTAAATAATTTTTCAGATATTAAGCCTTCCATCTCAAGCTATCAGCATATTTTGTCCTTTCCCTTAACCTGATCAATAATTTTGCGTGCTTGTATGAAGAGTTTTTCCCCCCAGTTCTTTATGGAAATTTATTCGTGGCTTGAAGGAAAAGAAATAAGAGATGGGCAGCCCTCTTCAAATCAGGCAGTCCATGTTCCATCAAGTATCTCCAGATGAAACCACTGCCATTGGGACTTGTCCATGGGCTGACAGCAGCCTGCAGAGAAGTGCTAATGAGGAAGTATGGGGAATATGAGAAAGTACCTTTGTTGCAGCATTAATAGTACATCACTTCACGAATATGAGCAATGTAAACAGGGGCCTTTCTATATGTGTCACAGCAAGGAGACAAAAACTATCATGGAAAGTGCTTGTTTAACAGTTCTGGCACGTGGCCAACAAAAAGGACAGAAGGTCACGCCCTGTCCAAAGGTGCAGAGTGCAAGCTGGTGCTGGAGGAGACACTACTATAAAACAGTTTTCCACCAGCTTCTCTGATTTATAGGAGCTATAGAAGTGCAAGCCCACTTCAAAACCAAGGGGATAAAAAACAAGCTTTATGCCTCTTGTGTACCCATGTTTGTAGTTATGAATTCTGCTCACTTCCCTTTTGGAGCCTCTTTTAGCTTATTTAGCTTTTCAGCTAAATATTAAAGGGACCTCCAGGTCCAGAGAGACCCCAGACTTTCTTTGTTTACAGCTATCCATCTGCTTTCCAAGCCACAGACTGGTTATCTGTCGTCTTTTCACATTTTGTTTATGGATATTCCAAGGTCAATCAAGGAAATAAGTGTCTCTTTTATGCAGCTAGCAATACCTCAGATAAAAACATTTCTTGTAATACATTAATCCACATGCATCAGTTTCAAATATTTGAGTCTATTGGTTTGAGCTACCTACTCATCAGCTGGCATCAAAAAGCAGAAGTACACCTGCAATTTTCCACAGAAATAGAAGAAAATATATACAGATAGCCCTGTGCCGTAAAGAAAAAAAACGTGCAGCTCCTTCCTTATGAAAGCATAATCTTTATTTGTAATATAGATATCACAATATGAACAAAAGTACTCTATTCATGTGGATAAGGGCTCATATTCTCCTAACAAAAAAAGGGCTATCTGCACCCAGCTCAGAGAAACCCTTACTACACATCTGTTCAGATGCCACTGGTTGCACATCAGGATGTCTTTCAGCCTGAAGACTGATGCTCTCTTGAGTGGGGGGCCACAGGCAGAACCCCCCTGGGCTTCCCACATCGAAGTGTTCAAAGCAGGGGGAGCCAGGCTCCAAGCCTGGCAGTCACACTCCCTTTTCAGAGAAGATAAAAGCAGCAGAGGAGAGTTACAGCACAACCACAGCATCTCAGCTGTTAAACAGTACTCAAACAAAATGTGTTTCTGTTTAGTTTAAGGAAGGATAAACAAGATTTAATATCTGGCAATGAGCACAAGTCAGGTTTTTTTTTGCTCTATTAATGATATTTGGATTCATTCAGATTTATGTAGCTTCCACTCACATAAGACTCCATTCCATTTCCTAATTTTCCATCTTTTTTATTTCCTAAAACATGAGTTGTTGAGCTAATGAATTAAAACACTCTGAGGTTTGGTTTTGGCTCTGTGTGCATCTGTGCTCTTTTACTACCATAATTCAATGTGACAAGTTTATTGTCCAAACAAACACTAGCACCTATTGTAGAACTATAATAAAAAAAGAAAGATTGCCTTAAGCAGCACATTTTCTTCAGAGAAGACCAAATACTACCTATTGACATTTTGTTTTCCTCACATCATGTTCCTCTTTTCATTCCATAGTGGGCACTAAACATGCAAGTCTGTAGGCAAAGTGGACTAGATTAGACTTTAAGGATCAGCCTCTGCAATGAGCTGGATCAGATGGAATTCATTCTTCTTATTAGCTTTCAGCTGATACTTATGAGCCTGAACTCAGGACTTTTTTGTGCAAGGCACATTAAACACTGTGAATGCAACCCCTGCCCCAAGGAGCTTGCAGCTCGAAAAGACAAGTATGCAAAGATAAGACAGAGAAAAAAAAGAGCCTAGGACTTTGCAAAAAAACAAAGTTAAGACCAGCCTTTGCTAAATCAACGTGCAAAAAGCCAACACAAATGAGAGGTTGATTTCTCCACAAGAACCAACTTAAATGTTTCTATACAAATCAGCCACATCCAGTGCAAGGCTAGCCCTCCAGATGAATGCCTGTCCAAAAAAACACAAACCCCCACAGATCTACAGCTAAGTAAATAAACTACAGTGACCCAAAATAAAATGTGAAACACTCTGTTTTTCAAGGCTCACAAAACAAGATTTTAATGATGCATATGGTCCTTATTTTACCCATAATGGTTCTTTGATATATAGTGGCAAGGCTTTGATTCATTGGTGGAATAACATGTTCATGTAACCCATTCTGTTGCTAATGAAATAATCAAGACTTCTCTCCTTGTGTCTCTTTGAAAGGCTATATTCAATAGCAGGTCTTGGAATATTTTACCAGCAGAGGAATGTCACAAGAGTAATACACACAGAAACTAAAGGGGAATCTGTCACAACTTGTCCCCTGCTTAAAAATAAATCATTTACAAAATTGACATTTCTGCAGAGAAGTGATGATTCATTACAGGTTTGAGGGAGCACAGGTAACAAGGCAGTTAGCCACAACTGAAGACTCCTTTAGGAAAAAGGAGTGTGTAAGCTATTCACACTGGTGATGCAAGTGCCCCGGCAAGGCAAGGCGGACTTCCTGCTGAAGCAGGATGTTTGGTATGGGCCAGGGCTGGTGGTAAGTGCTTTGCAAAAGCATTCTTTCCTGCTCTCTTCAGTCCTCTCCTTCCTCAAGCACAGCAAAAGCATGACCTGAGGTCTCCAGGGCTTGCTTCCCTTGCTCTCCTCCTCAATCTTGCTGTGGCAGAAGCAACCTGACCCTAGTCAGGTCCAGTCCTTCATCCGTGGGCTCAAGCCTGCCTGCAACTACCAAATGTCAGGCTGCCTTTCAAGGATGAACCAGGGAAAATCTAGATGGGGTGGAAACACTGGTCTTTTTCAAAGTAGTTATTTCCATGCAGTTCAGTATTCAAGAATCTGACTGAGAGTAATTAGTGCATTTCGCCATATTAAGGACTCTCAAATCCCTGTTACTTTTCACCTTTGTGAAAAAGCTCTGTGTCATCAAGTAGCAGAGGTATGGCCTTTTCTTAAAATATTAGATACAATTTATTACATGCATCAATGCCTAGTGAATTGGTGAATGCAATAAATTCTATTGCCTTCAGCATCCAAGCAGACTGTGTTAAGCACTGGAGGAATCAATCTGACACTAATTTCATGTTTTATGATATTTTGTTCAAAATGGTTACACAAATTCAGCAGGCATCTGTTTAGAGCATCTTTCTTTTGGCACTGTTCAGAGAATCTATATTTCACTAAGCTTTCATGCCTGATTTAAATTAATTACTGCACAGGGAAGGGACAGGAAACAGATACAGGTATATACAATGTATGTGTTACATATGTATAATTTCCCTAATGGAAATAGAGTGGTGGGGGTTGCAATTTTCCAAGCTTCCCACTTAGCCTACTTTTTCTGCCCCAGTCTAACTGAAGAGGCTGCACAACCACAGCGTTTGATACAGTGAGCTACCATGTGTAACTGGAGCAGGAGGAGGCAAGCCTCCTCTCACTTCCCTAGAAAATTCCTACTCATCCCATGCTCTCTCAGGCAGACCAAGAGGTTCCACTTTCAGCCCTCCAGGACACTGTGGTGGGGCAGACCCCCACCCGCAGCATGCAAATGACAGGGACCCAGGGGCTGGAGGGGAGCAGTAGCTAATTAAATTTTTCAGCAGGAATAAAATTTGACAGACCTACATACAAGGCTAATACCCCTGATTAAGTTTAGGAGTGCAAGTGAAGTAAAATCCTGATCTTCTCTGCATTGGTGAGGACCAGCATGGCACTCAGTTCAGAGTTTATTTACTGTATGTGAATGTAAAAAAATCTAAAAATAAAAATTATTCGTATTTTGTTTTGCAACTAATTTTAAAAAAATTAATTCATTAAATATGAGGTGTTTACTGCATTTGTCAATTACTAAGAGAAACAAAAACATATCTTTCACTAATAAAATGTTTTTGCTGAAGCATTTAGCATGGCATTTTAGTAGATCTATGCATACCTCCTTATTTCCAGGCATTGAGTGAGGACAAAGACAAATTTTTCACATGCAGCAATTTCCCTGGTGGAAGTTTGCTATCAAGACTTACAGCTAACATATTGAAATATATTAATAGGGTTTAAGGCTTCCATTTATCTTCATTAAAACCAGTTTGAGTCTGAAAGCTGACTTGAGGATAATTTTTCATATCAGGAATGAGAAGACAGAGGTTTCACCCCAGCTCTTCAGCTGACTTAAGTAGTGATTTCAGACAATTCCCATCAGTTTGGAACACAAAAAGTAAACTTAATAGCACATATCTCTCTCCAAAGTAGCCTGACTTGTCTTTAAGAAAGACTGTGAAGGAGTAAGAGTATCATAGGTGAACTAATTTCTCTTGTCTGAAGATTAAGAATCTGAACAGATGGACTTTCATATACCTAATCCATCCTGCAAGTTTTATACTCTGAAAAACTGTCTGCAGCTCTTTAAAAAGGAAGTATTTTGGCATTTTGTAAAAAAATATATATTGCTGTTTTTAACAAACTAAATGCTTTTCAAAACATATGTAAGTCAGTACAATAATGAAAAATTTCACACCAGAAACTGCTTTGAAAATCATACCTTTCCTGCATTAAATATATATATATATATATATATATATATATATATATATATGTATATCCTCCCAGTGTTTTGCATACAGGCAGAACAGTGCAGTGTAATCCTGCTGGATAAAGGTTTAGAAGAGTGATGTCCTTGTGGCTCCATCTTTTCCCCTTCACACCCTGCTGTGTTCCTGGGACCATTTGGGAAATCTAGGTGGGAAAGCAGCCAGGAGAAAAACACAGCACAGGACACCACAAAGTTCTGGGATCCAGCTGAGCTGCCACAGGGAGTGGTGGGCTTGGGGTCATGCTGGGGGAAGATGCTGCTGAGGGGGAAGTTGCCCCTGTGACCAGCTTTAAGCAGTGCAGTTCTCTGTTTGGTGCTTAGCAAAGTGGAAAGACCATGCAGTTCTTTTTTCAGTCTATATTTTCTTACAAATAATCCATCGATAAATGAGGCTGGGAAACAGGCACCCAGCAGAGATCATAAATAAATACTTTGTCCTAAAACTCTGAATTTGTGATCCTTTTTGGAAGAGGGCAACAGGATATTGCATTTTTGTTCTTCAAGTGCTCTGCCAGAGTACTACAATGCACACAAGCGCTGCACAATTCTGCCGTAATTTCTGTGTTGTAGATAACACCCCAACTGCAGACTTCACTGTGTCAACACCCTTTTTGTGGTCAGCAAATCCTGGAAGACTTATTACATCTTACAGGAACATCAAGCAAAGTAAGACTGGGGTAAAAGTGTCTTGAAATTATCTGAAATCAAAGGGATTTAAATTTTGTCTCTTTAGTTCGAAGGGAGCTCTTGGAACAGTACACTTCTTAGTGTCTTGAAAATGTTTTGTCTCTGTTTTTTCCTCCATAAAATGGGTATAATGGTACATACTTCCCTTGGTAAATGCTGTGAAATCGACACATGAAAATGCCATGTGGAACTTGGGTGTTTTTATTGGTAGTATTACTTCTGTTGTTCATGCATTTGCTCTGAAACTACAGTTACTGTGCAAGGACATCAACCAAAAAATCTTACTACAAAAACACAAATGTGTGAATTAACACCATAAAAAAAATTTCACACGCTCTCAGTTAAGCAAAATACCTCACAGAATTAGATCAGGCTCTTCAGACAACACTTGCAAAATTCAGGCCCCAATTTTTATTAATTTACCCTTTAAATAAAACTCAATTTTGATTTCAAACTTTTTTCAGCAATGTTGTGAAAGAAGCCAAAACACCTTCTGAGGAATTATGCCAAGCAGTAGTTTTGAACAGGTTTGGGGCAATATTCAATGAACTGTAACTAATCATTTTCATCTTATCGCCTACAGAGTCATTGCATTGGAATGGTGTTTGGCTAATTTTCCAAAGGACATGTTTACTATGGATTGTTCTACATCGCTGTCAGGAATGACAGTGAGCCAAAACATACTCTGCCAAGGGATGTGTTTGGTTGATGAAATTACAAATAAGTCATCAAACAAAAGTCTGTTAAAATGAATCATCATTAAATGTTTCTCTAAATACAGTGTTTAATATCAAACTCCAAAATAGGAACTGCAAGATTGTCTTTCCCTACCTCATTCACAGATCTCATCTTTGAACACATAATGAGAATATTAAGTTAGTTAATTTAAGCTATATGTGCATGCAAGCACATGCAGAGAAGCAAAGACTGTGATATGTTTTACATAAAGCAGGCCATTGTGCACTGATTATAATGTGTAAAGAGGAAATATGTTTATACCACAATCTATTCTAAACTCAAATAGGCAGCAGTACACTGTGTTTATAAATACAAATGCAAAACCTATGTTAAGATAATGTTAAGGGTCTGGATTCTAACCACAAACTCCAGGAAATTCAGAGCAAACCTTGAAAGTTTGGGTCTGATTCTGATTTCCATGTAACCCCAGTATCTTTAGCAAAGTTTGTACAGGAGAAAACAAAACTTTCAGTCTGAGGCTCTGTAAGTATGGCAGAGCTTGTGCAAAGTATTATCATATTAAAGACTGAAGGCTAGGAACAAGAAAACAACATAGGTAGCTGTGACAATGTTCCCCAGGGCTTCTCTTAGTCTAATGAAGTGTGTATATGCGTATGTGGGTGTGTGCAAGAGGGGAAGGATAGAAATGTGCAGTTTTGACAAACACATCCTCAATACTCTCTTTTATTGTTCAGGACACATATAGATATTACAGAAAGCTTGGAACAATCTGAATACTATCAGTCTTTTGTGATGCATAATTTACAGCATTACATTACCACATTCTAAGGGGACTATAACAAAGGAGCACAGCCGGGGATGTCCCCATTGAGACACACAACTGAAATATTAATCAAGAGACTTCAGTGAGGAAGGAAATGACCTAAGTCCTAGCAGTCCTGTGTGATGTTCCAGTGCACGGCCATGACAATAAAAGAAAATCCAATAAAGGCAGGAACAAGGTTGGATCATTCCAGGTAGAAAAGGAAGGGACATGGCAATGAAGAACGGTTGATCTGGTGGTAACCTCTAACAAGTGGAGCAGATGTTGGCTCTCCTCTATCAGCAGAAGTGAACTAACATTCCAGATGGTAATGCTGATACATCAAGGATCTCCTGTTGTAACAGCATATTTAATATTTTACCTTTCTGCAGCTTTCCATATATACAAATTTCAATATATACATCGTTTAGTAAAAATGGCTTTGAATATCTTTTTTTCCCTAGCAATAAGGCTGGTGCTCTGATAAATATAGCAAAACCTTCCCTGAGACATAATCTTCTATGAGTGTCTTCTAGACAACAAATTGTGGAGCTCATGGACATTGGTAGAGCAATCCACTTATTTAGAGGGGCCTGATAGGTGGTTAAAAAATCTCACCATGTTACAGTGTGTTATGTTGCTCAGTAAATGCTCACCCAAGACTTGGGCCAAACTTGGAAGTCACAATGAGGTTCCTGAAAGAGCCCTGAGAGGATGAGGAGGTGGAATTTAGGCACTAAAATGAGCAAGCCACAAAAGCATATCCAACTGCTTTGCTCTTAACCAGCTGTAGATATCCCTAAATGGAGCAGCCATGTAGCACAGACCCTGCAAACTCTGCTCACATGGTGCCAAAACCCTCCACTTTCAATGACCTTAATCTGCCTAAAAGCAAAAGCTGATCTGCACCTTTCCTATAAACTGATGATTGGTGAACCTCCTGAGGAAGAAGAGATAGAGGCTGCACAGTGTCCTCAGCCTGAGGCAGTCCCCACCCATGCCCTGCACACATCCAGTGCTCTCCTACCAACTGCCCCAGAGACTCACAGCCATTCCTTGGATTGAAGCTTCCCTGTGGGCTGGAAGGCAAACAGCACCATCAGAGAGGAACAAGACAGTGCCCACATCCATATCTTATTAGTAACATTGACAAAACTGACTCCCAGATCAAACACAGGAAGGACCAGATGGCATGATTTGACTAATCTGGAAACAGATATGCAAACCTCCACTGACAGTCCCAGAGAGAAGAACTGACAGTCTTCAGAAAAAGGCTGTCCATCTCACTTCAACCAAAAGAAAAGGAAGTCCAATGCACAGAGTCCATGAAATTGAGGAAAGGAAGTATGCTAAAATGATGGTAGATACTAGTACAGTCACAAAATACATCAAGAAGAGTGGAATATACATAGAGGAAACATTTCAATGATGGTTCAGGTTGCTTAGATATATACCATTTTCAAAGGAAGTACAAAAGGGGACCACGTTAATGAGTTTCTGTTCCCAGTTAATGAAAATTATACTTCTGATGTTTCTTCTGGTTTTCCATACTATTCATCAAATTATTTTTAATGAGACACCACTTCTGCTGCAAGTACATTGATCATCTTTCCATGAACATTGACACAATGCAATCAAGGATCATTGCTTTACTAGCTAGTCCTAAAGCTCATTACTGTAAAAAGACTGAAAATATGTGTGTGTGTGTTGTTTGCTGTTAATTCACCATTTATTTAAACCAGTACTTTATTTCAGATTAGTTTATTCATGACCTCTGTGCCATAAGTAAAATAGTAAGCACTTTTAAAAAGCTCTAAAAGTTTCTTAAATGAGTAAGGAGATGAAAATATTCTGACTGTAGTCCCAATTGATATATTCTATTGAAAACCAGGCATCAACTTAACTAAAGGAGTCTTCCACAGGCAAAAAAGATTACGAGAGAAAATTCAGGATCAGTCCATCGTTCCTACCCCAAGGGCAACAAAGAAAATTCCAGGAAACTTGTTCTTTATTAAAAAGCCATGAAGAAACAGTATGTTTCTTTATGGCTTTTTAATAAAGTGTGCCAGGTGAGAGCACTTCTATATATGGCTGGATCTAGAGGACAAATTCGGAGATAAATCCTGCCTCCAGCTAAAAACACCAACACAGACCATCACAAAAGCAAAGGGAAGATCTCCAGTAAATTATAGCACCTTCACCAGCCAGCTTGAGACACCAACACAAATTTGAACCTCAATGAGACAGAAATCATCCCAAAGGAATAAGATTCTTGCCTTCCTGTGAGAACAACATATTGGTGCATACTTCAACTATTGTTAAAGTGTCGTGGGGGATCCATACAGAATTTCTGTTGCATCTAGATAGTATTGAATTTTTATAATATTCTCTTTTTTCAAAGGACGTTGGGAACCAAACCCAAGGAATTCTTCATCTCTTTCAATTCTTGATCCTCTTGAAAGAGGTCTTGATGTTCATTACAAATTTTTATTTCTCTCAACAGCTTTATCTGACAAAGATTAGATAGACAGGGTTAGGCTGAGTAGGTGGGTTCGAGCCAGAGATGAGCAAGTTAGACATTCTGCTGGAGACTGCAAACTTCATTACAATTCTCATCCTGTGCTGAAAGAAGCCCTCCAGGCCACAGTCCACAAGTTATGGAGATGGCTGCCTGACATCATGTTGGTTGTGATTTTCAGGTTTTATTCCATTTGTTGCCATGCTGATATAAATCTTGAATAACTGCATTAGACATTGCTGTATTAGTAGGACAACCTAGATTTGCATCTCTGGAAAGTGAGCTCAGCTCCTGTTCCATGGGGCCTTACTTGTTAGACAGTGAGAGAGCATGTTCAGACTCCTCATCTATTTACTGCCTGCTCCTGATAAAAAAGTTTTAACTAGCCAACTAAACAGAGAAAAAGCAAGATTATTTAAAATAATTAATAAAATTATTTGCATAAGAAATGGTTACATCCAAAAATCAAACTCAAAACTTCTGAGAAGAAAAGTATTTATTAAGAGTTTGGAGTTTTTGATGGATTTTTGTTAGTATTACAGCCACATAACAAGACACCTAAATCCTTTTAACTCTTTTGTTTGTTTGTTTGTTTGCTTCATAGTAATTTTTAAAGCATGTCCCACAAACTATTTGAAGATAATTACGGGGTTTTGTATCCATAATTTGATGGTAAAACTTCTTTGGAGTTTCTGTGCAATATCCTAGACTGCTTTTCTGAGGAGAAATATCATGGATTTTATTCATTGATAATCCACCTGGTGATATTATAGGTCATAATACATTTTTGTTGCAAGTATCAGGCATTTCAGAATGCATGAATGCAATCAAGGCAGTTTATGGTGTTAAAATCCTAGTTTAGGTTCAAGATAAACTCATGTTGTTCAAATTGGATAAAAAAACAGAAATAAAAAGATGAATCTCACTGGAATCACCAAGACAGAGGAACAACATGGAACTGAGACAAGACTGAAGGAAGATTAGATGCGTTTTAAAAAGAGGGACAAGTACAGGGCCTTGTCTCTTCCTGAAACCAAAATTAATTCCACAACAGATACAAGCTTATCTGAATCAGGGAACTAGACTAAGGGAAAGAAAGCAAGAAGGGGAAAAGACCACATAACCATATGGATAAATCTGAACAATATGTTCAGAAAGAAGGAAAGAAAGAAGAAGTAGAGAAAAAAAGAAAGAAGTAGAAAAGAAAGAAAGAAGTAGAAAAGAAAGAAAGAAGAAGTAGAAAAGAAAGAAAGAAGAAGACAATGAAAGAGAAAAAAGAGAGAAAGAGAGAGAGAGATGTGTCTAGAGGACTTCAAATGTCTGGGAGACTGAGAAAAAGGGGGTGAGTAAGGTTTTTCTCTCAGGGAACAAGATAAATTTTAAAGGAGGAATGTTTTGTCCAAGGGGACAGGAAGCATGCTTTAGGTTTTGCATAGCATTTTGCCCAGAACTTAGAGTATCTCCCACAAAGTCCTGGATATTTCTAAAATCTGAGAGTTCTGTTTTTTCTCTGGGCTTATCTAAACTTTGAACTTTGCTCAGGCTAATCACTAGGGCGCCACTTGCAGGTTACGCCTCATAGGTATCGTTCCATGAGCAGCTGGTGTGTGACTATGAAACCTTTGCCCTGATACACCAAAATTCTATCACACTGAGTGACAGAAGGTCTGAGAGTTCAAAATGTCATCCCCAGTCAACGATACAAGCAGCAGCTCTCAAGATACTGAGGTGCTTAAAGTAACCGTAGATGTAAGACCAGAAGCCAGATGTTGTGCTTTGAATTATAATTTCATACAGAAAGTGCTCATGCCAAGCCATATATTATTCATAATTTGAAATATTTTTTTACAAATTTGTGTGGTTAATTTTTTTTCTGTCTTTCAAAGGAAGCCTGCAAGACTCATTTTTATATCTGAAAATGTACCAAAAGCTTGTGAAGGAAATCCCTGTCTTCAGGCAATATAGTGTTGTCTTCTCTCCCATTTTCCACAGTAGTTCAGTCTTTTCTCTTTGATGTGGTCTCTGGCACCTGAAAAGCAAGAAAGCTGATTTCAGCTCTTATGTGCCAGCATTTCAATTCGTCCAGCCACCATCTTAATATCTACAGCTGAAAGCTGGGGCTGGGGAACAGGGAGAGGAGTGTGAGGGACATCCTGAATTACATTCCTGCACATCCTGACTTCCAATTCTGAAACCAACAACACAGCAGTTAACCAGAAATCTTTACCACCAGAGTCAAGTAACATCCAAAAAACTAGGATTTACGCACATGTCAGAGACTGATTGCAGCTTGTCAGACACTCCAGGCTAAGTGATTTTAGAGCAATTTCTTCAATTACCAGTCTTTTTGTTTGTGTGGACCACCATGAGGAGACATTCAGAAATTTCACGACTCCAGTAAGGACTTGGCAAACTATACACACTGCATATATATATATATATATGTATATGTATATGTATATATGTACATACTTGCAAACTATACATATATGAGCAGGCACACACATGCACAACAGAAAAAGGACTATAATGCCTGAAATTTCCTACTTTATTGACTGAATTACCTTTTTCAGACTGGTTAAGCAGACACTGGGGTGGTTAGTGATTATCATTTTTCTGCAGTGTTAGGGTACTTGACATTTTCATTCCCCAGTGACTTCAGTTAAAAACAAATAGGTCTACCTGCAGTCCACATCTGATTGCCAGATGGTCTTTTTGCCTATGAAGCTCCCATCTCCAAGTGAATTCAAATGACCTCACACATACATCTTCAAACATTGCTATCTGACCACAAAAATGTATGGAAAACACAACATCTGTACATGTCCACATCTTAAATCCCTGTTGTTTTACAAAATACATTGCTTGTCACCTCAAAGTCTAAAGCCTGTTAATGATCTTCAGGAGGAGATGTAAATGGTAGCCTATGAATTTAGTGGTTGTTTGTTGTATTAAACTGCTTAATTTCAACCAAAGGTCAAAAGATAGAAAACTATTCATACGGGTCCACTGAAGCAAACAAATATATCCCCATTAAGTACTTCAAATGGTCCCCAATGCACAGCAGTGTGTCACTGTGTGTCTCTACACTGTGTATATTATTATGCAGCTGGTGTGTCCAAACAGTTCAAATAAACTTGAGATATTATGAAACCATCACTAAAAGTTGAGTGCTGTTTTTACCTATGTAACAAAGGTTTATCAAGCCACACAACCTGTAGGATTCAGATTGGGTCAAGGGGATTCCTTGTCATATCAACATCATTGTACATGTAAACCCAACAAGAGGGTAAACACAGGTCCATTCAAATGACTGGATGAAAAAACAGATGGAGTATCACAAACATTTTCCAAACTGCGACAGACTTCTAGGCCAATTAAATATGGTTAGCTTTGAATAGGAGAGGAAATAGTTTTCTTTGCTGTTAAATGTGAAAAAAATATTTCCTTGGGGCATAAAAACCCAGTTCATTTTTGGAAACTTGCTAAAATTAATCAACCCTGTGTGAACTTTTAACCAAAACAAAACAACACACAAAAAAAATAGAAATATATAGGGGAATATCAGAAAACGGAAGTGGGACAAAAGAGATTTTGGTTATGTGGTGCTTAAATTAGTAAGAGCTTTTTCACAAGATGACTTAACTTTTCAGTATGGAAAAACATTTGTATTTTTTGCTTAGCAGAATATGAAGTTGAGGGTAAAAAGGGTTGTTTTATTATTACTACCTTCTTTTAAGCTTAAATACAGTCATGAAAAGCCAGGCTGAGATATCTTTTCATGATGTAGCCAGTGTGCAGCATTTACATTTTCTCTTTTTTTTGGTTAAGTTTTTTTATTTGCTTGTTTACAAAGCAAACTTATATTTTGGCACCTGAAAACTGCCAAAATGTTATTTTTTCCCTTCTGTGAAATTCATTAAGATGACCAGGGAGAAAATTCATTAAGGTTATCAAGGAGAAAATGCCAGTTTAAATTGTTTGTCCCTTCTACTCTAGTGGGACTTCATTTTAAAAGGGAAGAAATCACATTTGAAATGCTCCAAATAGCAAACCACCCCAAAGTTCAGGCATCCCAAGTTTCCAGCATTGATACATATTTAGCTCCTTTGAAGGGAGAGCCTTCATCACACAGCAAAGTCAATAGTGGCCATCAGGACACAAAGAAAACATTGGAGAAATTCAGTTAATCTATCCTAGTAGACGAGGTCATGACAGGACCACGTGCATAAATAGCAGAGGTATTATTTTCAGATGTAGATGTTCTAAACAGGAATGGACCAGATGGGAAACAGTTTCCTTCCAAGTCCCCCAAATAAATGGCAGATTTTGGCTAGGGAGAGTGTAAGCTGGGATGTCATCCTTTCCTATCACTATCAGCTCAAGGGAAAGTGGGAGCAAACCTCACACCGAAGACACAAAGAAAATCTCTTCTACTCTACCTGAGGGGCAGTAGTGCAGAATGGCAGAAACAAATGAGAGAAACTGGTTTTGTACTTGCATTTGTTTTCATTCTTACTCACTTTTCTGCCCTGAAGAAGACATATTGAATATTCAACCTGCAGTTTGCAGGGTGGCTTTGTGATACTGAACTTAGATGAGCTCCTTCAGCCTCGCAAATGAGAACTGCCCATTTGCCCTGCAGTTTAAATCCTTGATAGTGTAGGGATTAACCACTTACTCTCTAAGTAATAAATGCAGTCAGACTAATGTCCCAGAGGGTTTTTCAGTCATTCTGTGTCATCTGACATTTAAAAGTGTTTGGGCTTAAATTCCCTTTATATTCTGGACTTGTAGCAGCAACCCACAACCAAAGCATTTCCATTCTCTTGAAGCTGCTATTGCAAACACTTTTTGCACTGCTTGTCAGATGTGAAAAGAGGATGATATAATTGAGCCTGCTTTAAAAAAAAATCAAACTGACATAATATTGCTAGTAACTTGACAGCTTTATGCAAAGCCTTCCCCTGAAAACCCAAGCTGATCACACTGTTGAAGACAAGCAAAGGTTAGGGAGAAGGTTTAGGCTCTAGGACTCCTAGACTCAGCCTTTCAGAGGTTCGGTCATATTTAGCTTGCCCTTTGACATGACCCAGGCTTAAACAATAGCTTTGTGGATATGCTAAATGGCCACATCTTGCCAGTTGCTGCCAAATTAATGAGCCCATGTCATTTTTAGTTTACAGTTCAGTCATAAAGCAGCCAAGTGGAAAATGAGGCAGGGACCGTTAAGGAGTGTCACGCAAATTTTCAAAGGGTATAGTCCCTAATTCCTCACTGCCCCTTTCAGAAGTCTCTAATCATTGTTCACTTTCCTCCCCTTGATTTCTTCAGATCCTCTAAAGATCCCCCTCACTAGGCAAAAGAGGCTGGTCAGAGAAACTAGGTACTGGTGACTCCATGCAGAAGAGTTGAGGAGGAGTAAAATGCAACCTGCACTCATGATTTGCACAAAAAGTTAAGCAATCTGAGTGGTCACCTGAATTCCTCAGCTCCCACTGGGGGTATACATGCATGAGTGTTGCATAGTTATGCAGAGCATAAGTGTCTAATAGCTTGAAGGGACAGAAGAAAAAGGAAGCTTCCACGTTAAAAGGGATTATTTTAAATGGAATACTGTCCAAAAAAATGCTTGGAGAAAAGAAAAAAACATAATTTTCTAGTGTCTTACATTATTTACAGGCAGGAAAACTTAAATCAATGAAACCTAGTATCCCATCTGCTCTTCTAGAAATCTCTTCTTCATCTGTGGCTTAATCAAAAACCCAAAACTCAGTTCAGATTTGCAAAGCTTTCTGCTTCAATCCTACAAGGTTGCATATGTTGTACGAGTGGTTTTACATGGTTTCAACCTGAAACCACACAAATCTTGTAGGCTTTCCAGTGTGACTTTGGAATTTTGAGCAGCTCTTCCCTGTCTCATTCAGCTCCCACCTGCGGTTTACCTCCTTGTGACAGCTGTAACTGGCATATTTCCTCATTCTTAATCCATCTTCTTCCGTATCTTCTGTCCCTGTTTCTCACCAGCTGTGGACCTCATTCTTCTATTCCACAGCCTGGGCTTTTACCTTGGAAATGTCTCAGCTTCTCAAAGCTCAACTATTGGATTTTCTTATGTGTGGCCTTGCCTGGATGCACAGGATCCTCTCCTTTGCAATTGTCCGGGATCAACGTTCACATTATCCCCAGGCTGCCTCCATGGTTCCCTATTGAACTCAAATTTGTCCTTGTTGTTTTTAAATCCTGCCTCAGACATGCCTCAGGCTCTCTCATACAATTTGTCTCCCTCTGTTCCTCTTCTTGCTCTTCCTGATTGTCTAGCGCTTGGTTTCCTGTGTCCCTCCAGGAGTTATGTGTATTCCTTGAAATTTTTACTAGGACTATTCAATTGAACAAAAAATTGTTTTGTTTCATGCTGCATTCACACCCTTTTGGCTAGAGTATAGAGGGTGAATTTGCTAGCAGGAGTATTTGCAGACACAGCAAATTTGAAGAATATAGGTCAGAATATTCTTGGAATATGTATACAAGTATTTCCAAAGAAAGTCAGTTCTAGAAGGTATGTTCTTCCAATTGGGAAGCAGAGCGATTGTCACATGACCTCTGTGCCCATCTGAAATTTGAAACACATTTCACATTTTAAAGACAGAATTTTCTCATGGAACCTCTTGCAAACCATTTACAGACCCTTGGTTAGATTGTGGTGCTGCACCACATGCCCTAAATAGAGAGCAGTTCAAGGCCACACAGGAAGAGCCAAAGAGATTGAGGCTGTCTAAGAAATAATTCTTCCCCAGGGTTGCTCCCCTCTGTGTGTGGAGGTGAACAGTTGATATTAGCTGGTAGGAACCAAAATATTTAGAAACACAGAAATCAGTCCTCAACTAGAATACCCCTAGTTGTCTTGGGGTACATTTCAGGTCATCCTTCTCAACCCAAGCAATTGTCTCCCAAAAGCAGGTATGGGCCTGTTCTCCTGCTCCCGCCAGAAACCTATTCCAGCACCACACCCATCTTAATTTAAGGAAACCTCTTCCAGTTCCCGGCCTAGCCTTTGTTTCAGACACCCGTGTGTTTCTGATAAGAACACCATTAAGCTGTCATTATGCTATTTTTTCCTTCTTAAATACCAGCCTGTGTGGTTGCTTAAGCAGCATGCAGAGCCTGTCTCAGACCCTGTCACTGGACTAAATGCTGTTGAGCAATTTTAGATTTTGCTTGTAAGATCAGCTCTTGTTCCCCTAAATGTGTTCCAGGTCAGCTCTTCTTGGCGTCTGTTCCTATTTGAATCCTTCTTTCTGAAACATGGGTGCTCAGATAGGCACATTTCATTTCAAGGGTCTCACAGGTATCTGAGAGATTAGCATCAGTCCCTTTTGATCTAGTGAAAATGCCTCTTTTGGCATATGCTGTAACCACACTTGACTTATTCATTGTTATATCATGACCATGTATTTTGTATTCCTGTTATTTTCAAACAAAAATCTTAATTTTTATAGCAAAATCCATGCCACCCAGAAATAAATGCATGATCTTAAAATTTGTGCTAATGACTGTTATCCTATTTCTATTACTTCAAACCCAATGTAATTCAGGTGTTCATGTAATAAATTCTGGCTTACTGCCATACTCTCTCCTTTTGTGCTGATAACAAATGTCATCAAAACATTTCTATGCTATCTACAAAGTGACTTTCCCTACCATTAATCAAATCCTTAAAAAATTTTAGTTCTAGATTAATCTTTTAAAAGCTCTGTCAGTAACCATTAGCTAATGAGATGCTCCTTTATTTGTCTTGTTGATCCTCCACAAGTTCCAATATCTTCTTTATATGAACTGCTAATTTCTTGAGTAAGACCATATGAAATGTTTTGCTGAAGCTGAGATAAGAGAGATCATTCTTATTTCCTTTTTTAACAATGTAGTTAACAAGGAAAAAGTCATTATTTTAGTCTTGCTTGTTTCACCATTTTCTAACTCAAATCTTATTTTTCACTGACTTTCATGCGTTTGACTATTGTCTTAGGACTGGCATACTGCTGAGGTCAAACCAAAAGGACTAGTTTTCCAGCTTGCCACTTTCCTATTTCCTAAAACAATATGTACAACATTTACTGTCCTCTAAAGAAATGCTACTAGATTTGATTTAACTCAATTATTCAGGATCCCATCACCACAAATTACAGTCTCATCTTTCAGTTCATTAAGGATACAGGAAAAAGTTATCCCTTCCTGAACACATTGTGCTCTCTATATCATGTTCCTTCTCAGAGATTGCAAAGGTCTATGCCCATTCCCTCATTCCTAATTGTCTGCCCTGTTCCCCTGTCAAGAAAAATGTTCTAGAGAAACAGAGGGAAAATTCTTATTTTCTCAGACCCCATTCAGACTGTGTGGAGGATTCACACCCCTTACTCCTTAGCCATACATGGTCATCTTTTCTCTTCTTTGTCATCTTCCTTCCTCCCCTTTCCCTTCCTTTTACATGGTCATTGACCTCAGCAATTTTTATCCACCCCTGTACTTCTGGTGCTGGTACTTGCTTTCTCACTGCCTCTTTAGAGCTTGCACAGGACCTGACCACAATGTGTCAACCTCATTCCACAAAACATGTCCCAATACCTGTGACCAGGCATTATCTCATCATCTTCCTGGGTTTTTTTTTACCAACCAAGCCTTTCAGACACTCTGGTAAAATAGAGCATAACTCCTGCAAGCAGGTGCCCTTCAAAGAAGAAAACCTCTGCTGATTTAACCCCATTGTAAAACTGTGAAGACAATCACAATCTTCCTTCAATGGCTGCCTTCAAAAGATATGGGTGAGCAATGGACAAACTTGAGAAAAATTAGATTGGCTGCAGGAGCTATATCCTCAGAGAAGAGAGACAAACAATTTGTATGAATTAAACAATAGTTAAAGTTACTCACTCTGGTGTGCAAAAGGTCTTTTTCTTTCTCTTTACTTTTCTTTCTTCTTCTTTCTGGCTTCATTTTTCTTCTAGTTCCACATTTCTACATCACAATTACTGTTCCCTGGATTTCCTTACAGCTGCTAGAAAGCACCTTAGAACACCATCTCAGATGCTTCATTCTGAAGTCGTAGAGGTGTAAAGCACTGCTCTGCCACTTACTGCAAGATATCAGTCCAAAGTCACTACAGGAAAATGCTGGCACTTGTTTCAGTTAACCTCTCTGGTGAGGTGCAGGGAGTGGTGGTCTCACTTGAGTCCTTCACAGTAATTATTTCTCCAGACCTATCATAGTCCATAGAGAGAAATGGTGACAAGGAAGATCGGACTTGGGCCGCTCAGAAAACAGACAAACTGGCTTTAGAAAGGTGTCCAGGACCAACAAAAGAGATACTGAGGTACTGCGATAGTATCTACACCAAATAATTTTGATTTTATTTAGCAGCAGGAGAATTTAGATCTGCTACTGAGGTACCAGCTTTCTGTGTACTGCCGCTGCTTTCGTGTCCTACAGAGAAACCCTCTCTCATCAGTGCCTTAACTTGTCAAAGGGGTGAGTACATGTTCTGTTGGCTCTTCCTGCACCACAGCAGAATGAGCAGCGGAGAGCTGTAACTCCTTAAACAGCTTGAGTTGCCAGAAGAGGAAAAGAAAAGCACAAACCCAAAAATGCCACCAGACCTATGTTACAAAATTCTTGGTGAAAGACTGACATTTGCTTCATTTGAAGCCAAAGACCTCACTCCTACTGAAGACGTCATTCACAATACAGGCCTGTAACCCTGACCAAGCACTTCTTTCTGTGCAGCTGAATTTTTAGATTTACTCATATCCAAAAGGATGTAAATCTTGGTTTAGGCAGTTATAGATGAGGTATTTGAAAGGCAGATGTATTTATAGTGGCAAAAGCTCATATACAAAGTAATGAAAAACTGTTTATTATATTCTAATCTCTCTTTTAGTGGGTATTTTATCCCTAACCCTCTGACCTTGAGCACTCTGCACAGCAGTTCTGAAGCAACCCCAATTAGTTACTTACGATGTAGACAGACATGGTCGAATGGCTTGGCATTTACAGACATTCAGCCATAACCTGAGCAGCTAGATTTGCTTTAATCCCATAAAAAGTAGTCAGGAATATAAATGTGCCAGATTATCAGCTGAGACAAACTAGCTCTGCATCACTGGGCTCAGTGATGCTGTGTGGATTGAATCCATTGAAGAATTTGTCCTCAATATATTCTAGAGAAAGAGTCTTTCATAAAAATAATCAATGCAAAACAATGTTGTCATTGGAAAGCCTGGAACAAATGCACCTTAGAATTACTCAAGTTCTTTGGTGTGATATTTAAATACCAGTGTTTGAATGACAGGGAACTACAGGCCAAATAAACTGTTCCAAGTTGGATTTGGTAAGCGCTGGCTTTTTCTTTAAAGCACATTAGTCATAAAAGTTCAGTCAAAGGTCATATGTAAAATTATTAGCTCTTGTGCAGGGGTTTTCTCATTTGTGTTGGCTCTTCAAACACTTTGAAAGCTGTACTGAGCAAAACACTGAACAGCTGAAGATGGTTGTGCTGGAGGCAGGCTTTTTTCCATGCCTTCCTCACTGTGCATCCGCTTGCTATTGGAATCCCACAAGAAACAAATTCCATTCTTACAATCATAGTTTTGGGAAAACAATTCTGCAAAAGGGAGGGAAAAATATTATGATGAAGCCTCCTTTTCCCAGCTTTCTTAGTATTAGAGACAATGGACCCCATGGTGTCTCATATAGTTAAACAAAGGAAGGAACACAGCAGTAATGAATAGCATTGTCATGCTAAAATAATGTTTCTAAAGTTGTGAAATGGTCACAGCCTTATGTATGCCCCTTGAATATATTGTGAAAAAGCCCCTAATTCCCTGCTTATTAATCCTATCACTGAAAAACATTCATTAATGAATTAAAACATGATTAAAGCAAAAAAAAAAAAAATCAGTATGTGAGGCCCAATAGGTGGCCCTTACAAAACAAATACCTTTGGCTCATATAGGTGTGAGCAACCTGCAGGGGCCAGACAGCTCAGGGACCAGCAGGGCTTCTTCAACAGCATCCTGAGGCTCCCAGTGACCAAAGGATTCACAGCACTGGAAAGGTCTAGTGCAACCATGAAACTCAGAACTAGCTGGACTGCTTGTAAAGACCACAGAGACTGGAGGACCTTTTGAACACAGGGCAACCTGTGTAGTCTGGCAAGTGAGTTATCCAGTTGAGTGCCTCACACATGAGTCTGGTTCAAATCAGGTACTCCAGCAATAACATGGTGGCTGCAGCTTCCCATAGGGATATTGTTTTGTTCCTATGTACTTCCCTAAGAATGTGTTGTAAGATACAAAACTGTGTGGACACTTTAGTCTGACTGGGCAAACCTTGTGTTTTGTGTTCTCATTACTTTATCAGATAGATGGGCTGGAGCCTGACTTACTTTAAGTATAACAGGCACACTAGGAAAGACAAGCTATGGCAGGCATGTCCTTCCAGGCAGTGAAAGCAAAACAGCTAAATTCATCTTCCTGCCTCTGACACTATGGCTCTTCTGCTCTTTCCATTTTATTTTCATACCTCATATCCCAAGTAACCTTGAAATCAAATTCATGTTCACATGTGACATATATATTTTATTGATCTTTCCTCTAGACTGGCCCAAGGCTGAACTACTATTCATAAGCAATAGTGTCAGCACTCCAACAAATGGGAAAAGGCAACAAGTACATCTCAGCTTGAGCTCCCTCTCCCTCCTTATACTCCACTGCCAGTCAGCTTTCAGCTGCATTGACCTCCTGAATGGCCTGCAGGTGTCTTTCAGAAGGAAGCTCAAGGTACCACTTTGAACATGGTTTAGGCATAGCAGCCTCTGTGAATTTATTCTGTACCATGCTCTGCTTCTGTACTCAGTTACAAACATTGTTTGGCTCTAAATACAAAATAACTTGGAAGTTACTTTCATCATATTAATTTTATTTTGAATCATGTAGCTCTAGAATTGGATTTATGCCTTCTATACACCAATGTCTCTTGTAGTACAGCTGAAGCCAAAGCTACACTTCAAAGCCAAGTTAAAGGTGCATGTGAACGCATAAAAATGTGTGTTTTGCCTGTTTTCCCCAACCTTCCCAGCTTACTGTGATGACAACACTAGCACCCCAGTGGCAGGTCAGCATGCTGCCAAGCAGTAGTTCAGAGCAGATCTCCTCACCAGATGGGAGTGAGGTTGTACCATCCAGTTACAACATCTGCAGCAAATCCTCCTCCCATCCTGGGCAGTGAGCTACATCTTCCTTCAGTCTTTTCTGTCTCTGGCTTAGACCTCTGGCTTGTCTTGTTATATTTTTTAACCTACTCTCTAGCCTGATAATGAATGAATGAATGAATGAATGAATGAATGAATGAATGAATGAATGAATGAATGAATGAATGAATGAATTTTCCAATGAATATTGGAAAATTCTGAGCAAGCTGCCTTATGTCATGATTTCACAAACTGCTGCTCAGTCTAACACAGAAATGGAAACTGGAAGTGAAACTGTTGGAGTAAGAGCCTGTAAGAAATACAGAGAGAAAGAGAGAGAGAGAGGGAGAGAGAGAAAAAGAGGAGGTCCTCTCTCCCTGTTTTCCTAAGATCTTATTTTCCTTTATTTTCATGGATTAATGAAAAAGAACATCTGAAGGGAGTTGTTAAAAATTTGTGTTCTATAAACATGAAAAAAAAATCCCTTTTTTTCTGCACTCCTTCTCTGTAGTAACCAGTCCTAGTTACAGATCTGAAATTACCGATTGGTATCTTGGACTTGCACAAATGCACAATGCACAAATAAGACTGTCAGTGTGTTCTGAGTAAAGTTAATGATTATCATGTTTATAGCTTGAGTTAACATGAGAAAGTCATAAAGACTAACTTCTGATAAGGTAGTACTCATATCTGGTGAACCGTGAGTTTTCTACTGGGCACCAAGGTCTCCAGTCTCATTACTGAGTCACTTGCACAAACTGCTTATGACGTTGTTTGACCTAGCAGGACTACATTTGATAAGTGTCTGCAGGAACACTAGCATAACTCCTTGCTTTGTTCAGCTGCTAATGTGCTAGACCTCCTCTTGGGTGTAAGTCTAAAGGAGTATTATTTTTTCCTTTTTCCACTTTGAAAATCCAGCAGAGTCTATCCAACAAGAAGGCAGCATCTCTAAATTGCAGCATGCAGCTTGTATGTACATTGGTGCAAACCAAGTGTTTACTTTGGCTGTGCCGTGTTGGAATATATGGGTCTTTCATGAGCAGCATGAGAAATGGAAGAACCTGCCAAAGTCAGAAAGGGACCTTTGTCTTCAGATCCCAAACCTTCAGCAGTATCCTGTGCCATTGACTCTACGACTGCAACTGGGGTACCCATCTGCTTTGTAGTGTGCTGCCACAGGTGCAGACTGCTGTTGTTTCTGACCGTTTACATATGCTTATCTGAACAACTGGACAAGTATCTTTTTGTTTCATTAATGTTGTCAAGCCTGTTATTCATCCTGCAGATAGAGCTTCATGTGGGAAGACACTCAGGTGAAGCTTTACTGAAGAATAAACAAGGTTTTCCAAACTTAGCATGATCACTCTTGCAGTCACTGGAATTGGATTGGAACTCAAGCCTTGAAACAACAGAAGATGTTGGAGAGGTAAAATCCATTTTGCCTGCAAGAAAGAAAAACAATAGTCAGCTGGATAGTATCTCCTCTCTTTCCCTAAAAATTATGGCTAACTGATTAGGATGAATGGTTACAGACAGTAAAAGAAAAGAGTGAGGAATAGATGTGAAGTTCAGATAAAAGGTGCAATTGCATCACACTGTAGGCAGAAATTAAACCCTGTGGTATTTTTGCAAACACTGGCCTGTGTACAGCAAAAGGATGAAAGCTCTGAACTCCAATTTTGATACTTGAGAGGTCTCAGAACACTGCAAATAGCCAAGAGCTGCTGGTGGAATATTTAGTCTTTTTCTGTGTGTTAAATCTGGAAAGAAAAAAAATCTCAAGTAACATGGAGATAAAATGGAACAGACAAGCATAACTCTTCATTCAGTAAAGCTCTGGAAAACAAATGGACTGCCTTGGGATATTACGGATAAGGAGATTGATTAAGTTTTTACATTTTATAAGATAATAAAACAACTATAAAAATATTTTCTAGTGCTGCTTATACTATCATAGCTCTGAGAAACAACAATATATTGACCGTATGGAATTCTGTATCAAGCTTGTGCTTTGCTGGTCGACACATTGCAATGAATGTCTGGGTTTGATTTGTTTGTTCATGTGTTTTTTTGATATTAAGCTACAAGTAAGGATTACACTTTAAAATAGGTTTCACACAAAAACTGAGTAGAACTGCATCTATAATTAGAGGATTCCCAATGGTATTAGATTTTTTTGCTTTTGGTGCAGCTGGGAACTAAAAGTATCTTAATTAGCAAAAGTATCTTAAGTCTCTCCAAATGTGAAAGGGTTTATTACCAATTACTATTTTTCAGTTTCTAACCAACTAATGACTCTCCAAAAATAATCAGAAAGACAAATGCTGTCCCCATATTACAAAATCAGCAGATATAGAAAGAACAAGCCTTGGACTTAACAAACAAGCATTTTTCTCATGATTTGATGAGTAAAACATGACATCAAGCAGTAGCCCAACAAATTCCAAGCTTGTGACTCCCAGCCAGCTGCTTGGAGCTGGTGTGGGGGCTAATGAGTATGCAGTTCTTGCTGTCTTTTGTGTTTTGGATTGTCATCATTGCAGAGATAAATTTGGAGCTCTACAGAATCTTGTCTCTAGGGTATTGCTAACATTCAGAAGTGGAATGAGCCTTTAGAAGTAGAGTCACTGGAGTGGCTAAATACCACAAAGAAAGGCCTGTCATAGGGAGAATGGGAAAGTCCACAAGGTAGGCTGAGACATATACACAGTAACCAAATTAGGTAATCCCAAGGCAGCAAATTAAGAAACAAAGAAAAATAAATTGCAAGAAAACATGCTGTGATGGTGCATTTTCCCCCCACAGCACCCACCCCATCTCAATGCCACATTATGATCTGAGAAATGCTCATTAGACTTTAGCCTTGATGAACAGGGCCCAGGCTCAGGTTCTCTTGAGCTTATTAGCTGTCTGTCCTCAGAAACTTGTGTTTCCCAATAAGCTTCCTGTTTTTTTAATGAATAGTCTTAGAGACTTATTTTTTCTTGCCTGAATAACAACCTAAGCAGAATAATGTTTTCGTCATCAAACTTTCAAAGTTACCAACCTGAACTGTGGCCAGGATGGAAAATTACTCTGACTAAAGCACCCTGTCTTGCAACCCTATAAAGAGTGGTCCAACACGAGACCCTTTGAGCTTTTTTGGACCAGAGCAGATTGCGGCCAGCAGCCTCCCTCTGAGCAGGGCCTCTCAGAGCCAGCAAACTCTCAGCTTTGCCATACTCAGAGGATCACTGAATGACAGCGATGGATGACACCAGGATGCCTCAGGATAACCTTCAGAAAAATGTGAACATGGGGCAGAAAGACTCCCCAGAGAAAGTATTATGCTCTGCAAGGGATGCTGTCAGGACCCTGAGACCCACTTTGATGACCTACCTTGCATCACCTCCTCTCTCCAGTTATTTTCTGAATTGTGGCATATTTCTGTTGCTTTACAGCTCATAATGGAAGGTATCTAGCTTGCTGGCAGTAATTTCAGAGAAAATGAGTTCTAACATCAGTGGCATTAATACTGTGTAGTCTTCTGATCTCAGTAAATTTGGGTCCTTTTGATACGTCCTGTTGTCAGGAAGCTGATCCATCATAGTTCCAAATTTATAAATCTTATTACCAAGATATTCTAGTAAATATATATTCATATTTATACATGCAATTATATATATTTTAATTTATATATTTTAAAATACTTAAAGCATAAGCTCATATACAGTACACCCAAAGGACAATATACAGCAACACTCAGCCACAGGCATTTATAAAGACCTGTACTGTCTGAACTAATCTCTCTCTCTACATTGCTGTTTCTCTGCCTGTGGAGCTGGAGACTGTCTGAAGGAATTATGGAAGACCCCTTTAATACAAATAATTATCAAAGCAATCTGGCTGAGCAAAACTGTTTAACGGATGGCAAGCTGCTTCACACTGTGCTACATTATGCTTTACCAATCAAATGCCTCACTAGTTAATTCATTGAGCTCCACATGGATTAAACAGGCTAGAGTGCACTCATCCTCTCCCTATGCAAAAGAAGAAGATTTGTTTCAAATGTTGATTTGCAACATGTCAAGAAATGTTTTCTTCAATTAAGTAATCTCATATTAAAGAGAGTTCCATGCCAGAAAAATAAACAGCGCAACTTTTCTACACACAGGCAGCAGTTACATGCAGGACATAATCTTATGCTTTCTTTGAGGCAGCTCTTGAAAGCCAGGAATTAATATTTGTGTCAGAGTCACAGCTACAATAGTATTATGCAAATTTTGGGCTCAATTACACCTGTATACATTATAGCCAATTCATTTCTAGTGGATCTACACAGATTTAGTAATCATAATAGAGAGAAAACATGTCTTTCAAATTTGTTCTCCTAAGTAAAGAAGAATTAATCCATAGACTCTGCTCCACACAAACTTCACTATTAATACTCCTTTTATGCAGCTGAATTCCTCACAGAAGGTTTTTTCCCCTCTGGTCTGAAACTAATTGATTGGACTAAAAATTGGTAATTACTACTAAAAATAATAACAGGAATGTCTTCTCTGGTCATTACTACTAAGGAGATCAGAGATACAAAGATAATCACTCTCCTAAAATGGATCAAACAAAACAAGAACTCCATCATTGTCAGACAAAAGAAAGGTACAGAAGAATAAATGTACTATATAGTTTTATCTCATCTTCAAACCCAATAACTAGGGGCTGACCACACACATCCTGAAGGCTATGTAATTACAACAGAAGTGAGTTTTGGCCCTCTGACAGGGAGTTTTCATTAGATAAGCTAGACCTAAGCAATATGTTTTCACAGGGCTTTGTGAATGGCATAGATGAATTATAAATAATTACTGACATCCCATCTGAGAGCCCAAGCAGCACACCATTATGCAGCTCATTGGATCTCCTGGGAAATGGGCACTAAGGCAGCTTTGCTTCTCTCCACCGTTTTGCTCGCCCAGCTGCAGTAACTGGCATGCAGTGGAAGAAGGCTGGGCTCCTTGCTCTGCTATGACACAGGCAGCACTGGAACGAAACCCCAGGAGTGTGACCCAGAGGTGAGAGGACCAAGGCAACTGGGGAAGCCCAACAAACATATGTTCCAGGTCATTATTTGGTCCCTTCATCAAGATTTTAGGGAGCACATGCTGTCGTGAGGTTGCTGCTTTTTTGCTTTTTTTTTTTTTTTTTTGGGGGGGGGTGAATTTTTATTTTTGGGGAGACACATTTAAAACCTGAAACAGTGAATCAGCACCTTTCATATTTTTTCTAGGAATAAAACCATCTATGATGTTCTGTTACTTATCATGAAAAGAACAAAAGAAATAATTCTTTAAAATGTAGACAACCGAAATATCAACTATATCTATTGATTTGCCCTCGATGTTGGGACCAAATCAGGGGGAAAACACACCAGAAAAACTGATAATCTACCAGGTACTAGATACCCCACCCACCAAATCTAATGAACTCTGTTAGGATCTTTAGAAGATGGTGGTCTGACTCACACCTTATTGCTCTGAGCAGAAACTTGAAGGTGCTGTTATATCCTTTGCAGAGTCAGTGACAAGGAAGGCCTGCGTTACACCGTTGATTCCTTGCTGCTAGCTTTCCACCACCTCATCCTGGGTGTGATCCCACTGAGGCCAGGTGTCATGGCAGAATATTATGCACCTGCTGATCTCATTAGAGCCTTCACCTATACCCACTTAGTAAACACAGCCAAGGAAACAGGCTCAGACATGGTCCCTGATCCATCCATGCATGCATTGACACCAGCTTTGCAGATGTGTTCTAGCACACAGTCAATGTCCTCTAGGAAAAAGCCTGGTGGTGATGCCCATGTGGAGGACAAGATACCGTGACCAGCACTGACAAGATGTAGAAATTGATGCTTTACTCCCATATTCCCCATTCTGGAGTTTGTACTGATGCTTAAATATGGATGGGTAATAAAACACCTTGGACATGGAGCAAACTTGAATTCAAGTGCAGGAAGACACTTAGATTCATGTGACAAGCTACAAGTAATAAAGTGGCCAGGCCATTCTCCAGCAATGAACAAAAGTATTAGTGAAACTATGTAATCAATTAATTTATGGCATAATAAAAAATTACTTAATCACAAAATTACAATGAATTTTTAAATTCAGGTTAATTTTTAAAATTATTTTTTAAAATAATTTTAAATTATTTTTTAAATATTTTTTAAAATTATAGAATTTTTTTTTTTAATTTAAAGATTATTTTTTAAAATTTTAGATTTTCCTGGCACTGTGAAATTTTTGTGTTTTAAAAAGGGTAGACACTTCTTCATGGGAGAAAAACAAATCCCTGATGGTGACTGGACTCAAGTAGGTACCACTGTCCTGCACAGGTAATATGTCTGAAGTAACATCTCTCTTTGATTCTGCTTTGCCTCCTATCAGAGGATGCTTAGCAAAGTCAGTAGGTTTTCTTCTTGTCATTGACTGGCTGGAGATAAATGTTTACCTTCTGTGCACAGGCTTTAATTTGCTCTAACCTTTGCCACAGAGATGCTGCAAGGACTAAGTGCAGCATCAAATGTAAGATCTAAATAGGATCCCATTAGGCAACTGGCAGAGAACAGTGCAGGCAGTAGTGAGTAAGCTCTTTCACATCAAATTCCTGTTTCATTCCAGATGAGCTGTTGGGTGCAGGAGGTACAGTCCTGTGAAGTTCACCACATGTACACACATACACTTTCCGTTTCATTTGCAATGCTGACACCCTGTTCCTACAGTTTGCAGAGACTGGGATTTGTTTCAATGGTTTTAACTGGGCCACTGCTTGTTCTCAGTTTCCTGTTGCTTTGATCATGGTTTTCCAGCTCTCCTCAAGTAAGTCGTATCCTCCAAGGTGGATTTTCTCCTTTCCTGTGCTGGGCCAAAGCATCTAAGTGACCTTTGATTTTTTTCTTCTTCCCTCATCTTTTTTTTTCCCTTTGGCTTTTTTTTGTTTTGTTTCTGACTCGCCATATGTGAGATGATTGTGCCCACAGGAATTCCTTTCAGAGTACCTAAGCACAAAAGAAAAACACCCGGCCAGTTCTTTTTCTAGAGCAGTACAAACATTTCCTTAAACCTAAGTGTCTCAGGAGGGGCATTGACAGAAGGCTCCTTTCACCCAGAAAGCTCACTCTGCGCTGAGCTGCCGGTGAACCCTCAGCCGCCTCCTGCATTTTGACGTCACTGATGGAGCAAAAGTTTTGCCAATAAAAGCAGTCAAGTTCTTTGATTCCAGCTTTATGACAATGGAAAGGAGGCCAGGGCCAATCATGCTGTGGTGGTGTTTATTAATGGAAAAGGGCAGTGGGAGCCAGTAACTCTTTGGCAACTTCATTCCTTTGACTACTGTCCCCCTGCCTTGCACTTGATGGATGGAAAACTGCATGCTCTCCTCTTCAGTGATAGCTTTCCCATGCTAATAGTCTCCCCAGTAAGACAGCCTGGACTAACAATAGGAACTTGCACAGCTTGGGAAGGGCAAAGCAGATCTTAAAACCACCCATGTGATTTGACGGCTGCAAGGAGCCATGCTAAGAAAATATCCCTGTACTCTGAACTCATCTTATTAAGGGAATAAATCTGATTTCCTCTTTGAGCTCTCCTCCCCTGTGGTCTGAACTGCTAACCCCTTGGTTTTAATAGATGAGTTATGTCCCTGGACAGTGACACAAAAATTTTGGTCCTATTTTCAGCATATCCCAATAAAATGAATTGTGATCTCTCTTCAGAACTGTTTCAGAATGCTTCTGTCTGTCACTGCACTAACAAAAGATGGGGTTGACAATTTGCTTATCAGGGGCTCATTTTTCCCAGGTTCAGCATGGTTGTGTGCTGAGGGAAGGGATTGTGTCTCTAAATCCCAATTTGGAGAAAGCACAGACAGGCATTGCTTTTCCCCCCTTCCCTACTCTGTCACTAAAATTGCCAGTAAATGCCTGGAACTTGTCCTCCAAAGCAAGAACAATTCCCATGCCATGGACCACTGGAGAACAACAGAGATGGGGGGGACATCTGCTTTAGTGGCCAAGCCAGCTTTAGGGAGGACGAAATCAAAGTAAGGAGCAAGACAGGCCAGAGCTTGGCTGGAAGGTAAGAAAGAAGGGTGAAATGCCACTTCACTGGGAAAGAAGCTGATAGGGGGCCTAAGTGCCTCTTTCTTGCTTCACCAAGCTTCACCAACCACATCACAGAACAAGTTACAGCACAGAAGTTTTAGAAGCTCCTTTCCTCTCCACTTTGTGATCCAAAGCACTCTCAGTGCAGTCAGAAGTCACCCAGTCTGGATGGTTATTCATGGAGCTTTGCTGGGCACCAACAAGGAATCAAGCACATAAATTACATCCTGAGCAGTACACACCTCCCAGGGAAGAAGTAGCCATGAAGTTCCTGGCAGAAGAATTATTTAGCACATTCTAAGATAATGTCAATAAAAATTCTGAAAGAGCACAACTCCATAGGAGCCTATGCTTTAGGGCTTACTTTGGGTGTGATGATTTTATTGCTGTTTGTAGGGGGAAAATAAAGGAAGTATTTAATTGGAGCTAAATATCTCCAACATTTGTGGTTGTCGGATACAGATTTCAGAACAATCCTTGCTAAGAAACTTTACAGATTAGAACACAGCAATTTATTCCTCTCTTTGTCTGACAACTAATGAAACTTTTCTCTTCCCAAAAGTGTGCCACTTTAGATAACTAAATTTTCTTAAAAGTGCATAGGAAAAAAAAAAAAAAGAAACCTGCTTTGACATATAATTTATTAATTGGCAGTTGTGGGGGGTTAGGATACTAAGTGTCTAGAGATTTGGAATTTTTATGACATGGACCCAGATTCATAAGAAAAGTTTGATATATGTAGGTTGGAGCAGGGGGGTTTACAAAATATCTAAGTGCTAGTGTTCACAATATGCTGTCCAAGTTTTTTATAGCAACTTGAAACCAGAATTTATAGAGTGCTATTAAAATGTCTTGGTTGTATGTGTTAGACCTTGATAGCAGCTGGATTAGCCTTAATTTTTTTATTTTTTTATAGGATGAAGAAGAATGTGGCTGTATATCCCAGCATGTGAGAGAGTTTATCAAATACAAGGCAGCAGCCAGAACAACAGGAAATCGCATAAGAAAGCCCAACTCCTGGTTGGCAGAAGCACATTGACCTCTCCTTCATGTCACTAGGTTTAATACTCCAACTTCGCTGTAAAAGCTTCTTCCCCGAGCCTGGGTTCATAAACGTGTTAGTGGTCCTTGATGTTCCCAGCAGAGGACAGTAAGGAAAACACAGCCCTGAATAGCTCACATTGATCGCAGCAAATACAGAGCAGGAGGGTCAGAACCATTTCCCAGCCCAGAGCCAGTGCTGTAGAACTGAGCAGCTATTCATAGCCACTGGATCCTCTCCAAGCCGTGAGTGTAGATTTTCTTGTATCATCTTTGCAGAGAGGAATTGTAGTCCCCAATGCCTCCCGCTTGATTTGGATAGACGGTTTATTTGTTTAGTCCTGTAATGATATTATCCACAGGGCTAGAGCCACACAGGGAGGATTAGGAATTCCTGGGGGAGAAGCCGTGTGTTTATTACCCTGACAGCCCCGTGTGACACAAACCAACAGTTATTTGTAGTTGTTCTTCTCCTCTAAAAACTTGAAGCATGCAGCCGTGGGGTGGAGGTGTCGGATCGGTCTCGCAAAGGCACAAGGCGAAGAGGCTGCCACAGGGAAAGTGGTAGGATTAGCATGATAGAAAGTCCTTGCTCGACTACCTACAAACAGCTCTACCTCTGGATGTTTTTAAATGTGAATGACGAGATGGGGGACATCAGAGACCGGAGTCTTTCAAACATCGATAACAATCCCAAACCTGTGCATTTTACTTGCCTTTTAAGAGCATTTATTAAGCTATGCAACTCAGATTGTAGCCGGTTTTTTTTTTTTTTTTTTAAAGCCCGGCGTTTTTAAAAAAACAAATTGAAAAAGCACCGGCATAAAAAGCTCTTGCAAGTATATGCATAAACCCAGGGAATCCAAAGGGGAGGAAGAAGGTTGTTGGTCTGGGGTTTTCTTCCTATTATTTTTCTTTATAAAAAAATCGTTTCCTATTTTAATAAATATTTAATCATGGAAAGGGAGGGGAAAGGCCAAAAGTAACAAAGAACTGTAGGTTGTTTAGATTGCTTGGGAACTCCCTCTTTGCAGCTGACCATCGCTACATGTAGGTTAATTTCCACATGGAGCTGGAGAAACTCTATCCCCGGTTTGTGAAGTATGGGTCAGCCGAAGCATGTTAATCTGTTTAGCATGTGTGCTTCGTGGAGGTGCCAGACCACCGCCGTGCAAGAGCAGAAGCAGCAGCAACCATAGTCCTTAGGGGTAGTTAATAAAGACTTGAAGGGAATTAAGTTTATAAAGGTTTCAGTTCGTGCACTGTGCCAGCTTTGGACATTACAGGCTTCCAGCCCTGAGGATCAGAAAGCTGAGAAATCCCCGGGCTATTTATCGCAGCCCTAGAAGGCAAAGCGCCGGTGACGCAGCCTGCGCAGCCGGGGGAAGAGCGGGAAGTGCCGTAGTGCTACTTCTCCCCGTGAAAAGGGGAGTCTCCCCAACCCTCTAGGGGCACCCCGAGCTCCCGTAGCCCCGTACGCAAGTGAATCTTCACTGCTTTGGGTAGATAGAGATGGTTTTGGAACCTCTGTTTTAACCTGCGCCCTTCCCGATGTAGAGCCTCACACCCAGCTGGAGAGAAGTCGTACGAGCCACTGAATGAGATAATAGCAAATAAAGCTCCATGGGCTTATTCCTACAACCACTCACAATGCAGACTAATCAACGTCTCGTCTCTCGCTCGGGGATGAGCTGCGAGACATGTGGCGCTCGGGCTGACACGCCACTTCTCTCTCATCATTTTTTTTAAATTTTCCTTTGAAATTCTAGACACTTATTAAAGCATTTTTAAATAATCAAAATATTTGCTGATGAGTATTTATTTTGACAAGGGTTTTGGTTTGGCTTTCGACTTTCCGTTCAACTATATAGACTGCAGTATTAATTTACTGCAAAACCAAATGTGGATGAGATTATTTTGCCTCGACGCTGGATTTCAGTCATTCGGGAGAAGCTTTTCTAGTAGATGAAATGAACAGTCGCAAATAGATCTCGTTCCGTTTTCCAGCGTGCTTTGCCATGTGTTCTTCAGAGCCAAAGGAAGTCGATTACTGATCGACAGGAAAAATGTCCCGAGAACAGATACACACCGTGGTCGTATCCTGCAAACAAGGGCGTTCATGCAGCCCCGTGGTGTCGCTGTCCTCGCCGCATTTAAAGCGGCCGAGTGGGCGCTGCACGTCGAAGATCAGAAGAAGCCACGAACTGGGACGGGGTTAGTCCCAGTAATCCGGTGCCGAATTACTCCACCCCGGAGGGATTCTGGAGGGAGGGGTTCTGGAGGGTGCCCTTTCACTGCTGGACACTCGGACCCCAGATGGGGGAAGGAACCCCCTGTTTGGACAATCCCCGCCCGACAAGATGTTTTTTTGTCTCCAGGCCTTGAGCGCTCGTTTCTGTTGCATAATGCATTGACGGCGATAAGATCACAAGTGAGGAGACAGAGGCAGAAGCAGCCGCGATATAAATGCAGCTGCTGGAGAAGCCTCTGCCCCCTCACCCGCTGCCTGGTAGACCGGCTCCCAGCCGTGCCTCCAGCAATGATACGCACGTGCACTATTTTCCTTCTTTTCTGCTTCACTTGCAGGGACCAGTGGCAGTGGTCACCCTCTGGTGTCTGCTGGCACCGGCTCATCATCGGGCTGGGGTCAGGCTCCTCTCAGGGGATCCAGCTCCCTCCAAGAGACGAAGCTCAGCACCAAAAGAGCCTTCTGTTAGGTTTCCTGGCCTTTCGTTACATCTTCAGTAGTTTACTTTCCCCTGAAAGGTGCGGGTTTTTTACTTTAACGTTTTGGCCATTTTGTTGGTTGGTTGGTGTGTGGGCATTGTTTGTTGTTTTACAGCCTTGCACGCACTTTTCTCATTAAGTTTTTTATTAATGCTGAAATAATTGGTCGAAATCTAAACCGTGAGCTATCTTCTGTTCTGGCACTCCTTGCCCTCACGGTTACTTGTACTGACAGACGGCACTTTCGGTCACTTTCACGGGCGGCAGCTCCCTGGCTTGACGTCGCTTCTGAAACCAACCTAACAGGTCAGTAAAACTCACTGACACTGATATCGAGCGCCCTTAGGCCGAGGTGTGCAGGGGGAAAGTGTCAACTATTTCAGAACAGGAGATCCCTCCTAGTTAGTGCTTGCGGAGTGAGCACACACACACACACACACGCACACACAGATGTTTTTAAAAAATTCTGGGGAAAAAACCCCTGTGCTCTCTGCTTTTCCCCGCTGAAATCTTTTACAGAATGTTATTTCTTTGAGGAGCGTCGGAAGGTGGGGTGGGAAGGGTAGTAGTACTCCTGGATTAGCACTGTCGATTAACGTGAGAAGCCCTTCTCTGCATAGGGCATTTAATGCTCTGAAGCCCTGTCCTCCTCGAGGGGAAGCAGAGAGCTCCCCTCAGCCATTGTTCCTTGTCCTGAGAAGGCCTGTTCTGGCTCCTCCAACGGGCGCGGAACACGTGGGGAGATGACATTGTCATTTCAAGCCACTAAAATCCTTCTTATTGCTCTAATGACCTACAACCTATTTTCTTTCTCTAAAAGATACAGTAAGACCTATTCTGTTTGAAGCAGTCGCCGCGCATTCTGATGGCAGGCCAAGTAAGAGTCCTGCCAGAGGAAGTTTAACAATGAGTTTCAGAGAAATGTGTGTATTTTGCGCTTGATGTGCTCCTGGTCAGAAACCCAGGCTTTCCTCGCGGGGCGGCTCTACTCCCGGTCATCTCTGCTTCTTTTGGAGCAAGAGACTATCACTTTCACTGCGGTCAGTAAAGCCAAACCAGGAAAATGACCCTGCAATGGCTCAGGAATAATCGCCATAATTTAATGGCCTCTGACTCGCTGACCTGTTACATACAGTAACGACATCCAGTCGGTCTTTCCAGAGACCAGAAGCATGGCATAATTATGTGCAGATACCAGGTTGGCTTTCCAGTAACGAGGAAAGTTCAGCCGCCTTCGAGCCAGCCCTGGTGCAGTCGCAGCGGCAGCGGCGGTGGGACTGTGCGGACTGGGAATGTCCACATTCAGAGCCGGAAGGGACAGGCGAAGGGTGACCACGGCTTCTTAGTGCTGCTGCAGAGTGAGTGCTGGCTCGGGGGAGCTCCCCAAACACGATGCCAGGGGGTCCGGCGCGCCCCTCACGCCGACCGAGGGTGCCGTGGGCACCGCCGCCCACTCTCGGAGAAGGAGGGGAGAGTGGCGCGGAGCCACTTAGCGTTGAAAAGAGTAATTCCGCGGCTGCGAATCTGGCGTGGGACACTGATGCGTTTTAGAGGCGAGGCAGAGCGCCAGTGCCGGGAGATCCTCCTCCGCTCGTGCCGAGACGAGAGGACGGGAGCCTGGCTCATGTGGAAGGGACAAAGCGGAGGGAATACCCAGATCTCTGTGTATTCGGAACAGCCCGGCAACACCGAAATGTCAAGTGGGAACACCCACCCGCTGGGACGCTCCACTCCCTGGCCAACAAGGCTGAAGAAAAAAAAAAAAAAACAAAGAAAAAAAAATTCGCACCAAAAGAGCCCTGCCAAATAACCCACCTCCCTCAAGTTCAGGACGTGTAAGCCATCACCCGTGGGGCTCCCACTTGCCTGCTGGCTCCGCTCGGGCGCAGCAGGCGGGTCCCACATCCTCGGCTTCACCCGCCGCAGGCAGAGGATTTCCGCTGGCTCCGTTCCCTCGGCCGGCACGGCGGTGGGGCTCGCCGGGCCCTGCGGACACGCGTGGGAGCAGGCAGTGCCCTCCCGCCGCGCTGCCGGCACCAGGCCCGCTTGCCGCGGTTCCTGCTCGCCTCGGGCCGAACGGCTTCACAAAATGCAGTACCGCGGGCCAATAAATTCCCCCAGCTCGACGCAGAGTAGGCTTCCCCCTTTAGAAGCTCTCCACGTGTAAAGAGGTATTTGGGTTGTCTCCGAAATAATAAATCCTAACAGCAGACAATAAAATTTACTATCACAGGAGTAACAGAAGCCTAAAATATTCCGAACATATTCCCTGAACAAATAACATAATCCCTGGCACACTAGAACACATGGTTTGCTTCAAACATGTTTCATTTTGTCATCGCATTGAGTGTACAGTATTTCTCTTTGGGTGCAAGAGTGATTGATATCTTTGGAAGAATTGTTTGCAAGAACATGAAAGTTGCCAAAGCAAACACGTTGGAGGGAAGTGTGCAGAAGGGGAAGCAGAAGTATTTGGAGTAGATTTGGATTTGGGGAGTTCACACAGAGGTGAGACAGCTAGAACTAGAACAAATAAAAACATTCTGCACACTTCATCTAAATAAATTATATACAAAAATTGCCCTTTTGTAGCCGGCAACAGCATAGTTACCACGCTTCCCTCATGCCCCTATAGAATGTGGGATGGAAGCCAACTTTCTTCAGCTAATGATTTGTAACTTTTGCTCCACTTGAATGAGTCTATTAATATTTAGATCTCTCCAATTCTGCTCCATACAAGCTGTCAGTATTGTTAAACAAAATAATCTATTTACCTTCTGTTGTACGTGTCCAGCAGTGGCTTGCACGGCTCCATGATGTACAGTAATATGTTTTTCTTACGCTCCGCTGCTTTGGCCAAAGGCAGAACTTCACATATTTTGTTCTGTCTTTTTAAAAAATAATGTTTGACAAAACTCCTTAGATAGCGCAAACTTTGGGGTGTAAATTTAATAACTTCCATTCCTGAAGGACAAATATTTATCTCAATTCTCTTTTTATCTCTTTCTGCCATCAACATCTGGGGAAAGATGTTCTGACTGGTTGAGATGACCAGATCACAGGGGTACTTTGGCGGGAGATGGCGAGGAGTGCGTGTTTTCAGACATGCAGATCGCTGTCCCTCCCAAATCTCCCTTAGTAAAGCCCCTGACCCTTCGCGCCCCACCATCACCGCGGCAGCGGCCTCCGGGGCCCTGGGAAAGGCCGTCCCCCAGCGGGGCGGGGTGGCGTGGGGCCCCTCGCATCAACCTGCTTCTACCCGAAGCACCCGCTGGAAAAAAAAAAAAAAAAATTTAAAAAAAAAAAAGAGAGAGAGAGAGAAATGTCCACATCTTCCGCGTGGGGCGGCTATGACTCTGTGTGGAATTTTTACTGAGGTCCGGATTTCAGAGAAGCCTAATCCATCTTCTACCCTCAGCCTTCCCTTCTCTCTTCCTCGCTCACCCCTCAAAAACATCTAATCTCCCACCACTTGCCTTCTTGACCAGCCTGGGGTGAATGGCACGACTGCACAAAACATATCCGAGGCAAAGGCATAGAGCCCAGACTAGAAGGAATGGAGGGGTGGATCAGTGTCGGGGTACGGGTTTCAGTTAAACCTCTCATCTCAGAGCTCTGTCTCTCTGCTGCTTGCAGAAATTCCACACGTGGATTTATTAAAAAAAAAAAAACAAGACCAAAAAACCAACAAAAAACCCAACAAAATAAAAAACAAACAAGAAAAAAGAGAGAAAATCCCAGGGCTAACAAGGAAACTTGCAGTATAACGCCCACGAGGAACGTAATGTGAAACATGTAAAGAGTAGACAAACAGCTCAGCCACCTGCTGATTGCGATGGACTACCAGGCACGCAGCTGCAGCTGTCCTGGTCTGGACATGAAGCTCTGTCCTCATCCGCTTGTTTTCCAAAAGAGAGAGGTCACCAGCATACTTGGGCTCTAGAAATGCAGAGAGTTGTCCTGGGAAGATCCTATACGCTAAAATTAAGAAACTCTAAAACTCAGTAAAACTCAGCAAACTCTCAACTAGCTGTCATGCAGTTCTTTGATCCTTGAAGTCCGAGCACTCTTCCTGTGTCTTGGGCACCTCCGGACTTGCATTTCATGATGAAATTCCCTAGATGCTGTGCGTGCTGGAGAGGTGTGGAAAGGGGCACGGCCCCATGAGCAGGGGCAAGAGACAAACCTGCCTTTTGGAGGGGGGTGTGTGTGCTCTCTCTTACATCCTCAGTAAGGGGCCAGCGCAGCCCAGCAGCCACGAAAAAGTCTCCTGGTCGTCTCCCAGGGACAAATTCCTCCCTCTGACGCGGGGGGAGAGGGGTCTTCCGGTCTTTTCTCTTAATCCCGCAGGTGTGTCCTAAGGGAGTCTCTCAACCCGCGGTCCCCAGTGGAGCAGGGGTGAGGTCTTCCAAGAACATTTTATGAAGAGATGCGCTCTCTACAGCAAAAAAAAAAAAAAATCTGTCCTCCGAGCTGGACTCGCTTTTGGAGGAGAAAATAAATAAATAAATAAATAAATAAATAAATAAATAAAGTAGGTTCTATGTCCCTAAGGGAAGTATTTGATCGGTTTTGTCCTTGGGACTCGTCCTGTTGAGTTCACTGGAATCAGACATGATACAGCGTGAGCAGCTCCCCGTATGTTCCTAAGGGAAATATTTGATCGGTTTTGTCCTTGGGACTCGTCCTGTTGAGTTCACTGGGATTTAACAGGATGTAGCGTGAGCAGCCCCCCACCCGGCCGAGGAAAAGCGCGGCAGAGCAGGGACACGGCTGGAATACCCCGCTTCCCACCTGCCGGCTCATCCGGGTCTCGAGCTAGTCCTTCCCCCGCTGGTAACGTCGCCGGACTACCGGGACGAAGCGGAGCAGATCCTCTCAACTCTCTTCTGTTCCCCTCCCCTGCAGAGGGTTTCAGGATAAGGTGACTCCCGAGGCTTGAAAGAAAAGGAAAATGTCAACTGGATTTCTCTGCCTGCCACCCCCGTACATCTTTCTCTCAGGAGATCCCACCTGCCAGAGGCTCAGAGGGGCCTCTCGTGGGGCAATACGGGGAGAGTAGGATGCGGATATGTTTCCCTGGTAGACTGGACAGTTTCTCCAGAATGCCCACTGCATCATTCTCAACAACAAGAAGACAACAACATAATACTGATAAAAAAATAAATTAAATCCCAACTTTATTGTCCTCTGCCGATACTTGGTGCGCTGTAATCACCAAAGGCCAAGGGGTGAAACCTGCAATATCCACCCCCTACCGACCCGACGGTACCGACGGGGCGGCCGCTGCGCCCTTGCTTGCCGCCACAAGGACGGTGAGCTCCCGCGGGTCAGAGCGGGCTGTCGCGGGCTCGTCGCCTGTCGAGTCATGAGTGTGGGCTCTTTCCAGGCACTCTTAGTCATATCTATCCCGTAAATTAAGTCATCTGTGTAACAGGCTTGTGTTAATGAAGAGAACAATTTCCTCATCCCTTCCCCCGCCAGCACCAGTCGTTGACTCGCCTTTATTAGGACAAAATCTATCTCTGCCGTACGGGGAAGGAACGGCGCCGCAAATTCGCGAGGTGCCCGACGCTGAAGTGCTCGGCTGAGGCTGCCTTTCCCGGGAGCGGGGCGACCCGAGGGCTGTCCGCGCCCCTCCGCACACCCCGCGGGCGCGCAGAAATGCGTGTGTGCGTACTTAGGTGAGCGGCGGTGCTCTCGGATTAGAGATGGAGGCAGAAGGTACCCCAGGGAGGGATTTCCAACAGTCCCTCCTTCACTCAGCCCGGTGACCTGCTGGAAACTGCTGCTCTGCGTTGGACTTCCTGCAAGCAACGTTTGGGAGACAGGAGCCGTCAGTTCCGTGGGTGACTTTCCCCCACCGTCCATCCTCCCCTTTTTTACTGCACTGTTCTATCTGAACAAGGCCGGCGGGGCACAGCGAGGCAAGAAGGGAGCCGAGCTACGCGCCCCGCACCTGTGCGTGCGAGGGGAGGAGGGCGACGGCCTTTCCCCTTCCCCAAGACTGACTGGCTAGCCGCAGGCAGCGGAGAAGGAGCTGCCCAACCTTAACCTATCCCGACCGCTGAATATGAATCCAGGAAGAAGAGCCTGTGCCTGCCGTCAGGAAAACCGGGACCAAACAAAACACTTGGGGAGAAAGATTTTGTCCCATTTCTCTGCCACCCTTTTTATAGCTCCGTTATCTTTTTCTCTCCCTTCCAACCCGCCCCCCCCCCTTTCTTTTTTGGAGGTGGGGGCGGGGTTGCGGGGAGAGAAGAAATTCTGCTGAACAGAAAAGCCAAGCCCGGGAAGGAGTTCCTTTTGACTGCTCAGGGCGATCTATCCAGGCCCTCTAATTAGAGAGGGATCCAGGGTGGCATTAGTTTCCAAACATTTTAATCGAGCTTTAAGCAGAGCTCTTTTCAATAGCAGGAGATAAATGTAGCAACTGTTACCGTACCCCTGAATGGCCACCTCCCATGGCGGGCATTCAGCTTTCCTTTCAGAAACCCTAAGCAGTTTAGTCTATGGACCCAGCAACACTCCGCATATCTTCTAATTAGTCTAATTAGAAAGGTGGATTGATAGATACAAGGAAGACACAGTTAAGTTAGGAAGATGCTCAATGCTACCAGTCTGTGCCGGGGAGACGCTTGTTCTCAGTGTGAGGAAAAAAGAGATAAAGGAGAAAAAAGAAGAAGAAGAAAAAAAAAGAGAAGCAAGAGAAGGAGAGAAAGAAAGAAGAAAGAAGAGGAAAGAAGAAAGAAGAAGAAAGAAGAAAGAAGAAAGAAGAAAGAAGAAAGAAGAAAGAAGAAAGAAGAAAGAAGAAAGAAGAAAGAAGAAAGAAGAAAGAAGAAAGAAGAAAGAAGAAAGAAGAAAGAAGAAAGAAGAAAGAAGAAGAAAGAAAAAATATTTTTTTCCCGGAGCCTGACAGGAAGAACAAGTCCAGAGAAATCCGACGGGAAGGAGCTGCTGTCTCTTAATTGAAGGGGAGACACAACTGAGATGCTTCTCCTGGCTGAGTTTTCCCCCGATCCAGGCTGGATCGGCACAGCCCCAGGCCGGGAAGCGCCATTGGACACCGCTCCGGCCCCCGCCGGCTTTTTCCTGGGACACGAGGCCCTGGGTTCACACAGATACGGAGGGGAAGGAAGAGAAACAGAAAGGGCCGAAAAAAGGCCACCTCGACCCATCACCTCCCGTGCTGTCGCCGGGGAGACGTCACCCGCGGAGACCCGTCAGGGGAGGCAGCACGGGTGGCTCGAGGAAGCCTGAACCTTTAATTGGGCGATAAATCAGGGAGAGGAGCATGGGGCAGTGCGCGCAGGTGTCAAAACAGAGGAAAAGTTGGCCAGTCAGCATGACAGGGCAGGGCCCCCTCGCTCCCCCCCACCCTGTTAATGTCCCTGCGTTAACTCTCCTGCCCTCAGACGAGAGGGGACGAGGAGGCGAAAGGGACAAAGCAGAGCCCGCGGATCTTGAGTCATCTCGGACCGCAGTGGGGAACGGGGCCGCACGTGTTGTACTCTACGCTCTATGTTCCGAGCAGGCTTGCGCACCTGTGCGCCTTCTCTTTCTCTTTCTCCTACCAGGCCGGTACAAAAACCAGCAAGAGAAGCTTGGGAAATGTCCCCACCCCTCATTTCGGCGTTCTGTGGCACTCCTCTCCGTCCGCTCTCCTTGCTCCTTCTGCCCCTACCTGCCTTTCTCCGTACTCACTCGATTTCTAGCAGAATGAGTTTACAAAGCAAATTACGAACTATTTCAAATTCAATACTTATCTCGGGAAAAGGGTGTGTGTCCGTGTATGTGTGCGTGTGTGTGTGTCTGTGATTACAATCCAGCCTGTCAAAGACCCTAATCAAACTGCTGGCGAAAGGGGATGCGTAGACAAAAGGAAACAATGGAAGTCTCGTTAGATCATTTTTCTGGACATTGTTTATGGTCTGGAAGGGATCAATCGTTTCAAAATGTTACGAGTAAAAATGATCCTGTGTGGAATGCAGCTAATCCTTTTAAGTTCCTGTCAACTGTTTCCACTCAAAGAATCCGATTTTCCAAATCAAAGGTGCAGAACTCAATTGCCGAGGGATTTATAGCGTCGGCACCGGGCTCCCCTCACCCCACACGCCCCCGCGCGCCCCACGGTGGGAGTCGACGGCAGGACAGGACCGGGCCGAAGGTTGTCTTCCCCGGGGGGAGTTATGAACCCAGAGGGCTCCCTCAGTGGCAGCAGCGGTCTGCCCTACCGGCGGGCGGCCGAGACAGCCCTGCTAGGACGGCAGCGTACCTGGGGCCGGGAGGAGGCACCGAGCACGGTCCCTCCTGCCGGTCTGCCGGCAGCGCCCCCGGCTCCGCCCCGGCGCGGCCGCGGGGGTTTGTGCCGCTTAACCGGGCGAACCACGCCGTCTTGCAGCGGCAGGAGCACAGCACCTCCGGGACCGTACTCAAAATCTCTTGTGGAAACGCCACGTTTGGCTTGCCCATGAGTGTTAGCAAGTTGTTGCGGATTCCTTCTGGGTGGGGAGGAGGCTGGAGGGGAAGAGAGTCTTTTTAAAAGCAAAAACATCCACTCCACACCTCTTGCCGGTAGCCCCGCTCCGGTGCGCGGGACGAGACATTTGCCTCAGAGGCGGACGGGCGGAACTGGGGATTCCACGGAAAATCATGTCCCGACCGGGAGATGTCTGAGCACCAGGAGGAAAGACATGGGGATGGAAGTAGAGCTGAAAGAGATTTAAAGCGGTTAATTTTCAGAGGAAGGCCACCCTTTGGCTTCTCATACAGAACCGAAAAGTAGAAAGGAAGAGGTGTTAGCGGGGCCTCCGGCTGCCTAGCGCTTGCGGAACAGTGCGAGGGTACACGCTAGCGTGTGCTGCCCCATCGGCAGCGCCGTCTGCACGGAAAAAGACAGGTTAAGGACTTCCATGAAGGAGGAAGGGATGTTTGACAGAGCCCACCGAGCAGCCTCACGGCACTTTGTGCAATCAGAGGCGGACTGGAAAGAAAGGATAAAATATTTTTTCTATGGTCCGTAATTTCCGATCCCTCCACTTTCGAGCAAAGTCACATGATATATCTGTTCATCCTCACTCGGCACTGGACATCTTTCCTCTTTTTTTTTTTTTTTCCCCTCTCACCAATGGTTATTTTAATCGTCTATTTATTCGAAGAGGCTGTTCTTCTCTGCCCCCCCCCCATGACCTCGTGCAGCCGACAGGTGGAATTTCAATGTATACCCGTATATTAGAAAGCTATCTGTTTCGTCTGGCTGTTGCTGAATAAGCAGACGTGACAGTGTTTATTCAACGAAAAGAAAACCCAGGGAAGTCACCTCATTAATCTTGATTGTGTGTATTTAATGTATCTCGTGTATACAGGTGTGCATGTACTCTTCTGCAATGAAACTAGAGAAGCAGTCCTACGACCAATGCGGTACGAAGAAACATTCACGGGTTTTAAAAGGTCTTGCCAAAGCGTGGGCATTAGCAGGAGCGATGACCGCAGTGTTACAGTTGTGCGGGCACTGGATGGTGGTGTCACCGGGTCCGAGACAACACTCCTAAATGTTCACAAGCGTTTCGATGCACTCACATGTTTTTCTGTTGCACTCAGTGGACAGAAATACCTTCGGATTGACTGTAGAAAAGGCTTTCCCAGTCTTAAGAAACGAATTAATGCAACAACCTAATTTTCTAAGTATCCGTTTGCTTCTAACATAAATTGCATGATTAATCATCTAAATATGGGGGCCCGCAGATTTCTGCATGCCTTTTTACTGTATCAGCGAAAGGGAAACAGAATCAATTCAACAGGTCTCCTGTGGCTTGGAGGAAGGCAAAGTTTAGTTATTTTGATTAGAAAAATAAAAACCCCGCAACCACAAATTTCCTTCTGAATTCAGTTCAGCGGTAGAATTTCTGAAATTGACGAGACACGGCGCTGAAAGAAAAAAAAAATTAAAAAGAGAGGCCCCTTTCGTCGAGTCCAGTCCATATGTATGTTTTTGTACATTTTGGGCACTACGGTGCCTAGCCGATAGGTTTCTCCATGGCGCAGAGCGCAGCGGGTGCCTCTGTGTCTCTCACTGCGGCAGCTGGTGGAGCAGGAGCGCTGCACTAAGGGCACATCTTCGTACGCTATCCATCTTCCGTGGGCTTCCCGCGGTGTGTCCCGCCGAGACGCTGCCGGGTGCCTGCCTCCCCGCTCCCACCGCCGCGGCCGCGGCCGCTGAGCCCCGCCGTGCAGCTGCACACAGCCCTCGGCGCCGCCCGCACTGAGGCAGCCGGGCTGGTCGCGAGTTTGGGCGCGGGTGCCTTCCCAGCCCCGCAGCCTCTGCCTTTGCTATTTTCGGTCTTGCCGGTGAGTGAGCAAGCCGAGCCGAGCAAGCCGAGCCAAGCGGCTGGGAAGGGGCCGGCGTGCTTTCAGGGCCAGCTACCCGCAGTACACCTCCAGGCGGGGACCGGCGACGGGGAACAGAGTTCTTCCTCAAGTGAAAAACAAGAGGAAGAGGTTTACCGATTTGGAACTCGCGTTCATTTCTCCGTCTCTCCCCAAAATCGGCGGGCACCCATTTGCGCAATGAGGCACCGAGCACGGTTGTTGCCGCCGCGGGGATCCGGCAGCAGCTGGTTACCTTCTGAAGCGTCATTCTCCTGCACACACGTACACACGCTTCTGCGTGAATGCCTCCTCCATGTCTTGGTCGTGCTTTGCAGCGCAGGAAGGGGCAGCGAACAACGGCCGCTGCTCGACGTGCCTCTCACGGTGAGGGTTGCAAAGGAGAAAGGACTTTCAGAGAAGGGTGGAGAGGCCTTGCAGTCACCTGCAGCAGGTTACTGGGGCTTGGAGGTGAGGAACGGTGGAGGGGGACACCTACCTGCTCAGGATATGCCCAGCTACGGGAACAGGGCAGCCGGTTCCCGCCGGTGCTCGGATCCCGACGGTGTGTGTGGCTGGCAGTCGCCGAGGGAAGCAGAGGAAATACCATTGCAGGTGGGGAAACCACTGTGAACAAGCTGAAAAACGGATCTGTATTGGTTAGCAAGTTCCAGAGCAGCGAGGGCTTGGCCAAGATCATAATTTCCATCACTTCTGTCAAATACAATATTATCAGAGACTACTGCAGTACTTACTGTAAGTACTGAGGGAAAGCATTACATACAGAGCGGAGTCTCCGGGCCGTGCCAAGGGACAGTTAAATCAGATCCACTTTCCCACAGATCGCCCGAACAGGCCTCAGTCTCTACGGGGGCGACGGTGCGCTCTGCCTTCGCCACCAGCGCTGCAAGAAAGGGAGCAGCTGAGAGCAGGTGAGGGCCTCGCTTCCCTCTTTCATCTGACGGACTGGGTGATGGGGCCGGTCCTGGGTATTTGAAACCAGCCTACAAGCACGGGATGTGCACCCCGCTGACCCCAGGAGTGCTTCTCACTGCACCTAAAATACAAACCAGATCGAAGGTGTGGTCCAAAGGAGGTGCGGGTGGGAATGGTTTGGATTGAGTGCAGCTTCAGGGCTGGGGAGCCTTGCACAGAGCCACGGGGCTCGGCCGGACCCCCGGGCTGCGCAGCCCGTCGCAGCCCACGGCGGTGTCGACAGAGTGGGCACGATGTCCGGCCCCTCTGCACAAGGAAGCAAGAGCGCTCCAGCGGGAAGGGTGCAGTGTGTGGACGTGCAAACTAATCGTATTCAAAACCAGGGAAGGAAGGGGAAACCTCTTTTATAGGGGATGTGGGAAGGGACCTAACACAGTCCTGCTTAAGAGAAACTTTATACAAGATACTTGAAAAGAAATAATTTCTTAAAAACCTAATTAAAAGTATATAAATCAACCATCAGAAACAAAGAACTATGTGGAAGGAAACGTTTCTGGATAGAGACACTGTGTGTGGCATAAAAGACGATTGAATACATAAGGGCTTCATTAAATTCCCAATAGATAACATTTGGCTAAATCTATCCCTAGATTAAAACTCCGCATAATAGCACCATAAACGAAGAAGTTTCTTTTTGTGTGGTCCTTCAGGATGAACTGATTGAAACATTAGCCCCCTTATAGAGCAATCCCCTCCCAATTCAGATCCAGTAATTCATCTCTCATAGCCCTACGGGGATAGGATGAGCAAGAAGACGGGTTAATGAATCCACACTTTGTCTCTGGGAGGAGAAGGAGACGACACTATACTGCATGTCTTACCAGATTGTTTAGGGTCCAGACTATTTTGGAAGAATTGTTCGTCCGGGCTCAGTCCTTGCGAGGACTACACTGTTAGCTCCTCTGTTAGTCTTGGAAGCTGCGGAGAGCACGGCGGGCCATTAGCATGCGAATGGGGCGCTGCGGCCCGGCGGTGCTGCGAGCTCATCAAAGGGCTGTGGGGCCGGCTCCTTTCCTGGCAGCACCTGCTCTGCGGCAGCAGCGGGGAAACAGGGACCCTCGGGACCGGGATCGAGGCCAGGCGGCTTCCCCGCCGACTCGAGAACAGGCAAAAAAATCCATACCACCTACTGCAATTTGCTCCTGTCACCTTCCCTAGCAACTCCCAAGGGAAGGTTTTGTCCACACGGGATGGAGGCAACCGGCGAAAAACGTGGAAAGAAAAAGTAACCAAGCAGTTTGCTTGCCATATATCTCTGAGGGGACCTGAGGGATAGGCAGTGGGCACACTCAGACCCCACTGTCCACCGGCGTGGGCCGGGCTGGACTCTGCGTGAGGGAGGTCGCCGGGCTCCCCGGGGTCTACTGCGTAGCCGGGGTCTGCTGCGTAGAAGCCAAGAGAAACAAACAGGGTGGGTCGCCAGAATCTACCCTTCTCATGTAACTGCTCGTGGAGATCCCTAGGACTCGAGCAGACAGAACCCAAACCGAGGGCCAGCAGCACCCCTCCTCGGGAAGCCTCGCACCGCCGCAAGGCGACAGCTGCCTTCTCTCCCGCAAAACATTTCCCTGTTTGATTTTATCTGCCTCTTCGAGGGGGGCCGCAGCTTAGCTCGGTACTCCGCGCTGCACCGGCCGGTGTCGGCCCGGCGCATCGCCCGGCCAGTCCCGGGGAAACTGAATTAATCGGTCTTTCGTGAAAAAGACTCACTCTCCCCGGAGAATACGTACACGGTGCCTCTGGGGTATTTTCCCTTTTGTTTTAGAAATTAGAACGGACTTTACTTATTTTTCTGCTAAGGAACCCGGAACATCCAGAGAGGCCTTCCAGCTCCAGAGTGCAAATGGAGCCCAGAAGAGATCTTATGTCCAGTCTTTCTGCTTTTTGAAACCCACTATTTTAACACAGCATTGCTACAAACAAAACGGAGAATCACCACTTTTCCATCTATGAGAATATTTAAAACCCAGGCGACGAAATACTTCTACATGTAAACCCCTCCTCAGACCAAAGAGCACTAAAAGGCATCCCTCCCTTTTTATTATTATTATTTTTTTATTATGAAAATTCACATATTTGATCCCCGAGTCTCCTAAGTAGTTATAAATACAGTCGTAGTTGAAAAGCGCCTCCCTGGTTTGAAAAATGCGTATTCCGAGCCCACAACAAACATTCACATGCCTACTCTTCAAACATGCGATTCTCTTTTCCATATAAAAGCTCTGAATATTTGAGGCCGGATTTTTTGGTTAAATTTTTTTTTAGTCTATAAAATAGATATCTATGGACCTTATGCTGTTAAAAAAAACTGTTTGGAATCCGAAGAACTGCTTTCATGGTTTGTTTTGTACATCCTTATTTCGACAGCTTATAAACTTAATCAACTCATCACACGAGGATATTACAAAGCGCATTTTATATTTTATGTATTGAAAAGTAGAAACACATGCCACTATTATCATCATCACAGAAACATAAGTGTCTAGAACAAATCTCTCTTAAGTTCAATGTACGCCCTTTATTAGTAGTATTTTCCTTTGGCCTCTTGGAAACCAAACTATGATGCAGTTGTGATTTAAAACACACCCAAAAGTATAAAAATAGTTTTAAACCGGCGTTTTAATCAATCCCCTGATTGGCGACTTACAGAACTGGGCTTTACTCCCTCCAGAGAGACCTATTTCTATTTATCCCCTCTTTCGTTCCTGCTGTTTTTTGTAGAGTGTTTTTTTTGTTTTGTTTTGTTGGGGGGGGTTTGTTGGTGTTGTGCGGGTTTTTTTGCTTTGTTTTGGTTTTTTTTGATTGTTTAGTTTGTTTTGGGTTTTTTTGTCATTCTTTATCTTCTAAGGTTAACAATGCATTGCCTGCAAAGATCGTACTTTTATTTTCTTCTTTGCAGTCAAATCTGCACATAATAAATTTCAAGCATGAATATTCCTTGACTATTGTGCTATTAATCCCAAAGAAAAAAAATATTAGTGTCTCAAAGAAAGGAGAAGTGCTAAGGAGGGAAGGATCCAGAGCCAATTGTTTGGCTGGGCTCCTTTGGTCTTTGGGTTTAGTTTTGATTTTTTTTTTTTTTTTTGAAAGTTAAAAATTTTATTTTTGAAAATGTGTAAAAATTTTACATTGAAATGGTACAATAATACTTGCCAGTAATTTTAACAATATTCCTTGTAAAGAATACGCATAAAGTACAAAATAAAAAACTCCGTAAGTCTATTATAATACAAAACACAGGTTAAAATAAGAAATGATAATCTTGACTTTCTTCTGTGTAAACACGTTAATCTTTTCTTTTATAAAAGTACATAAGACAAGTGTGCTAAATGAAAAAGTATTGCTCTGCTGTCCTCCCTCAAGCCTTTTTTTTCTCCTGTACATTACTGTTTTCAAGCTCCTAGACCTGAGAATCTCTGAACTTCAGCGGTTTAGAGACATTATTTATCACCATGTTTGTTTCTTTTTAAGGAGTAGCGAGTAACTTTCCGATGTAGTGACCGCCTGCCCATGCAGTATCTAGATCTACACCTGGCTTTGCACTAGTGAAGGTCACGGGAGGTCCGTCGCTCGCGGCGGACGGCCCCCGAGCCCCGTCACAATTATCCCCACGCAAAGACAGGCAGCCCCTGCGGGCAGCGTCCGCCGGGCGTCCGAGCGGCGGAGAAAGGAGATACCCCAGATCCTACCTTCGGAAAGACTCCCAAACACTTAACAGTTAGAGATCCGTGCCGCGAAGCCGGGGGTGGCGGGCAGGGCGGCGGCGGGGGGCAGGCCGCTCCCGGCGCTCCCCAGCGAGCGGGCCAGCCCCGGCGCCGCGGTCGACTGCGAGGCGCAGCTGCTGCCCGCGCCGGGGCCGGGGCCGGGGCTTCCCCCGATGATGCTCTCGATGGAGAAGGGCGAGCGGGCCAGCGCCGCGCCGCTGCCGGGCTTGGCGGAGTGCAGCGAGGCCGCCAGCGCCGGGCCCAGCGGGTGCGCGTAGCCGAAGGGCGTCCGTGCCAGCTCCGCCGCCGGCAGCAAGGGGCCCGGCGGCGCGGCGGCGGCGGGGGGCAGCGCTGCACCGGGGGCACTGCCGGGGGCGGCAGGGGGCTGGCGGGGCGGCGGAGAGGGGTGGTGGAAGGCGAAGAGGGCGGAGTGGGGGTGGTAAGGCTGGAGCTGGAGACCGTAGCCGCAGCCGTAGGGTCCGTAGGCGCAGGGCGGCTGCTGCGGAGGCTGCGGCGGAGGCTGCGGGAGGAAGGCGGCGGGGTCCACGGCGCGCAGCAGAAGCTCGGGCGCCGGGAGCTGCTGCCGCTTGAAGCGCTTTCGGCGGCGCAGGAAGCTCCCGTTGTCGAACATGTCGGCGGATTCGGGGTCAAGCGTCCAGTAGTTGCCCTTGCCAGGGTTGCCGGGCTCCCGGGGGATCTTGACGAAGCAGTCATTGAGGGAGAGGTTGTGGCGGATACTGTTCTGCCACGCAGGGAACTTCTCCCGGTAGTAAGGAAAGCGCCCGCTGATGAACTCGCAGATCTCACTCAGCGTCAGCCTCTTCTTGGGGCTCTGCAGGATGGCCATGGTGATGAGAGCGATGTAGGAGTAGGGCGGCTTCACGAGGCTGTTCTTGCCGCCGCCGCTGCCCGCCCCGCCGCCGCCGCCGCCCGCCCCGCCGCCGCCCGCCGTCGCCTTCTGCGGGCCACCCCGCGAGGGGGGCCGAGAGCCACCGGCAGCGTCCCCGCCGCCCGCCCCGCCGCCGCCACCTACGCCTCCGCCGCGCACGGGGGACCGCGGCAGCAGGGCGGCGGCGTGGAGGTCGCCCACATCGTCCTCGTCCTCTTCCTCGTCGTCGTCCTCGTCCTCCTCCTCATCCTCGGCGTAGGAGCGGCGGCGGCGGCGGGTCCGTGGCTCCTCGTCGTCCTCCTCGTCGTCTTCCTCGCCCACCACATCGATGTCGGTCTCCTCAGCCAGCGTCGACGCCTCGGACATCTCCGAGCTAAGGGTCATGGCGCGGCGGCGGGGCAGCGCATCGGTGGCGGTCGGCGCGGCGCGGCGGGCGAGCGGGCGCTTTCCCCGCCGCCGCCAGGCCTCCGCGCCGCTCCGCGGAGAGCCGCCCCGCCGCCGCCACGGGCAGGCGGGCCGCTCCGAGCCGCGCCGGCCCCCAGCGCCGCTGCCGCGCCTCTGGAGCGCTCCCGCCGCCCGCTCGGAGGCGGCGGCTAGTCAGGGTTTTGTTTCGGGGTATTTTTTGCTGCCGTTTGGATTTCTTTTTTTCTCTTTTTTCCCTTCCCTTCCCTTCCCTTCCCCCCTTTTGGGGACCTTTTCCGCTTTTTTTTCGGTTGGGATCTGTTATTGTGGGCGCAGGGAGGTTGTGCCGTCTCTCCTGGAAGTCGGTTTCCCCTTTCTCCTCACCTCAGCCCCCAGACATTAATGGATGCGGGGCAGGAGGGAGCGCGCCTAGTCCTGGGAGGAGGAGAGGGGAGGAGGCTGGCGAGGAGGGAGGGCGTAGGGGATGGCTTGCTGGGCCTTAGGAAACACGGTGAAAAGGCTGGGGCTTAGTCCCAGGGAGGGCAGCCTTCCTCCCCGCCTTTTAGCGAGGGGGCCATCACATGGCTCCCAGCGTCAGAACCCGGCGAGTCTTCCCCCCCCCGGCCAAGAAGGGCGCCTCGCCACCGTCTGGGCCCTCCCGGCCTCACCCCATCCAGGAGGGGCTCTGGGGGGCCGCGGGGGGACCGGTGCCATATTTAGTGGAAAAGGGGGAAAATAAAGATAACACTTGACCCTCCGCAGGAAGAAAAAAAAAAAAAAAAAGAAGAAGTCTGTCGCAAAGTGTAGGAGCATCTTCCCAGAAACCTTCCGGAGGGTCTTAGGAGAGGGAGATGGTGAGTTAATAAACTTCAGACTTCTGTTCGCAGAATGGTTGAGAGAAATCCTTCCCTACCTCTCCCCCATCACTCTCCAGAGTTTAATTTACTTTAGAATGAAATAAAATATCTCTTGCTATCGACCTCACAAACTCTAAAAGAACAGCCTGCAAAACACACCACTATCCTCAGTCAAATTGTAAGGCTATGGTTATTAAAGAGAGAGAAGCAGCTCCCTCCATTATGAGAAACACTCCACTCCCTCCACTATGAGAAACACAGAGAATTAGCGTTACCTCCTTTGTATGTAAAGGAAATAAATTCACTGGCCTTTATAATGGTACTTTGGCTTAAGTAGGAGCAACCCCTGAGAAAGCGACAGAGGATTGCTTGCTAATTTAGTGGCACTGCTCCCCTTTTCAGGTGATCTATGATACGACAGAAGACCGGGGCCCCCTTTATGTAAGGGCTGGCAGGGAAAAAAAAAAAAAAAAAGAGACAAAAACTCCACCAAAGAACCCAAACAAAATAAACCCCCCAGAAATTTGGACAGAAATGCAATTACCATGGTCTTAAAAAGAAAGGCTTTGAAAAATCCCATCTTTCCCAGTTCTGGCAGGATAAATCGCAATCAAGATCCGACTGGGATGGGAGTAAAAGAGCATTTCTTTCTTTGGCAGAAATCGTCCTGAGAAGGGCAGACTGATGCATGAAGTCTCATTCATCAAATCACACTTTGCAAACAACGTGCACATCCAATTTCTCGAAATACGTTTTAGTTTGTTGCTACACTGTCCTAACCCAAAGCTACAAGCCACCCTGTTTCAAACCCAGTTCCATGGATTTACAACATAATCCTTTCTACTATTTCCAAATAATCCTATTTACATTTTGTTCACTACTAAGGCGCCTGCAAGACAATACCACCAAAAGTTACAAAACGGGGGGGGGGGGGGGGGGGGGGGTTTAGGAGGGAATAAAGAGAAAAAAACCTAACCCTCTAGATCCAGCAAATTGTTTTTTTTTTCCTGCACAAAAATAGATATCACTTAGAATTACAGTTCCTACAGTTCATAAAATCTCTCCTCGAATTAGTTTTTAAGGTCCTCGGGAAGTTACTAAAGAAAGGTAGATAGGATTCTTTGTCTTCAAGAGGTTTCTCGTCTTTACAAAGAGTTACTATTTTATCTTTTTGCTTCCTTCCCCCCCCCCCCCCTTTTATTCTTTATTTTCTCCTATCCTGAACGTTTGAAAGTCTTTAAAAAATCATGCTCTAAAGTCTGAAGAACGGTGAAGTTTAAAAATGCACAGGGAAGAACCACTGTAGTGACAAACCAAAAGAGCCGGGGTCTGCCCTCGATCCTCCTCTAGCAGAATGCACGGGTGTTTCACTGAGCGTGTGACACCGGCGGCTCTTCGACAGCACCGAGCTCCCGCGAGCCTCGGCTGGGGTGCGGCTCTTTCTGGACGTGGCCGATCGGGGTGGCATTTCCCTGGGTAAATTCCGGCCAGCGGCGGGGCCGCGGGCTTTGCCCTGTCTCCCACCTCGCGGTCAGTGCCGCTGCGCGCCGCTCCGCTCCGGGCATTGCTGTGCGCGGACGGGGGATGCCATCTACCGGCAAGGAGCGCCGGCGGTGGGACCGTGTGCGGGGCAGGGGGCCCGGCGTGACCTCCCTGTCCAAAGCAGAGGTCGGGCAGGAATCCCCCCGCTCAGCGACTGAGCGGGACCCCGAGACCCTAAAGAAGAATTTTGGAGCCACACCGCAAAGGGCTGGAACTTCCTGGACCACCTTACCATCTCCGTGACGGAGCTCTCTGCCCACATACCCAACCACCAAATGACCACCACTGACCCAGGATCTTGGGGGCTCTATTATACGGTTTCCTGCTAGTTGTGAATGATCTGATATATCACACATCTAAAACCACAGTTGCACAGAAGCAGGATGAGAAATACAGTTACTCAGCTAGGATTTATGCTTTTTTTGTTTGGGCATATTAAAATTAATCATAAATTTTAGATTATTATGAATTGTAATTTTTGTTATATACTATACACACAATTCCTGCATGCATATACAGAACATCCACATTTTACCAGTGCAGCCCAGGTCTTTATTAAAAATTGAAGATTACCCTGTGCACTATGCAGAGCATTTTCAAGCAGCCACACAGGCACACTGGCTGAGGTGCTCTGAGTTTTCTGGAGCTGCAGAACTGAACTTTTTCTTAATATATAGAACCATCTTTTGAATAATTTCCATTTTCTGTGAATGTTGTGTCTTGGGTCAAAGATTGGATGGAATTCTGAGCTGCTCGTAGAACAAATAAATGCTCCAGCAATGACCTTGCAAAAAGATGATGGTGTCCATGACAGAGACAATAACAGTGACAGTGACGGGGTCTTCTTTGCCCAGTATAACAGTGACCGCCATTTTATCTTCACATTTTTGGGTGTTTATTTTCCCCTACTCTTGCCACGCAGTTTTGGGGAAGGTAACACTACCTTTAAACCTTCTATGGAGGCCAGGATTACAATGTGTGATCACAATGCATTGGAGAGGATTGGCAGCAGTCACCTGAAAAACTAAAGAAAATCTGGGGTTCCAGCCATGTCTACTGCTGAAAAAGGGTTTATCATCCTTGGAGGTAATCTCCCCTCTACTCCTGTCAAGCATTTTTTTCTTCTTGACCAAGTTGGTTTGGTTTATTTGTTTGGTTGGGTTGGATTTTGTCGGGGTTTTATTTTGTTTGTTGGTTTGTGGATTTTTTCTCCTTGTTCTATAATACTTGTGGGCCATGTACATTTGTTCTGACAAGTGAAAGTGACTACCTTTAAGGCCCTTTGGACTTTTAATTTCTGTAAAATGTGATTTAATGTCCTCATGATGTTCTGATCTTAAGAAGCATTTTTACTGGGTTAGACCAAGACCCATCTAGCAGAATAAACTGACTTCAACATCAGCTAAGACCAGATGTTTAGGGAAGAATATAGGAACAAGACAAGTGTGTAACATTAATTCCTAGCTGCCAGAAATCTGGGTTTCAAGCTGTTCATTTGTTTGTTTTAAAGTGGAGATAATATTGGAATTTAACAGCCTGTGAGAGAATTTATTCCATGAATTTGTCCTGTAGTTTTTTGAAATCATGTACATTTACACCACTAAACATATTCTGTGGTGAAATGCTCCTAAGCTTTAACCATGAGTGGTAAGAAGTGTCTCTTTTAATTTGCTTTATGCAAGTCATCTGCTCATTTAAATGTGACGCGCCCCCATTTTGTCATGGAAGAGACAAGGAACAAGTGTTAAACACTTTCTTCCTGATGTTCATGACTGCATAGATTCTATGACAAATTTTTTCATTGGTCACCTTTTTTACATGCTGAGGAGTTCTCCTTCAGAATCACTGGAGTAGCACAGAAGTAATTATGTATTCCTGACAATCTTTGTCATTCTATCCACCTTTTTTCTTGTTCATCTCACCCCTATTATTTTCTTAATAGTCCTTCAAAATAGCATGAGATGCTTAAATTTGCTTTGCCAGTTTTAATTTCAGCTTATTATTTCTATCCCTTAAAACCAGTAACTATTTCCCATGCTGGTGGAAGGATATCAGATTTACAAAATTAAGCACTGGCTGCTGGAGCTGATATAGCAGAGTACTTTTCACGTGAACAAATCGTGCTTGTTTAGGTTACCTTTAATTCCATAACTTCACCAACTACTGAAAAGCTTTCTACCATTTTCCACATCAGCCCTTATTTTTTTTTTTTTTGTTGTAAACAAGCTTTAGCAAACTAGGAGGGAGATCCCATAATTAGAGTCTCAAATATTTGAGATATTTTCTATTTCATTCTGTAGAGTTGGAAGTAAGCCCCAAAGGAGTACAAACTCATTCATTAATTCAGTGAATATTGGCAGGTATATTCTTTGTCCACTTAGAAATCCTTGGGGATAAGCTGTATTGTGATCAAAGAAAAAGATCAGTTTTTCCATCTAGCACTAAGTGGGTAATGGGTTCCTGCCAGGACTTGAGCAGAAATAGCAGCTAGCTGTTGCAGAAAAAGGAAGGCCCTTGCCTTGTTCAGCCTTTCCACCTCTTGCCATGCATGCTCACCACTCCTGCCGAGCACCAGCTGGACCAGGAGGTCTAGAAAATCAAGTAAATCCAGAATGAATAAAAATTTTGGAGCTGTCAAGGCATTAATCAAAGGTTGCATGATGGCACCTATACTTCTAAAGTGGGTCAAACTTAGTCCTGATTCATCCTGGGCTAAATGTGATACATTACACATTTACATCTGTGTGTTGGGTCATGTTGTCTGAACAATGTCTTGATTTGTGTTAATGATTAAAGACAATACAAAGACCACTGTCTTAGCAGAGGTCAAAATATTTCTGTGATCATGGCTTGAAGGATCCAAGTTCTCTTGAATTCTGTGTATAGGATGTCTTTAGGAATAAACAGTTTGTCTAAGTCTGTAATATCCATGCATAAATTTAAGGTATCACCTTTTTCATGCATAGCCAATAAAGGACATAGTGACTTCTACCTCTTACTTATTTTCTAGCAAGGTATTTGCTATTGACTAATACTAACAGGCAAGCCTTTCTTGGTGAGCTTTTAGCAGTCTTATTAACTCAAATTCCCAAATATCCTGCAAAGCCCAGTTGAACCATGTACAGTGAAGGCAGGGGATTCTTGATGTAGCCCTTCTCCAACTACTCCCTAGTAGGACTCTGCAGGGTGTTACAGGGAGAGGCATCCTGGAAGTTGTAAAAAGCCTGTGATATGGTTTGAAGCCCAGGTATTTTGGGTTGCTGAGTTTAAAAACTACAGTCCTGGTGAGAAAAGGACACTGTTTTCTGGGCAGCAGCCTCTCTTCCTTGACACTAAGTCTATTACAGATCAACTCTGTGGCACATGATACAAGATGGTAACACATGAGATGGAAACAGCACCAGACTTAGGTTGAATCTTTCTGGGCTCTTATATTTTACATCCCTTAAAAAATTTCTAATTCTTCAATGAGTCTAATGTCTAGATATCTGGAGATGGTTTCTTTTCCATTCATCTCTCTCTCTCAACATTTTTGGTTCTCTACTACATAATGCTGCTATTTTCCTCCATAAACACACATGGGTATTTTCAAAATTACTTAATACTTTTCCCCTTATGTCCTGCAGTTAAATACAGCATTCTTCTGAACAAATGTTTCCAAATGAAATTTTAAATATCAGATTTCCTTCACTGCCTAAAGCCATGTTTTTTTGTCTTGTTGTTCCAGATAATCAAGACAAATATTGCTTCGCTATAGCCTGATCACTTATGATTCGAATCTGTGATTAGTTCTCTCAATATGATACTAGCACCTTTCCTCAACATGCCCTGTTATTACTTATGCAGCACTGGCCATGACTATTAGGAGAGCTTTTCCACTACCATTTTGAGAACAAATGTCATTCTTCTGCCTTTAAACTTCCATATAATTTAGGAAACAATTTTTCTAAGTAACCATTTTAATGATCTTCCTCCATTCCTATGCTGTTTTGCTGTAGCTAATGAACTTTCCTTTAGCAATGTATATGCTTCGATGTTTTTGAGGTCACGACTTTCACCCTTTTTCAGAACTGAAAAGGTGTTTACTGAGCTCAGGATCCCTCTCAGTGGTACAGCCCTTGGATCTGCTTCATTTCTCATAGAAGTTCTTCAGCTACTACTAAATCCAGGTTTAGGTTTATGTTTCCCATTATGGAATTACAAAAGAAAAACTGAAGAAAACAAGCTAATACTATTTTAGCATGCTAAAATACTTTTTCTCAGATGTAAAGTTTGTTTTTTGAAGGTCTCCTGTTTGATCCATGAAATGTAACCAAATCTTAGAGCCCCTGAACTGCCACTTTTGAATCACTTTTTGTCCTGATACAACTCAGCGATGTGGTTTTCATCATAGTTTGTCTTCAAAAATCTCACATGAGGGCATGCGAGATCATATCTCTAGACCAGTTGATCCTAAAATGCCAGCCGTAACAGCATTTTCTACAGTTTCTATCTTGGAATAATCTTTCTGTGATTCATTTTCACTTCAGTATTTTAGTCTAATAAAATATTTTGCTTGTTTGCTTGTAATCATCATTTGGCCTAGCAATTCTAGACTATTACACATATATGGATGGCAGAGTGTAAAAAATCTGAAGCCAATTTGTTACAAACTCAGGTTTGTTCTGTGTTTTTTCATCTTGGCTCTCTTCACTTTTTCTGCAGGTACATTGGCAGTTTCATCCTGCAATAAATTTATAAGCTTTCTTTTTAGTTCCTAAGAAACTCTGTCTTCCCCAAACACCCCCTTCTCCTAAATCTGCTTTTTCCCCCTCCTTCTGAATGATATATTGGGGTTGCTAGTTCAGGTAAATAATATGAGCTTCCCCCGCCATCTTTTCTTAGATACAGTGAACCATATTTTTGGAGGTTCCCCCACCATCTTTTATAGTTGTTTGATCATCCCCTAATTTTCATCTGTGATTCACCTGGTGGGAGGCACAGAGGCTGCTGCTCTTCAGCAGCGCCTTTTGAATCATCATCCCTCTGAGAATTTCTACCCCCACCAGATGGAGTCATCTTGGGATTATCATTAATTTTCACTAATTACAAAGGCCTCAATTTTAAGAGGATCAATATCTTTTGTACAAATTATCACTCAGCTATGGTGTAGTGAAAAGATAATGTAAGAGCAAACTAAATTCACAGACACATAAAAAGTAGTGCCTCGGCAAAATCTTGGCTCTGGGGATTAGTAACAAGGGAGACAATGTTAATCAATGAAGAAGGATAGATTAATTATTAACATAGTCTTACAGAAACAAGACCAAAGAGAATAGTTAACTGAGGATATTCCAGAGAAGAATCAGTATAAAAGGCATAAAAATACAGGGTGAGAAGGCAAGGTCAGCGGTGTTTCTACTGGTCCCAGTAGGCTCATCAAGCTCAGCTGAGGTTGTGACTGGGACCATAGAGCAACAAGGCTCCTCCTCTCTTGCATCACTCTGTGAGCACCTGTAGCACTGATGAGAATGCCAGGCTTCTTCCCCCACAAATCTGCTCCTGCCCTCTGCTGTGCAGCACAGCTCCTGCAAGGACTGCTTTGCCTTCTGCTAGAGCCAGACATGCACGTTCCCCACGGCTGTGAGATTAGTCACACTCGTCAGAGTAAACTCCAACACAGTGGCAAACTTGTGGGAGACTGAAATTGTAGACTGTGAATGATCTCTGCCTCAGAAATGCAAACTGAGGAACAAGGTTTACATATACTCAAAGGCAGCAGCAACTGTGTGAGTTAGGGCCTGGGAGGTGTGTGTGTTTGGCTCTCAGAATAGGACTCTGAAAACACAAAGACTGGCAATACATAAAAAGGGTAGATTAAGGCCTCAGTGAGGGAAAACAGCTACAGGGAAACATCTCTGAGGGATCCAGTAAAGGCACACAGACAGTGTGTGCCCTCTGTGACCAGCAGCAAGCAGCCGCATGTGGATAGTTTATAAATTACAATAACATAACAGAGGAGGAAAAGCCACAGGGAAAAACACGCAGGAGGAAGAAATAAAAAGAACAAGGGCTGTTACACAGGCAGCGGTGACAGAAGAATCTCAGTAGTTTGGCTGGGCAGGGGCAGCTGGGGGCATTGGGGATTGGTTCACTTAAGGGGCCCCACCACAGAGCTCTGCACTGGCCAGCTGGGAGGAAGGAGGCAAGTTGTTGGGGACAGCTGGGAGAAGCACAGCCATGGGCTTTGAGAGGGGGCCTGCACTAAAAAAAGGAGAAAGAAACATAATGCTCACGTGTTTTCTAGCATGAAAAATAATAAACACATAATTAGTGAGGTCACATCTGGAGCACCACATCCAGTTCTGGACTCCTCAGTACAAGAAAGACAAGGAACTACTGAAGAGGGTCCAGCCACACAAGCACAACTGCTGAGGCACCTCTCTTATGACAGACTGTGGGAGCTGGGCCTGTTTAGTCTAGAGAAGACTAAGAAGGGATCTTGTCAATACGTATAAATATCTCAAAGGCAGGTGTCAAGAGGATGGTGCCAGACTCTTTTCAGTTGTGCGCAGTGACAGGACGAGGAGCAATGGCCATAAGTTAAAACACAAGAAATTCCCCCACAACATGAGAGATAATTTCTATATGTTGAGGGTGGCCAAGCACTGGAACAGGCTGCCCAGGGAATATATGGAATGTCTCTCTCTGGAACTATTCAAAACCCACCTGGATATGTTCCTGTGTCACCTGCTCTGGGTGCTCCTGACTTAGCAAGGGCATTGCACTGGATGATCTCCAGAGGTCCCTTCCAATCCCAATGCTTCTGTGACTCTGTGATGCCAGACCATGGATGTCAAGCCTGTGGCGGGGAACTTCCCTGGCAAGGCTGCAGGTAGCAGGGTGGGTAAGAGGGCAGCAAAGTGAGTAAGGCATGGTAATCTGAGGCATGGTCAGGGCAGGCATGGTGAGTGCTGGGTCCTGCCCATTGCCAAAACAACCCCAGGCAGTGCCAGAGGCTGGGGCAGAGTGGCTGGAAAGCTGCCCACAGGAAATGGACCTGGGGGTGCTGATCCAAACATGAGCCAGGATGTGTCCAGGTGGCCAAGAAGGCCAATGGCATCCTGGTCTGGATCAGCAATAGTGTGGCCAGCAGGACCAGGACAGGCCTCGTCCCCTTGTACTGGTGAGGCCACGTGTCCAGTGCTGTGCCCAGTCCTTGGCCCTTCACTAGGAGGAGGACATTGAGGTGCTGGCAGAAGACCAGAGGCGGCCAACAAAGCTGGTGAAGGGTCTGGAGAACAAGTCTTATGGGGAACAGCTGAGGGAGCTGGGGATGTTTAGCTTGGAGGAGACTGAGGGGTGACTTTATCACTCTCTACAACGACCTGAGAGGAGGTGCATCAAGAGGAATTTCTTCACAGAAAGCCTGACAAGATATTGGAGCGGGCTCCGCAGGGAGATGCTAGAGTCACTATTCCTGAAGTTGTCTAAGGAAAGACTGGCCGTGGCACGGGGTGCCAACCACGCCGCAGGTCTTTCCCAAGTCAACAAACTCCGGGATTCCACGGCCCGCCCCGAGGGGCGCCCCCTGCGGGCCCCGGCGCGGCGCACGCGCGGCCCGGCGCGCAGGTCCTTCCTTCCGGCCGCCATCTCGCTGTGCCCGCGTGCGGATCCCGGCCCGCCTCCTGCCCGCCGCCTCCAGCCGCGCTCCGCGCCCCTCCGCTCGCCGAGGTACCGCGGGGGCGACGGGGGGCGGCCGGGAGGGGAGCGTGACTCGGCAGGGGGCGGTGGGCGGCGGCGGTGGTGGTTGGAGAAAGGGACAGCAGTTACGGGCCGGGCCCGGCGGGGAGGCTCGGCTGGGCTCGGCGGCTCTGCCCGCGATCGGAGAGCGCTCCGGCCCGCTGGCGGGGCGGGGCTGCCCCCGTGCCATGTGTGGGTGTGTGTCAGGGGCGGCTGCAGAGTCCCCTGCGCCCACGTGCCCCCACCTGTGTTCCCACACCCACTCTTGTTGTTCTCGCAGATGAAGGAGACCATCATGAACCAGGAGAAGCTGGCCAAGCTTCAGGCCCAAGTGCGCATCGGTGGCAAGGTAGGAGCCGCCTCCCTGCGCTGCCGTCGGGATTGCGTGTCCCCGCCCGTATGTCGGGCCTGGCACAAGGGGTCCCGGAAACGGGTGTGTGGAGCAGCCCTGAGCGCTCTCAGCTTGGCTGGACTGTCCTCAAGGGAATCTGTGCTCTTCCAGGGCCCTCTGAAGTCACTTTTGTAGGTCCAATATGCAGTAGTTGAATCTCCAGGCGTTTCTCTCTGTGTATGTTTTGTTACAGCAGATTTAATATTCTGTGTTACGGTGAATGGGAATCTAATAATCAGCAAGGTCATGTGCAAGGTGCTGCACATGGGTCAGAGCAGCCCTGGTACCAGCACAGGCTGGGGATGAACAGATCCCAGCAGCCCTGCCCAGAAGGAATTGGGGGTGCTGGTGGCTGAGGCTGGACATGACCCAGCCATGGGCACTCCCAGCCCAGAGAGCCACACGTGTCCTGGGCTGCATCCAGAGCAGTGTGGGCAGCAGGGCCAGGGAGGGGATTCGGCCCCTCTGCCCTGCCCTGCTGAGACCCCACCTGCAGGGCTGCATCAGCTCTGGGCTCCCAGCACAGGAAGGACAGGGACCTGCTGGAGGGCGTCCAGAGAAAGGACAGCAAGTTGATCAGAGGGCTGGAGCTCCTCTCATGTTACAACAGTCTGAGAGAATTGGGACTGGTCAGCCTGCAAAAGAGGAGGCATTGGGGCCTAATTGTGGCCTCTTAGTTCCTGAAGGGAGCCTACAGGAAAGATGCATCAAGACTATTTACAAGAGCATGTTGTAGCATGTCAAGGGGGAATGGGTTTAACTTGAAAGTAGGTTTAGACTGGATATTAGGAAAAAATTGTTTACTGTGAGGCTGGTCAGGCACTGGAACAAGTTTCCCAGAGAGGCTGTGGATGTCACATCCCTGGGGGTGTTAAAGGCTAGGTTGGATGGGACTCTTGAGTACCTTGGTCCAGTTAGAGTTGTCCCTGCCCATGGCAGAAAGGTTGGAAGTAGATGGTCATGATAGTCATTTTGCAGCCATCCCGTGCTAATTCTGTGGGCTGCTTTAGAAAACGTGTGGGATTTAAAGTGAGCATAACTTACAGCAGGTGAGGTTGGGTATAGTTTTCATAACAGATCTTAGAGATCTTATGTTACTGGTTCGTCAGAAATACTTAGGGTGCTCGAGGCAGTTTTTTGCCTTTCTGCACAAAGTTGAAAATTCAATATATTATCATACTTTTTAAATTGCAGGCTAATAGAATAAGAAAAACTTCATTTTGTTATATCTGAATATTTGTGTATTTGTGTTGTGTGTTTACTTATAACGTGAGGAAAGTATGTTTAATATGATAGTAAACAAGTATGTTTTAAAAAGTATGTTTAATATGACAGTAAACATTTTCATTTCAGTGTCAGTCTTAATTCAGGAATTTTTCAGGAATCTTTCGTACCTGAGGGAGTATACACAATGTTCTAGATTACAAATTATTCAACAGAACTCTTGCTGACAGAATTTCCAGGAGCTTTCATTCCAGTGTTTGGGGCTTTTTTACGTTTTCTTTTTCCCAATTGCTGGAGATTTAGGCAACCTAAAACAGGGTTTATGTAGTAATTAACAACCTTGGTAATTTTTGCATATTCTTGGTATATGCTAATGGTTAATTAGAGAACTCCTGTATTATTTTGCTGATTGTACGCATGTTAACCAGTGTGTGTTTATTGACTATAGAGGCTTTTAATGTCTGTCATGTGAGAGCATGCATTCAGATTGCAGTTCTTGCAGCTTGCTGATCAATATAGGGCTTTTATAGACATTATGCAAAGCTTAGAATGGTAATTTAATTTAAAATTGGCCTGTGAAATGCCTGAACCTGCTATATTATTATTTTTTATAATGGGAAATTATTCCTGATATCTTTATTATATTGTTGCCATGTAAACTGAGTGTGAAGGAGGTACATATTCCTCCATATTCCTTGATTCAAGATGTCAAGTTCTGAAATTTACTCAGAATTTTGTTGTCCAGAGGGACTTAGCATATGCCTTATCTAGCTCAATTCTTAGGTAGACAAGCCACTAAAATAAAGCAATTCTATTACTTTTAGCAGTTTCCAAACCACTGTGTGTGCTAACCCAACCGTAGCAGGGTGTGAATATCAAGTTTTATAGACAAAAACTTAAATGTTTGAGTGGTCGTCTTCCAAGTGTTGGTTTCATATGAATTTGTCACTAATGTTCCTCATTGTTGGTAACAGAGTTATGTTAGATTTGTTACTGTCCATCCAACTTTTAAACTTCTGACAGTAAACTGAGAAGGAATTGCAGCTATTTACGCAGCTAGGCAGCAACACATTCTCTTCTTATTAGCACGTGGTAGATGAGCAGCCCACGTGGGAGGACTTCGATTAGTAGTTACATTATGTCAAAAACAAGCTTAGTTTCACTTTTTTCAGACATTTTATATCAGATTTTCCTGAACCCTTGTGCAAGCAATTGGAGAATTACATTTTCTGCTTTTTCATATAAATAGATGTATTCTAATATGGAACTTTTACTTCCCTGGAGAAGTCTAGAGCTTTGGATCTGTAGGGCAACTTAACCTTTACTTGTTTGGTTTTTAAACAGGGTTGGTCTAGAACACCAGAAGTAGTATTTAAAATGTATTTATGAAATATTTTCGAAAAGTAGGCATTCTTCAAAAATGTAAATCTATCAGATGAAAGATGGCTATTTAGAATTAAAATGGAGTATTTTGGCTTTTCTATTATCATTTATTTGGCTTTTTTCTTTTCATTTATTAATGATGTGTACATAGCCTTATGATCTCTGATTTTTACCAAAATTTGGCTGTAATCTAAGGAAAATCTAATAACTTTTGGAAATTGCTTGAAACTGTTCATTCTTCAGTTTTATGTCTTGTGATGACTTGGGTTAACAAGGGTAAATTTGCAACTCCCCTTTTCTAAGATGTTGCAGTAAACTATGACGTTTGTGGAATAAATACTCTCTGATAGCATTGCTTCCTAAAACTTTATGCTTCTCCTACATGTGCAAATCTTGCCTTACTGCAAAGAAAAAAACTGCTGCAGTGCAGTTGGGCAGCAGGGTTACATGCAGTGAAACAGGTGCAGTATGTTAAGTTGATTTGTAGAGATTGTAAAGTAGTTATACTGCCTTTAGGATTAGAGTTAAGTGAGAACTACTTAAGCTTTATCTTGTCTTTTTTTTTTTTTTTTGCAAAGGGTACTGCCCGCAGAAAGAAGAAGGTTGTTCATAGAACGGCTACAGCAGATGATAAAAAACTTCAGTTTTCGTTGAAGAAACTGGGAGTCAACAATATTTCTGGAATTGAAGAGGTAATTGCTTCAAAGAAAAAAATATATATTTAAATAGAAAATAGAAATAGTATAGAAAATAGAAAATGTATTAAATAGAATATGCATTAAAATAAATTTTCTGGTAAAAACATAGCTCCTAATCTTGTATGTAGATGATCAATAGGTCTTCCTGGAGCTTTAAGAATTTTTATTTTCTGTTAAATTGAAAAATCCTGTTTGACTGCTTCAAATACTGGATTTTTTTTTTTCTTGCAGGTAAACATGTTTACCAATCAAGGAACAGTCATTCACTTCAATAACCCAAAAGTTCAGGCATCTCTGGCTGCTAACACTTTCACTATCACCGGCCATGCTGAGACAAAGCAGCTGACAGAAATGCTGCCTAGCATCCTCAACCAGCTCGGAGCTGACAGTCTGACCAGCCTCAGGAGATTGGCAGAAGCCCTACCCAAGCAATGTAGGTTGAAACTTGAATGTGTTTCATGCTGGCAGCTGACATGAAGCTTGTTTCTGTAGCAGCAGTGACATTCCCTGCACTCTTGTTGTCTGCAAGCATGTTATAAAATCCTTATAAAGAAACCAAACACTTTAAAATCAATTTGATTTATAGCTCAAACCCAATGGCAAGCATGACTCAGTCAAGCGAAGTCACCTGTTAATGTGTCTTGTAGCTGGGTTAGCACTGGAAAATTGTAGCCAGACTTGATTTTCAGGTACTTTCCTTCTTGATATGGCTGCCATATGCCATATTTTGACACATCTTGTTCATTATAGCTGGGTGAATTAATTACTCTGTAAGTGTTAGGTTTTAGAGAAGGATAAGCTTGAGTATATCTCTTGACACTTGGAATGGAAATGTAAGTAATGGGGAGAGAGATGTAACAGATATCTTGTGATTGCTTTTCTCCCTCACATGTGTGGTGAAAGTATTGCTCCATGGGCTTTTTGATAACTAGGAAGAAATTACAGGGTATTTATAAGGAAGTACATTATAATTTCAGTATGTGTAAAACATTATAGAGAACAGGGCTGATATGAGTGTTAAGCTAGATACACCAACTTTCTATTCCATACTTTAAATAGTAGAACAGTATGAACATTTGTTCCTTCTAAAACTGGCAAAAGTATAGTAAGGACTTAAATATGTAGTGTTTGATAAAGGTGCTGTTGCTACAGGATGAAAATCAGGAGTGAAAGACTTGTTGACATTGGGAACATTCCTCGTGTCCTGTGTGTACAGTCTTCTACTTCCTGAAATATCTTAAGCCCATTCCTTTAAATATATGGAACAGCCTGAAAAAATTTTGCTAGAAGTAGTCCTCAAGATATGGAGTAAAGTGTTCTTTATCATGATCCTCAGATCCTTTCTTCTAATGTCACCTGTATGATAGTAATAGAGCTTGAAAGAAAAGAGTACTTGGAAGGATTTAGAATGATTGCTGAAGTTCTGTTTTCTGATAACAATGAGAAGCCAGTTATAAGAGGCTATATACTAAGCTAAAATGCGGAGTTTTAGAAGGAGAGAAGCTTGTTTGAAGTGATTACTTTTTATGTTCTAATAAATGGCTATTTCTTTCCACTAAGAGTGGATGCCAGAACTAGTTGGACAAAACTTTCTGTTCAGCGTTGTCAGCTAGGTTTGGAAGCCTAACATCAATGAGTGAAGCATCTGTGATGATTGCAGATGCTAAGGTAAACTTGGACTGGTCTTGGGGATGAGAGAGAATGCAGGTAGTTTAGGACAAAATGACATGGTTTGCTTTTCAAATGTTGTTTTTAATCTTAAGATGCACTTAAGATTTAACAACTTTCTGCTTCTTAAAAAAAACAAATGAAGGTCAGTGATGTCCTTGTTCCAAGTCCTTTCAAAACAAAGTTTATTTATCAGTTCTGGTTCTCTAGAAATTAATGTACAGATCTAGTAAGAAACCATCTTTTTCCTCACATTTTTCTTAAAAACTGAGAAGGATTAATTAGAATAATGCTAAGGTAGTAGAGAGTAAGAGACAATGTGACAGTACAGCTAAGAATAGTTGTAGAGTATTCTTATTCTCTATACTCAGACACTTGAGATATCTGTTTGTAGCATTGTACTTCTCCCAGTTCAGCAGATGCTCACTGATCTGCTACAATGGAGATGGTTAAATCTCACTACCTCTATCAAATGCAATAGGAATGGTTAAAGAAATTACTGAGTCAGCAAACATGTGGACTAGAACACTAGGTTGCCTAAACCACCTAAGGAGTGTAAAATTGTGCACCCAGTTCCATATTCCTTTGACTTTGCCAGAGAACAGTAATACCTTTTAAGTACTTCTACTCGTGTCTGCCTGCAACTTCACAATTACACCTCAGCTTTCTTTGGATGTGTGGGATAATAAGATCCTTTCTAGTCCTTAAAACTTGGTGATATAAATTATGTAAATTTAAGAGCCATGTGGTAGTCCATAAACTAACCTGCTTTTAGGAAAAACTTGTAAAATCAATCTCCACTTGTATTTGGAAGTTATTGTTGTGCAGAGTACTCAATATCTTTGTACAAGATGGTGACTAGTATGCTGTTTAGCATGCATCTTCTAATTTTACTACTGGGCTGTTTGAGCATTATCAGTAAAAAAGGGAATGTAAACTTCCAACATTAGATAAAGCATTGCAGCTTGGCCCAGAATCTTTGATAATGTTTTCAAAAAACATAAAGCTAAACAGTAACTCAAAATGCCTATGATGAGCTTGAATGAAGCTTTTGAACTACTTGCTCTTGCAGCTGTGGATGGAAAAGCGCCACTTGCCACTGGTGAAGATGATGACGATGAAGTTCCAGGTGAGAACAAACATGCAGTGGAGGAGAAGAAAGTGAATTTTGCTGAGAGATCTTAAACATAGCATTAGATCAGACCAGGGATAGTAAGAATGATGTCTAGCGACTTGTCACAGAATTTTTGTGGGCAGATTATTTCATTAATTTCAGATACTGTGAGAGACTTTGCAGTTTAAGCTAGCATTTTGGTCCTGTGTTGAATTGATAGTTGTGACTAAGATCATTATTTAATATTTCATGAGAAACTACCTTGTCAGAATCACTGCCCAGTTGTTATAGTGAAGCTAAATGCTTTTAGAATTGTGCTTTTTAACGAACTGTCCAAAATTTCTTTGGTTGAGCAATATTTGCTCTGTATTTTACAAGCTGAAAGTTTTTATGGTAAAAACTTGAGATGAAGTTGGACTTAGGAAAAAATTCAAACCGAAAATGTTCGGCAGAGGGGAAGTGGGTCAAACTTTTAATTCCAACAATCTTTTTCTAGATCTTGTTGAAAACTTCGATGAAGCTTCGAAGAATGAGGCAAACTGAACTGTCACCTCCTGAATAAAATTAAAACTTGAAAAAGCTATATGGAGCTGCTATTTTATATTGTGACTGCCTTGATTTATTTCCTGATGAGATCTCAAGATCTGTGGTATTTGGAAACTCCTTGAATCTACAGCTCCTTAGTTACTGCTTGTACACTATTATTTTTGTGGCCCGATTGAACAAAACTATGCTTTGAAATAAGTCAGATTGCTAACAAATTTCTGCCTAGACACATTTTTTGAGTAACTTCTACAAGCAAACACTCATCTTTAATGAACTTTGGCATACAATAAAAATATAAAGCAAAGTTTCTGGTGTGACTTTTTGTCAGAAAATTAGGGACAAAAATATTAAACAACAGGTCCTAAATATTAAACAATCTTAAAATGTTTTGCTTTTCTGCAGAGCATCCTCTGTTTGCTGTGTTAAAAAGCTGGCTCCTGAAAAAAACTTTCTGTGCATAATGAAACCTTTTGGACTTGGTGAATTTCTGGCATTGCAAGTTAGAGCTAGGTAGGCTATAAGTCAGTTTGTAACCTACTGGATTTAAGAAATAGAATTGTATTTTAGCAACAGTTCATGGTGGCTTAATTTAACACAAAACTTGCAAGTCGAGGAAGAATTTTTACTTGCCAGCTGCTTGCTGCTGGCCTTGAGGGAGCTACATGTGAGTGTTAAATTTTTATCGTCAGTGAGTGTTTAATAGATATTTGCATGGTACAAGTGTTTAATGGGTTAAACAATGCCATTTTAATTTTACTTACCTGAAACCATCAGTTATATGGGGGAATGAAGCACGGAAAGGAGGAAAAGCATTAATAAAATTTATAATGGCTCTTAAGTGTATTTACCAGCTTCGGATCTATTAACTAATAATTTGAATGTTTCAGGAATGTGTTGTTTTTATTGCTTTTTGGGTTTTTGTTGTGTTTCAGAGAAAAATATAACTTTCTAGGGCACAAGAAAGACATTTTGCATTCCATTCTGACCTCTATAGCTGGAGTTTCCAAGGATGAGAGCTAAATTTCATGTTTGTGAGTCATTGATATTAATGATAGATCAGAAGCTTGCATGACCGAAGAGCACCCAGCTACTGGCCTCCTAAGGTTGTTTCTAGAGCAGATACTTCAGGAAGTGTAGATTCACCATGACTTGCTGAGAATGAAATTCAAGGTAGGAGTTGCTGTACCCATAGCAAAGCTCTCCGTGTGCCTGGAAAAGGGTGGGTCTGTGTCTGACTTGCCAAGCATGTTTGTCATAGTGTACATTGGGAAACAGTGGAGGAACTTGTTCCTCCAAGCCCTAGAACTCCTGTGGTTTGAGGTAAGACATCAGACTAATGTGAGCATGACATGGCTGAAGTCGGGTGCAAGAGCTTAGGTAACAATTTTAGAGCACTTGTCTTGGTTTACAAGTACTTCAACAGTGAACTGTGCTTGTACCATTGAATTAGCTTGAAGAGTGGATTCATTGAATTGTGGCAGTAAGGTAGAAAAATTAGGCTTGTGTGAATTTGACTTTTGAAATAAGGATGGCAAATGTGATTGCTGTGTATAAGGGAAAAAACCAAATTCCGCAGAGTAGCTTGCCAGACTTCCTGTGACCTGTTGAGTAAATAAATGACATGCTGGGTTTTTATGAGTGTGTTACCTGTTCTGTGATTCAGATATGCTAGTCCACGTAAATTGCTTTAAGCAATCATAGCCCTTATGAAATACTTTCTGCTGGTTTCTGTCTTACAAAGTAGCTTTGGGCCTTGCTTAGATGTTATAGACAGTGTTAGCCTTTTTCCCTCTAACACACATACATTTAGTACTTAAAAAATAAGATCCTCACTAAAGCAGTGTCTTTGAAGTGCAATGTAAGTTTAATCTAGTGATCAACACCGATGTGACGTGCCTGTGGAAGTCTTTGTCTTTGGGAAAGGTATGCTTCCAGTACACTCCCAGTCAGGAAATACTGGCATAATCTGCATCTTCAGACTCAAACTGAGGATAAAGGTATGAGCAAACTATGTTCTTGACTATAGCAGAGTCTAAATGGAAGTAAAATGCCTATCTAGTAAGGTTATAATATTCTTCATGTGTAACTTAGTGTTCAATCCTGGACTCAGTGGTGTGATTATTTTTCTCTTAGTATGGAGCTTAGTTATGGTTTTCCTAATCTGTCACTAATTACTAGAAACTGAGGATAGTTGTGCTGATGTTTCTCATCAGGTTGAACTTCTGGGTAACCATACTGTAATTATGCTATTACAGATTCATATCTAGTTTTACTCAAGGAAAATGGCTCTCCATTCCAAATATTTTGGACAATGGAGAAATGAAAACAAATGCCTGTGTTTCTACTGAGTTTTTTATTTTTAAGAGGCTAAAGGAATATTCAAGTTCTGTCACATTAAGCTCTGAAATAGCTTAACTCAGTGCAGTGGTGGGTTCTAGTGAGGTTTTTCATAATGTTTGGAACAGACTTTTGGAAATATTTTCATATTAATCTTACGCTTTAAGGGCTTTGCAATGTTTTAAAATTAGTATATTCTAATATCAAAACCCAAACAACAGAAACCTTATGGGAGATGCTGAAGCTGTGTGTTTTATTAGTGGTGTAATATGAAAAGCTTCTAACTATGGTTTTAAAGTAATACTGATTTTAAAGTTCTCAAAGTCACCTTGCATTATTATTACATGTTTGTTCTTATTATTAAAGGCTTGTCAGTCTGTGGTTGTGTCTGTTAGGAAAAGTAATCTTTGAGAATTAATGTAATTTGTAATGCACATTTAACATACATGACAAAGGAAGAGCATGTTTAAAATGTTCACAGCTCAATACTTGAAATTTGAAATCAATGCTTGTGTATTTTCTTATATTGATTTGCGTGGAGTGTGGGGGAAGTTAAGTGTAGTTGCCACCTCTCTGAAATTTTGTGCTGATACTGTGTTTTGTGGCTGAAACATCATACAGATAATTTACTTTTCCTCAAGTTGTCTACTGTATCTGCTGAAAACCTAAATGTGTAATGGTATGGTTGGAATAACAGGCTATTCTCTCCTTTAAATGTGGGAATAGATTTGAACAAGTTAGTAAACTGGAGAGTTAATATTCAACAGAGATTGAAGTTGAAGTCCGTGTTTATGATGACTAGATTACAGCCTTAAGTGACTGGCAAGATGGTGGTATATGTAAAAAGGAGAGATTTCTAAGCTGCGTATTTTAAAATATTAATAAGTACTCAGCATGTCTTGCACTTTACTAATACATGTAATGTGGCTTCTAATTTTTCTGAGCTATTCTTTCTTAGTTTTCTATAATTTCAGCCACATCTATGAGAGTTGCTGAAAATGTTTTCTACTGGATATGATAGTTGTAAGATCCTGACCAGTAACAGAGATTGGACTCTGAGAGGAAGTCTTATTTTGCAGAAAAAGGAGATTATGGTGCAGCTGAGCCAAGCTTACTTAGCTTGGGGGAACTGTCTGTAGCATGAGGAAGTAACACAATTAGTTTGACTACAAGGTGAACTCAGTAACTTTAAAGATGGATAAAGAGTGGATGTATATGGAAGCTCTGAGAATCAGGAGTATAACTATTTCTGTGTATTCTAATTGACTTTAAGCTGTGGTTTCTTGTTAACATGGTACCTACAGTTTCATCATGAAAGTTTTAACTGCACTGCTAATACTCTGTCTTCATGTGTGGATTATCATTATAAAATAACGTTACTGAATAGAAGGAAGACATTTTATGTAATACTATTACTGTACGGTCTTACTGTAATCTGTTTTTTTAAATAAGAAATTTAACAGATGTAATTTACATTACAATTTACATTGCACCTAAGGTATCCTGGTAGTGAAAAAAGCCATTTGAACAATGTTTGTGTAATGCAGGAATTAGTAATACTTGAACAGATGAGTTACAGCCCAATGTTTTGCATTGGTAGTGAATCCAGACAAATCAGAACAATTGTTGACCAATTAGTGTTGTAATGGTATAGGCTATAATCGTTAGTGCCTATGTCTGTAACCTCTTGCATGAGTGGAAGGCAGAATTCTAGGATATCTTGCTGCTAATCAGATTGGTTGAAGCTCAGTTTGATCATGCAAAAGCTTTTGGTTGTGATACCCATTAACCAAGATTTGCAACACATCCTCACACAAGGATTTGATGCATGCTGCAGGTTACTGGCAGATAAATGTGGAAGTATTGCTGCAGTTGAGATCCTTATTCTGCAATTCCATTGAACAATGCCTTTTTTTTTTTCCCTTTTTTTCTGGAAAAATGTAGTAATGGGCTGTATCCTACTCCAAAAATTTAGAGCACACATGAAGTTAACATTCGCTGTGTAAGTTGTACCTGAGTTAATAATGTCTTTAAGAATTATGCTGGAGTCTCAAAAGTTTCAGCTCTGCATACCTGATAAGTATCCTGCTTCACAACTTGTGGCAAGTGTTTGCACCTCTGTGTTATCACTGGCTTAAAATGATGCAATAAGATTAGGCAAGGTTTGAAGTTGTGGAAAGTATCAGCTGAAACAGAGGGAGCTGTGGGTTTAAGCTGCCTCTTCAGGGATTGTGACTAGTCCTGCTATTCTTTCCTGTTACTTCCAGTAACTACATCAGGCAAATGCAGATGTAACTGAGTATAGTCAGAACTCTCAACAGTAGTATCTCTCGACAGTGAGCTGCTGTTTTGTGATGGATTTCTAGTAACTGTGCGTAAGCAAGACTACTGCCACCTTTGAAACCCAACTGAGGTGTTCTGAAAGGGCTTCTTGCCCTATTGTGCCTGTAAAAAGAAAGATGGTTGGATGTGCCAAAATTTATGCTTGTGTGACATTGGTGTTTGACATAATGTCTGTGGTATTACACAGAGATTGTCACTAGTAGTCACAGTAGAGTAGAATAGTGTTAAAATGAATGGGGTGATGAATAGTTTCCTTGTCTCTTCAGTATAGTTGCCTCTGCAGAACTAGGAGGAATTAAAAGTAATAATCTTTAGATTATTATTCATTAGAGCCACGTAGGTGAGTAATATAGCTAAGATGTACGGTGAGCAGACTTAAGTGGTTAGGAGCCATTTTTATAATACTTTTGCGTCTTAAAGACTTCTGCATTTGTGCTCATTTCTAACATTATTTGGCTTCACCTGTCTAGGTCAGTCATCTCATTTTGTTGTGTTAGATTTGTGGCATTCATCTGTCCCCAAAAAGCATGAGCCTTATGTAAATATATGGTGAGGGTTATGTGAACATATGTTTGAAGGATTCAAACCCAAACTAAAAAGGAGGTGAAATGAAAAAATTGAACAATTGTGTCAGCAGAGTGGCAGGTTTATTAATCTGAGAAGTCCATTACAAGTTTTTGTTCCACAGACAGTTGGTATACAGAGCACCAGGGAGGAGTTAATTTGACAATTCCTTTTTCTCCCCTCCCAGCTGCTTTGCACCAGTTAGTGTTAGGAATCAGTAGTTACTACAGTTCTTTCTGGTTTAGGGAAGCTCCTAAACAGTGTGAAACCAGCATAGCCAGCTCATGTAGCTGGGGTTTGCCTTTAGCATATGTTGGGGGCAACATTTGGATAAACAATTCTCATGTACATCTGCAGCATTTCATGCTCCAGTAATTACTACCCGGGGGTGATGATCTTTAAGATTTTTTTGGGGGGGGGGGGGGGGTGGGTTGGGGGTGGGTATATTTTTACTGTGTAGAAGCTAGACTAGCTTACCAGTCTCAGGAGTCACTGAGTCATCATCTTCCACCAGCATACAAAATTCAGACTTGCTCAGATGTGACCTCGTGCACGTATACACTGGTGTCTGGGCTGACTTCTGTCAGGATCTGTATTCTGGATGGATTGTCATTCTGCTTAAGTGCATCAGCCCTTTACAACAACCCTTTACTCGTGTTATATTTGTTCCTCGTATTTTAGCATTGTCCTATTTTAATAATTTGTACCTTGGAAATAGGTGATTATTTATTTCAAAACCTGTTTTTACTCCTGATTATGTCCCACCTTGGCAACTCTCTGGTTTCATCAGGATATGCAGTATATTTGACAGATAAACTATATAAGCAGGCCGTAAAATAAATTCCAGTGGGGATGCAAGGCTTCAAGGATGCACTGATACATTTTTAGAGCTGTGGATGGGGTGGGATGCTGTGGACCTTCTGGAAACAGTTTTGTGTGAACAGAAAATCATAATGCTTCTAAACAAAAGCCTTTTTGGAGACAATGGTGGTGCTGTTATGCCTGTGATTTACCGTATATTTGGGATAGATTATACCACAGTTACAGAGTAGATAAGCAAGCTATTTTTGTGATATATTTTCAGAAACAATTGTGTTGAATCCCTTAGATTGTAACATTTAAGACAGTCTAGATGCAGTCTAGTGGCTACAGAAGTGGGATGGAACGATCTATGTGGTTTAACTAAAGTTTGCCTATTTTTCCAAGGTGCTAGAAGCCTGAATAAGTTCTGGCACATCAAATGTGCCCGCAGACTACACATCATTCAGTGTCCTTTAGCTGACAACCATACACAAGGTTGAGTTCAGGTATTGGATGGTATGATAGGTCCTTCTGAAATGCTTGGCAGTGGTATATGCTAGAATTGGTGTGAAAGTGATGCTGTTCTGTAAGCTTCATTTACGTTTATGACATAGAAATGCTGATGTGCTAGAAAATTTTGTAGGCTGTGAAAAGCATGTGATGTGATTGTACTTGCTATGCTTTGATATCAGTGCTAAAGAGGATGTTCAGTTGATTTACATAACGAATCAAAACAGTATCTCCCACAATGCAGGTCAGGATTTTTTTTCCAGAGGATTATTTAGGGATTACTTAGGTTTATTCTTGCAGGAAAAGGATGAGCCATACAGTGCAGTCCCACAGCTGTAATCCACCTTGTTGCTGAGTCCAGTTTACATCTTCCTTTCTGTTGGGGTTTGCAACCTTCCCTGCTGATTTCTGCGTAGATGGTTGGCCTCATCACTGCTCATCTGCAGAAGATGGACTGACATGCTTTACAGTCCTGTATGCCTGGAGAGTTGCTAGCTTAATTTGGTGACAAATAACCCTCAACAGAAAGATCTATTCAGACGTCATTCCTAGGACTATAATAATATATAACCCCTAACAATATCTTTGATCTTGAAAGTTCCAAGTGACTGGATTCCTAATTCACCCAGTTATACATTCATTGCCAGATGGAGCAGTGTACTTCCTGAAAGCATTATGTGCTGCACAGCAGGAGGTGCATGCAAGCGGAACTGCTATAACAATACTAATGATGATCATTCTAGTGATGGGCAGTGTCTGCACTCCAGTGATTTATACTGTTGTTGTAAAGGTCTGGTCCACAGTGTTCAGGAAAAACTACTGGAATGCCCCTAACATTAGCTTACTAGTTAAAAATGCAGAACATATTTGAGTCTTTCATTTGAGTAAATACAGTCTGTCCTTTTTTTTTTTTTCCCCCCTGTCCTTCATTCCTTCCAGAGAATATGGAGTTACATATGGTTGATGCTAAGTGTACTCTAGAGCTGTGAATGTGAACTGCTTAGCCAAAACAAGTCACCTAGAATTAAGATAAACTTTTACGGTTGCTCTGCTTCTGCCATTTTTTGTCAAACTGTTACAAAACAGTTGTGGAAGATGAGTAATAGTTCTGGCATTAGTTTACATCTGTTTCCTCAGGCTGAGCTAAGCATCATCATCAAGGTTTAAAGAAGCAAGATTCGAGTTTGCTTAAAGGTAGATTGTAGGACCAATGCACAGTGAAGTTGCTCTGGAAATGCAAAACTGGTGCATGCTGTAAATAAAAGTTTGTGTCATGTTTCTCAGCTAAGAGTAAGGTCCAGTGGCTGATTTTCATCTTGGAGCTGTGCAACATTATTTCTTACTGCAGGAATACTGCTGGGTTAACAACTTGGGGGGGAAGAAAAAGTGTCATGGGGCACTTCCATCATGGCCCTGGGACAGAGTTTTCCTCTAGTACCACAGTGAGGAGCCAAGATCATCTCCTGTGGATCATGGAAAAGGTGAAGAGCAGAGGCCCATTTTCCATCACTTGGCTTCCTGCTGTGGGCACCTGCTCCCTGTGTGGCGTAAGGAAGTGTATGATACAGACTTTTTTTTTAAATGCTAAGGAAAAGCCCACAGGAGGGCTGAAGGGAGATTATGCTCTACCCTGGGAAGGTCTGGCAGGAGGTTGCTGCTTTCTGTAACTGTCTCAGAAATACAAGTGGGGAATTCAAAGTACAAGACAGATGAACAAAGAAGGCAACAGAGTGGAACTAGTAACAGCCCCAGAGAAAACCAGAGCAGACAGGGAAGTGTGTTACAAAGTGCTCATCAAATTTACATGCAAATAGTAATGCTAACATTGTACATGATTAACCAGAATACCCTGCAAAGTCAAATGGGAATGAATAAGACAAAGACTTTGTGCAGTTCTGAAGCATTTGGCTGTTACTACTACACGAAACTGCTGGCAATCTGCTTTGTGAGCAGAGTTCATGATACCTGTGTTTACATGTTGCACACTGAATTTGGCAAAAAATAATTTAGTAATCAGGAAAAGCAATTTATTATATATAGATCTTAATACTCTGAAAAAGTGCATACTGTCATTCAAGTTCAAATTTAAAAGATGAAAAATTTCTGTAAGAAGTTACATTGGCTAGAGCTTTTGTAAAAACTTTGGAGAAAATCAGCTTGTAATTAAGATTCTGACTGCAGAATTTTCAAACTCCTCTGGTTCTGTGACAAGGAAACACTTTGGGCCCATAGGTGTGGTTCAAAGGTAAGTCTGTCTTAGTGTCTTCTCACTGCCATCAGAGGCTACAGAAATCATTCGCTAGAATGAAATCAGAAGACTGACCTTTCAAAACATTTAACCAATGCTGAAATTCCCACCACTTACAATTTTTGCTACTATAAACAAAGGAAAATGAATACTGAGAAGTATTTACACCAAGAAAAACAAAAATTTATTGTTGTGCCTCAGAGAAATACAAAGTATGTGGAGTGAAGCATGCTGTTAGTATTGCATAATCACCAGTTGTCTGTGCCTTTTACATAGGGATTTTTTTCCTGTGAGTAAGGCTTTTTCTTTGCATAGATTTTTTTTCCCGCTGTTTGCTAACTCTTGACTAAATTTTCCTCAGGGTATCTGAATCATAGCTTATAAATGGCTGGTTGGTCCCTGCAAGGTCCTCAGAAGAGCCACAGAAAACTTTAATTCCATGTTCCCTTAGCAGCATAATGTTACATAGTAGAAAGGGCATATGATGCAGGAAACAGCTTCTGAAAAATTACCATCTTCACCTTTTTACTTACTCTTGTGGTAGGTGTTGTGATGACTATCTGACAATTGCTTGAAATTCTGCAGCAAAAAGATGGAAGAAATTTGAATTGCATTGTCTTCATCTACATTCCTCTTGTTTGTCTTCACATATAATTAAAAAATGCATTTTCTGGGATACGTTTTGAGGCAATAGCTAAGTATTAGTCAGTTTTATATCCTATATGTTATCTCATTGCTGACTGAAATTCAAGACAAAATACAGAGCAGATATTGAAGGTTCATTATTTAGAACAAGTACTTTCCTGTAACACAAATAATACAGGAAAAGGAAATTGTGTTCTTTAAGCATACTGATGTAGTTTTGTCTATACATGAGATGTCTTGCAATTTAAGAAAAAATGGCTCAGGTTATGGTATCTCAAGGAAACACAATTTGCCTTTTATTTGCATTACTTTTCAACAAATGTGGAAATTCAGCATTTGTTTTTACACGGGACATTAAATCTCAGTATTTTTAATATGCAACTTTACAGTAATTGGCACTTCATCTTATTTTACTTTAAAATTACTTACAAGAGACATTTTTCTGGATTTTGATTATGAAACATTTTTTCTCTCTTGCTTCCAAGGCATGTCAGATTTGTTGTTTCTTTCATCTGATTTAATCATGCCTGATGCAATAAAACTTGTGTAAACGCTACGTAAGAATACAGGCATCAAAGCCTGGGGGACAGATAATGGAGCAAGGATTTCACCAACACCTGCAAGGTCAGTTACATTTTTTTGCTTCACTTCCCTAAGGCTGATTCCATTGCAGATTTCAGTGTCTTGAAAGAAATGCATCTCTGTGCTGGCTCTTCGTACCACCTTTCAGAGGTTAATTCTGACCTGGTGTACACCTTCTATGTACCACAGATGTTTTGGTACATAGAGTCAGAGGGAAATTAGGCCAGAAATCCCAGTTTAATCCATGGAGGTTTGGAATTTTTTTCTACATTTTCCCCTTTTGTATATTCAATCACCTTGTTATTTCAAGGTTAGCATTTTTAATTCATTATTTCTCTGGCTCTGACTCAGAGAATTTAGCTGGATTGTTCTTCAGCCTTATAGTCCCTTTCATCAGAATCATAGTGCATATTCTTTGAATAGTGCTCATTTTCTTTGTGTATGGATTTACTTTCAAATAGAAAAAAAAATTAGCACAGTAGAGACACTATACAAGAAATACAGGAACTTGGAGGTTGAGCTCACTACCCACGGACTGGGGAAGAAAGGCAGGGAGGGATTAATGGTGTGTCAGTAGATGCCAGACCTCTAGTGGGCACACTGGAGAAATGCTTGGAACCGTGAACATTATATGGGGGAAAACCCTATGTACTGTTGGGGGAGAGCTGCTGAAAAGTCTCTTTCAAAAGCTTATCTATTATTTATCTATAACAGTGCAAAACTGTTATGTCCTATCATTCATTGTAGCTTTCAGTAAGTGCAGAAGTCCCAGAAAATCAGTTAACATTGTCTGATTTTTTTTAACTAATTTCAAAATCTTAATTGCTGTTTTGACTGAACAGCTATACTAGGACATACCCCAGACTGGAGACAAGAGGCTGGAGAGCAGCCCTGCAAAAAGAGATGTGAGGTCTTGGATTGGGGACAAGTTGAACATGGTCAGCAGTGCCCTGGCAGCCAGGAGGGCCACCCTGGGGGCATCAGGCACAGCATGGCCAGCTGGGCAAGGGAGGGGATTGTCCTGCTGTGCTCTGCACTGGGGCAGCCTCAGCTCCAGTGCTGGGGGCAGCTCTGGGTGCCAAAGTATAAGAGAGATATAAAACTATTGGGGAGTGTCCAAAGGAAGGCCATGAGGATGGTGAAGGGTCTTTAGAGGAAAGCAGTATGAGGAACAAATGATATCACTTCGTCTGTTCATTCTGGAGGAATCTGAGGTGACCTTATGGCAGCCTACAGCTTCCTCATAAGAGGAAGTGGAGAGGCAAGCACTGATCTTCCTTCTGGTAACCAGAGTTCGGACATTAGGAGATGGAATGAAACTGCATCAGGGAAAAGTTCAGACTGAACATGAGGGAAAGGCTCTTTATTAAGAGAGTGGTTGATCACTGAACAGGTTCCCAGGAAAATGGTCTCCAAGCCTGTCAAGGAATGTCTGGGTGATGCTAAGTGATATGCTTTAGTCTGAGGTAGTCACAGAATATCTCAAGTTGGAAGGGACCCATAGGGATTGTGCTGCAAGGAGCAGGGAATGTGACTCAGTGATCTGTATTGTCCCTTTCAACTTGAAATATTCTATGATCCAAAGAACTACAATGGCTGAAGAAGGCTGGAGTGCAGGAGGCCGTGGCTTTTCATTCCATACAGCTGATACCTGCTTTCAGCCACTGCATGAAGGATATTTAGGAGCTAGGAGTTCTGGACTAGCAATTAGACTTTCTTGTACCAAGGAAATTTCAATCTACAATGTGTTAGCCTAGTTGTTCCAGGACTAACAGTGGAAGGCAGGAGGAAAGAAGTCAGGTACTGTCAGTGTTCCCACAGAAACCACACACTGCTCATTAAGACTCCCTTCCCCCTGTGGCAGACTAGAGAGAATTGGAGGCATGCCAAGCTTGCCTCCATGCCAAGTCCCTTCTACATGGCATGCCACTTACTCCATGCAGCATTGGTGGCATGCCATGTAGAAGGGACTTCCCCTTTGAACATCCATCCCAGCACTGGCAGTCAGGGTGCCAGAAGACTGTGAACATCAGTTTAACCAATGGACATCTGAATTGCAACAATCAAATCTCATCACTGAGATTGTTGTCATACCTTTCTACTCTTATAATTTCTTTCTCATTATTTTCCTTATATATTTTCTTAAGTGTTACTTTTATGCTTTTACATTATTACCATCGATAACAACAATCAAAATGGCTACATCCATCCTCTCCATTGCAACCAAATTGTTCTAAGGCAAACTCTACACACACACGCACATGCACATATATATAAAACCACCAACCATTCAGTGTGTTTTCACTCTGTTATAGATACATATTATAATACTGGCTTTTTGCAAATATTAAAATGGATTCCTTATGTGTGGTGTTAAAGTAACTTTGTTATATAGTTTTTATTTCTGTTGTTAATTAAGCCTAGACATAGTAGTGAAATCGCTGATATAAGTATTCTTGCGTTAAAATGCCTGCTTGGATGGGATAACATCCAATGAACATAGGAAGAGGACACGTGCTACAGATACGCCAACTATCAGCACTCGCCATCTGAAGATAGGTGAACCAAGGCTTAAAACCTGGAGGTAATAAGAATGGACTAAAACTACAACCAAGGAATATGCATGCTCTAAAAAGGTGGATCCAAGAAGATTTGCTAAATAGTTCTTGGAACATGTAAACTAGTTTGGGGAAAAGTTTACTATGCATAAGGGTCTGTGAATATGCAAGAGGCTGATGTAAGGGAAAAGGTATTTAAGGGGTGTCTCTGAAGATAACAGTGTGGTCTTGGCTGAGTGCCAAGATGCACCCAGCCGTAATAACCTTTGCTCTATGGTCCTTGTCTCCTATTATCCTTTATTAAACTTTTTAAATTTTCACAGGAGAGTGAACGTGTTTTTTACACACTCTACTCCACTCAAAAGGCTCTATCTGGTCATTACTCAAATCCCTATAGACTATGCTCAGTGTGAAAAACATGTTCACTCTCCTGTGAAAATCTAAAAAGTTTAATAAAGGACAAAAGGAGACAAGGACCATAGAGGAAAGGTTATTACGCCTAGGTGTATCTTGGCACTCAGCCAAGAGAACGCCATCACTTTCTGAGATACCCCTTCAAAACCTTTTCTCCTGCATTAGCCTCTTGCATATTCATAGATCCTTATGCATATCCATAAACTAGTTTTCATTTTCCAGGTTTTACATGGCCCCTTCTCGGGTCTGCCTTTTTAGAACATATGTGTTTCTTGGTTGTGGTTTTGGCTCCTTCTCTTTAATCACTTCCAGTCTGGGCCTTGGTCCTCACTGTCTTCAGACAGCGAGTGCTGATAGTTGGCATATCTGTAGCAGATGTCCTCATCCTATGTTCATTGGATGTTATCCCATCCGAGCAGGCATTTTAACACAAGCATAGCTATTTCACTAGTAGGTCTAAGCTTAATTAAACATCAGAAATAAAAACTACGTAACAGTTACTTTAACATCACACATATAAAATCCATTTTAATATTTGCGAAAAGCCAATATTATAATATGTATCTATAACATTCAGCACAGTTAATTCTCTCAGGTACTGGATACCTTTTTCGATAGCATTCCACCTGCTTGGGTGCACTTCTAGATCACGCTTGATCTAGTACATTTCCTTCATGCTTGAAAGGAGTCCCCTGCACGGTCTGAGTTTCTGTCCTCTTCCCAATCCTCTTGTCAGTGCCCACATCCCAGGGTCAGGGATCCCAGTTGCCCAGCTTTACTACTCTCTGGTTTCACATCGTGGGCTGCAATACCCCAGCACTGGGCCAGGCAGGTCACCAGAGACTCTCCTGACTGCTGCCTGAAATCTTCTTCTGCATCCCACAGCTCACCGACAGATAGAAATGGGGTGATTGATTATCTCTGGCCCTGCCTCTTCCTCCTATTAAGAGAGCCCTGCTTCCTCCTCATTCCTTCCTGTGAGAACTGATTTGATCTTGCATTTCTTCTTCTGTGTAGGGGCGATTGCTACTGTCACCTAAACTGTGTGAAAAACCAAAACTATCTGACAACGATTTTAGTGTTAAATAATCAAGGCATTACTTTACTTCTGGCCAGAATGTTTTTTTTGCCAAGATGTGCAACAGAAATAATTTTATCCACATGTAGTCTGGGTGTGCAGAGAATGTAATTTCATGACACGTGAATTTTATCAGATTTTTCACAAACTTTATACAGTCAAAATGAAAAAATTCGTTGGTTCAATGTTCATTGGTTCCAAGTTATGTAGTTCTTAGTATTCGGTTTCTCATTCGTTACAAATCTCTTTGCCTCCGATGCTAATTAGGTCCTCATCTCTGCTTTCCCTGACCAGGCGTCTCCGACCATGCCAGGGATGTTTGGAATGGATGTTCCGTTAATGGCCCTTGATGGCTGTTGCCGGCTGTTATCTTTTCTGTCTCTTCAGTGCTGCTCCCAGTCTGTTGAGATGTTAAGCTCATCAGGCCTCACCTAGTGGAGCAATGGCCTGAAAACAAACTTCAGATCCCTTCCTCCGGGCCAAAGGTGAACAAACTTGACCAAAGTTATAAAATAAAAAATTTTATACTTATATATGTTTTGCAACACTACCAGAAGAGGTTGTTCAGCTGCAGTCTGAGTGGCCACGGTGCCTGGTGGTCTGCTTTCTTGCCTCTCCCCTGAGCATGCTGTGTAGGGTCAAGCAACGTCCAGGAAAGAGTAGCCAGGGCCCAGCACATTGCCTAACTTCGTGCCTCTCTGCTACACCAGTTATCCTTCACATATTATGCGACTTCATCAGGATCTCATAGTTGTTCAGGAGCAAGAGGAAATATGTGTGCTAATGTCTTTACAAATAATTTATTGGGTGAAGGTATGAGTGTTAACGTCTTTGAAATGGGTCTTACTGTCTCTACTAAATTCAAGGCAGCTTGTTTGTTGTAGAGATCGACAACAGTCTGCACAAGCCTGAACTTCTCAACTTTGGGGTAAAAAGACAGGTTCAAGGGAGCACATGGGGTTGGTGGTTTGGGAAGGCTGTACCTTCCTAGTACCTCAGCCAGTGGGGAAACGAAGAGGGAAACGTGCAGCCCGGAGTTTGGGATAAAAGGAGGCTGCGCCCTCTGAAACCCTGAGAGAGAAATCCCGACAGGCGTGTGTGCCCCAGAGGACTCTCCCCCTTTATTTGAATGAAGTTGAAGGACTCCTTTGTCTCCTTTTTGGACATAGAACTCTGGCATTTGTGGATTTTCCAGACACAGGTGAACTTCCAAACCACTGAAGCACAATAATCCTTCAAAAGCTGGCCCATTTTTTCCCACATTCCATGCCACTCATGACTATCTACCCTCAGGGCAGATGTCTGAATAACCTCCCTAGAAATATCTAAACATGATGTAAACCGCACTGAGGAGACCTGCCAGACTTAGCAACAAGAACATGCTCTTCTTAACCATCCAAAGGGAATTCAGAATTCTCAAAAGCTCTTGTAACAGGAGTGAAAAGATGGGGAAAATCGTCCTTTCCAATTCTCCCCTGCCAGACTGGACATGACTATTATATTAATAGAGTCCCAAAACGTAGTGCCTGAGGTAAGGGTAGGAGACCAGCACTGAATACATATCCGAAATGACCCTCACTGCCCTTGATGCTATCATGCCATGAACTGATGTCACACAGTACAGCAACGGAACAATCCTGATCCCTCTCCCTCCTCTGAAAAATACCGTCAGGACGAGCACATAGAGGAATGTACATAGGGTTAGGTACAACACCCACACCAACAGACAAAGCTACACTGTGACCAGTGGCTTCCTACCTAATACAGCATATATTTAGATCAAATTTGTTTCTAGTTACCCCTGATCTTATCTGTAATCTCAATCCTTCCTGGCCCATAGTAGGTGCCAAACAAGACTGCTGTGGTTTAGGAACTGTACTGCCCAGTTTAGTGCTCCCACTGAGAGACGCTTCAAATGCACTGCCACTTTGCTTGCTCGCCCACTCCCTCTCTGCTTTCGCCTGGGGTGAGACTGAAAGGGAGATTCGAGGCAAAAAAGGTAAAGATCACAGGTTGAAATAAAAAAAATTTACTGGACACAGCAATGAGGTAAGAAAACAAGCATTAACAGCAACAATGTACAAAAGACAGAGCGATTCACATGCAAAATTGCTTACTGCAGAGCTCCACCAACCCCAGTGCAACCAGTCCACCCTGACTGGAAGGAACTCCTTCACCCTGGAAGGGACCACCTCCTACTCTTAGCAATGAGGTGAAGTGATACAGAGTAAACTCTCCATCCTAGCCACCCCCTCTCTATCGCAAAAATGAACCCTGTTCTGGCTCCAGCCAAAATAAATATAAACTAGGGGTCTCAAAAACTTCACACACAGTGAACATTTTGGTATTATTAACAATACAGGTATCTATCTTTTGTGGTGATATCCCTCAATATCTAAACACATTTCTTCCTGTGAATATGTATTGATAATGTGATGAAGTAGGACACTTGGCATAGTGCCACCCACTGCACTAAGTGTAAACATTTAGATGGTCAAAACTGGGTTTATTTACAAATAATTTCATGCATGACAACTGACTCTTCTAAAATTATACAAAATATATTTAAGAAAAGGATGACATTGCACATTTGTATTAACAACAGTGAAAGAAGAGGAAGAACACTAAAAAGCTTAACTAAAGCCAGCAAATAGTTGCACTGAGGTAAAGTTACAAAACAACCAACTCTTGTTACTGATTAGAGCTAAACAGCAGTTCAAATCTCCAAGCCAAGATGTGGCACCTGCAGAAGAGCCAATCACTATTCCTTGATATTTTGAAGTAGCTTTAATAAATGAGACTCAATAACCTGCTGAACTAAAGCAGAGAAAGAGATGAGGTTAGTATTTATTTTTTCGCTATTTTCAGAGTTATACTGTTTTTTCTAGCAGATATCTGCTTGTCCTGTGCAATCATATAATAAAAACCAGACATGTATAAATTCACTCTGTGAATAAGTCAGCATTCCTTCAGAAAGTAAAAGCCTTATATAATGCAAAAACAATACTCTCAGATAAGCAAACAATGTTTTGGGGGGTCATCACCAGTTCTTTGGTTTGAACAGACTGATAGCAAATGGAAAGCAAATTTTTAGCCTACAAACAGAAAATAGGCAGAAGCATTTATGAGAAACTTCTGTGAAGCACTTGGAGATTGAGCTCTTGAAGCATTCTTCTATGTAAACTCCTGTGAAGTTGGGCTGTGCTTGTTTCATCTGGGGTAGAGTTAATTTTCTTCTCAGTGGCTGGCATGGGGTTGGTTATTTTGGATTTGTGCTGAACAGAGAGTTGATAATACAGAGATGTTTTTGTTACTGCTGAGCAGGGCTTGCTCAGAGCCAAGGCCTTTTCTGCTTTTGGTACAGCCACACTGGGGAGGGACTGGGGGTGCTTGGCAGGCTGGGAGGAGACAGAGCCAGGACAGGTGACCCAAACTGACCAAAGGGATATTCCAGACCATGTGGCACCAAGCTCAGTGTATAAAGTGGGGACAAGAAGCAGAAAGGGGGGACACTTGTGGTAATGTCATTTGTCTTCCCAAGTAAGCATTTTGCATGATGGGCCCTGGCTCTCCTGTAGATGGCTGAACACCTGCCAGTGCATGGGAAGCACTGAATTAACTCCTTGGTTTGTTTGCTTGTGTGCACTTGTGCGCAAGACACTCCTTGTGTGCAAAGCCTTTGCTTTCCCTATTACACTTTTTCTCTCCCTGATCTCTCTGGTGGGGGAGTGATTGAGTGGCTGTGTGGGGCTTGGCTGCTGCCTGGGGTTAAACCATGACACTGGCTCATTCATAAGCACAAGGCAGTGTTTGGAGAAGCTACACATACAGTGCTCAGCTTACTTTTTGATTCCATTCATTTCTGTAACAGCAGACGTTTCACAGGTTTCAAAATGACAGCAGCAGTGAGGGAAAAAACAATAAGGAGTCCCTTCTTTGCTTCTGGTTTCCATAACCAAGCCAGATATTATAATTCACTGATTACTGTCTGCCTCAAGACAAACTAGAGCTAGAGCTGATCTGACTGAACAAGGTTTAGCGAACTACATAACATCATTCCAGTCAAGTAGGGTGATGGGTTCAGGAGGGTTGCAGGCCTTATCTGATTCATGGCTGCATCAGCCCTAAACACCATTATTTGTGTCCAGTGATATAGAGCCAGGTCAGGGACATTTTCTTACTAAGTACCTGACTTTCTGAAACAAGAATGGAAGCTCCTACCCATTTTGGCCAAATGCATTTAGGATTATTAAGACTTGTTGGACAGGTAACATGTTAAGAGCTGCAAAACATCTATTGGGCCATTACAGCAGCATAATGAGGAGCTGCAAAAATTAATTTTTTTAAAGGGTTTACATTTGCAATACTCACCACTCCGATAGCCCAAGGCTACAGCCAAATCCATGGAATTATAGCCAGCATCTGTTTCAATGGTTGGATCAGCACCACTCTCTATGTAAAACAGGGATAGAATTACATTTCTGACAGTGAGAACTGATCATACATTATTAATGATAATTTGGACAGTCTGCTTACCAAGAAGAATTTTAACACATTTCACATGGTTCCCATGTACTGCATATAGCAAGGGTGTGCCTCCATTCTGCAAAAGCAGAGAAATGCCTCAGACACTTAACGATTAAGCAGTCTGCAACTGTAATTCCTTAATACACAAATATGCTTCTATATACCAGTAAGAGACTTCCTAGGTTTTATAAAAATGAGGTTCGGTTTTAGATCTTCACAACTTCCATCATTTTTGTAGACTGTTCAAACACTAAGATCACACTTCAACAAGAAGTCAGCATTGGTCTCATTCTCTTTCTACCATGAAGTCAGAACTAGTAGCATTACCTTCTCCTATCCTATAGAAGTTTTGAAACTCTCAAGTATTTCAGAAGAGGTAGAACAATTTTTAAACTCAGGCCAGTGCTATGTCCTGCTTCAATTTTCTGACCAAAGCACCCTCTGACTAAATTCAAGCTAGAATCTTACCCAGTCATACTCATTGACATCAACTCCACAGTCGAGCAACATTTTGACAATATCAGTGTATCCTTTACTACAGGCCAGTGAGAGAGCACTTTCTCGCCCCTTGCCCAGAATCTGAGGATCTGCACCCTGAAATAAAGTATCAATTTAAAAAAAAGAAGCAAATTCGAGGTTTTACACAGACCTTAACTTTAAAACTTTTAAGCTTGTAGCAGCATTAACAAACTTAGTAATGCAAAACAAACTAAAGAGTAAATGAATTCAAAATCAATTGTGATTCTTTCCTTACATTTTGGAGGAGAAATTCCACTACTGCTATCTGCCCATGAGCTGCAGCCCACATCAGAGGGGTAAATCCTTCTTCATCCTTATGATTGATTAAATTTTCTGTTCAGAGAAAAATATATAACTTAGTAATCCTTTTCTCACTGCACTGTATCAGCTGGTGAAATATGTTGATGGTAACATTTATTCACCAGGAACCAGTGTGACCTAAATGTCATTCTCAACTTTAAAAACAAAATTCTGTCCCAGTGGTGGTGGTGGTAGTATCTCTGTCCAAGAAAGAAAAACACATCCAACTGACCAAAGAAAAATTTCAGCCTTTAGTTTAATAATTTAAAATTCAAGTTTTTAAGCTTTATAAATCAAACTCTGTTTTTACTCAGAAAATTACAAGTTGTCTATAATCTGGGCTTCACCTTTGTAAAGAAGATAAAGGATGTTTGAAAAATAAAGAGGTACATCCTGTATTATACTGTAGACTGTTTTTTCAATAGAGTGAGCCAAACAATTTTGTAAAGAATGAACTTGTACAGCAATATAGGTAAAACAACCCCATTCCTCACAAAGTTTGTGTAATCAATAAAGTGGTCTGTGAAAACAATTAAGGTCTACATCGAGTGCCACTGGAAGAAGAAAAGAACTTCTTTTAACAACTGGCTGACAAATATTTCAGCTGGATTTTATTTTAATATCTAAGTACTTTATAAATCCCATGCTTATCATAGCATCAAAATACGCATTTTTAACTGCTACCAACACTCTAGAATTGATTTGCTTTTCATATACATGGCTCATTACAAAGTATTTAGACTCAGTGACTCATTACCTGTTTTCCAGTAAACATTTCAATAAGGATGCACTGAAAGCATGGGTGATTACTATTAGTGCAGTAAGAATATACTACTAATGTTACTAAATTCATAAATATATTAGAGAGACCTGAAGTTTTGCACATGTATTATGGACACACAAATGCCACACTATTCAGAATGTGTAGTACTATTACACTGCAGGTGTGAGGCATGGCTTACATTAGTGACATGCAGATCTTTATGCTGATTGATTAAATAGAATTGGAAAGCCACCATCAATACGAGTATGTTTTAAATGACAAAGATAAATTAAAAATAAAATTAAATAAGTTGCTGTGACAGAATTAACATGTTCCTTTTTTAGTATCATGGATTACCTATATACCCCTAGAGAACAGGAAGAGGAAGGGGTTTACCTACTGCTATTAACATTAATGTTTTAATTTAAAATGCAAATGATACAGTGAGTGAGTAACAGATTGATACTAAATATTAGTCCACATCTGCAAAGAACAGATACCTCAAACGTCCTCCTTTGGTGAAAAGGTCAAACACAACAGCATATAAATGGCCCAAAGAAAAAAAAGAAGGCATTTAATCTTCTTCTGTCTCACCTTGTTCAATACGTGTGGCCAGATATAACATTTCTCCCTGAGCAGCCAGCTGATGAACAGATAAAGCTGCAAAAAAGGAAGCAAAAGCTGTGCTACATAGAGCAATTTTAATTCTGCTCTATTTAGAGCTGAGCATAACATGTCCATTGACTTCAGCAGTACAGAACTTGGAATCAAGAGTGTAGATGATTCTACCTTAGGCTCTGAACTTAAATCACAATTAAACCATTGAAAATTTTCTGAAGAGTTTTGTAGATTTAGGTAATTTTAAAGCAATGGAGCAGTTATTTTTGAAAGCAAGGATACTTCCCACACTGACTCTTTACAAAGTAACATGCTGTCTTCACTACTTTTTGGTCAGCAACCCAAGATTATTTTAAGACCCATTTATTAAGTGAAAATAAACACATTTTGATAGATTAAGGAAGTGTAATTTAAAAATCACACTTGAATCACTAGAAGATCTGTCCTACTAGTCAACAAAGGAAGCCTCTAGTGTGTCTCCCACTCCCTACAATGTGGAATAGATTAGACATTACAAAACTATACATAACTTGATATATAGAGGAGAAAACTAAGACTGAGGGATTTCTTTTGTTATTGCAGAGATTATGCATAAAAAACCTCCGATCCCACAGAAAACTGCATGGGTGCATGGTTTTGATGACTGCAACTTGGAGCAGTCCTGAAAGGCAATCAGGAGGCTAAATGTAATAAATTATCCACATGATGTAGTAACAAAATTAGCTAATGATTACATTAACTGTAAATGTTCACTGTCCTCCTCCAAGTCACCACATGAAAGTTGAGTTTGTTCAGGAAGATGGTGTATTTTGTTCAGTGGCCTACACTGCAGCTCCCGATTAATTTTTTCCATGCAAGTAGCATTTTTCTTTAAAAACGAGTGACTTGTAATTTATAGAGAAAATAATTTACTACAAAGTAAACTACAGCAAATTAATTTAAAAAGGCAATGCTTGACAATTCAGAAAAAAATCCCACCAGAAATAATGCTTCCTTGATTTTCAAGATCTGTGACAATCATGACGCAGTATTCAATATTTACATTACATCTTAAGTATCCTGCAGCATTTACCAATCATCTAATTTTAAGATGCACAAGTTCTGAAAACATGGGCATGAAGTACATTAACTTACAACTTAGAATCTAATTTTTGATTTAAAAAGTATAGGTAAGGAAAGACTATCTCAGTGGTTTTTTCCTATCTTTAAATTCATTACAACACCAAACAAAAAAACTGCACAAATTTGTCAAGCATCCAAAATATAGTTCACAAAATTATTAATAGAATGGCAGAAAGATACTTACAGTTTACAAGTAGAGGTGTTGTAGAGACTTCATTTCCCCTGTGTTTGTTAGTTAGTGTAGTTGATTGTTTTATTGGTGAGAAATGCTTAGTAGTTGATGGAGTATAAACATGTCTTACTTGGATACCAGGGGAAGGAGAAGTGTGGCTGTTGCACTCAGCTACATTGAACAAAAACCAGAGAGGATTTCAATACTAATAGAGCATTAAAAGCAAGCCATAGATTCTAAGTCAAACTGTAAAGCACTGTAAAGTATCACAAGACCTTTAAAATCTATGTTAAGAAAGCTTTGTGACATTTGCTTTTCCCACTGTGTATTGTGAAAGCTGAATAAAGGGCTGCATTATAATGTTTCTAGCATAAAACAATTACGCTACTTCCTAAGTTCAGTATGGCATAATGTCACCCAGAGACAAGTTAGTATCTAAATGAGGGAAGCCTTTGTCTTGATTTTTCAACATCCCTGAAATGGATTTATTACCTAAGAAGGCTCTACTTATCATCTTCTCATAAAAATTCTCCAACGCAATAACATGATGCAGCTCTGGTCAGACCTGCACTCAGGTACCTGCTCAGCCTTTGCCTGCTCCCTAACCAGTCCACTGCACGAGTGGAGACAACATTTATTAACTTCTTCACCAGGGCTCTTCTGACTCCTGGATAAAATTTAACAGCATTATAAATGTCTGATGAATACTCATCCAGGAGAAAGACAGGACCCACACTCTTTTCACCCTCCTGAAAAGATACAACGTGCTGCTGAAAGCTATTGAAGTGCCCATAAAGTGCTTTCAGCAGTGTTTTGTGAAGAAACATACTGCTGTAGGACATGCCATACAGAATGGCATGTCCTACACCAGTATGTTTTCCTAATTAGCATCAGCTAAATAGGAAGCTTGTTTTGCTAATTAGCATCAGCTCTTACTAGTTTCAAAAACTTTTTGTGCCCCTGATTTTTCAGTTTATATATATATTCGAAATGTAGCATAAGAATTAATATTGGAGAAAATTTTTATACTAATAATCCATTAAGCATATTAAAAAAACGTTAGAGGAACACATCTTAGAAAAGTGATCAATACACATATAGCACAGAAATTCTTTTTTTAGAAAGCATAATAACTTAGCAGGATGACACAGTACACAGATAATATTTTGTACCATAAATTCAACCTTTAAATAAGACAGATGCGACTTCAAGGTCAGAGTTGACTTGATCTTGAATATTTTTACTGTCCTCCTCATTCAAAGACTTCACAAATCGTGAGCAGACATTCATATCAAATCTATTGGGCAAAATGAATTTCATCCCCATGGTGACACTCTGAGCTGGGCCCTCTTCTGTGCTGGTGTCAAGCTGATGCTCCACTTTAATGTCTGGCATGGGTGGAAGGCTGTAGCTGGTGGTACACTCTTCCACAATTAACTGGGCCCCGACATCTAAGTTTGCTGAAGATGCCATGATCTCAGTCCCGTACAAGTTTCATGCAAAATGGTTCTTCATTGTTTTCAGCCTGGAGCAATTCTGGCCAGCCAAGCCAAATTTTCTGGACAACCTGCAACTGAACAGACATAACACTGGTTGAGAACATTCTGGTAAAACAATGCATAAAGACACATTAAACTGTATTTAAGTTTATGGCATTTATTTTTGTCAGTCAAAACACCGGTGAAATATCAATCTTGTTGCTGTCAGAAGTTAGTGACCAAAACGTAAATATGTTTCAGCACCTGGATGTTTAAACCAAACTCCGCTATTAAGCCAGTAGGAATTTCATCCATGTGAAACGACGCTTCAGAATATTTGCCTAATTGCAACAAAAAAGCCCACCCAACAACCAGATTTATACCAAGCTAAGAACAAGCTATAGTATGACTTTATTTCCCAGAAACATTAGACTTGAGGGAAAAGTTAAAGCGACTTTTAGCTCCCATATGTCTTTTGCAACCTAAGTAAAATAAACTGCTTCTACCACATACGTAGGAAAACAAATCCCGTTAAACCAATAAAGGCAACCGCAGAATACCTGTGGCTTATTCGCAGTACCGCGGGAAGTCTGGGGCGGGGTCGCGCTTCGCGCAGCTCCCGGCACGTCTGGAGGAGTCCCCAGTCCCTGGAGGCAGCCGGTGAGGACAGGCCCCACAGCGCTAGGGCCCGGGCCCAGCCTCGCCTCGGCTTTCAGCCGCCGCCGCCGCCACTGCCGGAAGTGCGGTCTGGCCGCCGCGCCGATTGGCCGGCGAGAGGCGCGCTCTGATAACGCACTGCCGGTGCTGCCGCCATCTCTCCTCGCGGCAGGCGCGGCGTGTCGCGTGTGCTCCGAGCCCGCCGGCGCATTCGGGCCTCCGCCGCGTCCCGAGCCTCTCCCGCTGAGCTCCGGCCCAGCCCGGTCCCGCGTTATGGCCGCGTACAAGCCAGTGGTGGTCCAGGCGTGCCCCAAGCTCGGGGAGAGGATCACGCAGGACACGCTGTACTGGCGGGGATACAAGGTAGGAGGAAGCCCAGCAGTCGCAGTTACTGGTCCAGAATGTCTTCTTTTACTACTTTTACATCTTTTACTACCTTGGTGTAATTATTATTTTTTTAAACACGTATGAGTTAGTTTTTAAGTTCAGACCACGTAATTAATGGGTAAGTTGTAATGAGTGAATTGGAAAAAAATTAAAACAGCAGGAGTGGCCTGTCAGAAGTGAAACTTATTACCGTTGCACCTAAAAAACGTTTTGATTATTATGGAGTTTTAAATTCTTTGTAGGAAAAATAGCTTTGACTTTGCTGTTTTCATATTTGATGGTGTCCTTATGTGTATTTAACGATCTTTATCACAACTGTTTTAGACACCTGTTCAGATAAAGGAATTCGGTGCAGTAAATAAAATTGACTTCTCCCCTGTCCCGCCATATAACTACGCTGTCACAGCATCCTCGAGGGTAAGTGGCCTTTCTGAGGCTTTTATGCTGTTGTTCTTCAGCTGGCATGACACCAGGAGATGTAATTCCCTCTTGTTTTGGCAGATCCACATCTACGGCCGGTACTCTCAGGAGCCCATCAAGACGTTCTCTCGCTTCCGGGACGCGGCGTACTGTGCCACCTACAGGGACGACGGGCGCCTGCTGGTCGCCGGCAGCGAGGACCGCAGCATCTCCCTTTTCGACGTCGGCGGTAAAGCCCCGCTCAGGCAGTTCGAGGGTCATACCAAGTAAGGCAGGAGTGGTTTGTTTTGTTTGCGTGCGAAAGCTTCTGTGCTGTGTTTGCACACCAGAGGCTCATCACAGACCGGGTGGTTTCTTAAAGATCGCCTTGTTCCACCCCTCCCACCACAGGGCAGGAACGCCTGCTGCTAGCCCAGGTTGCTCAGAGCCCCATCCAGCCTAGCCTTGAACGCTGCCAGGGAAGGGGCATCCCCATCTTCTCTGGGCAACCCGTTTAAGTGCCTCAGCAATATTCAATATTTACATTAAATTATAGTCGTATGTCTGCTTCACATGCTGCTGAAAATCTGAGTAGAACTGAGTTACGTTGCTTTCTACTGTCTCATGGAGATCTTACTGAAAAGTAGGTTTAAATTTAAAATGGGAGCGGGGAGCGAGTTTTTAAAAAAATTAAATACGAATCAAGTATGTAGAAAAGTAAATACATTTTCTCTGTCACACAGGTGTCTCTTATTATGTTTTGTAAATACTGTCTTGTGAGTACATTGCATTGATAAGTGCATCTTATTTGATGCTGGTAGGAAAAGATTTTTAAAATGTGTCTAAACAAAATCAGTGAAGAAAAACTCCAGGAAAAGCAGGAATTGCTTAAAAAGCTTCAAAAACAAAAATGAAAAAGTGCATAATGGTAGCGTGACGTGAGGAAGAAATTAGGAGTTCTGATGTATCAGTGAGGAGAAGACAGTGGTAATGCTTCAACAGACTTCTGTGCTATGAAAAATTGATTTGTGTTTTATCTACGTAGAACAAGAAGAATCCCCCTTTCAGTGGGAAATACCCAGACTGACCTTCAGAGAATTTCTGTTTGAGGTCTGTTTGCAAATTGGGTGTTCCAATGGCTAGGTTAACTTCATACCTGTGCACACCTGCATTTGCATACCTGTGTGTTCTGCCAATTCCTGTTGGGATAATACAGTGATAACAAAGACTTCAGTAGTGATTTTAAAGGGCAAGAAGATATTTGAAAGCAGCCATACTTGAAATTTGCTGTTATAAAGTGAGGCTTCGTAAGTTCTGATATTAAACACTGCACTTCTAGGTTAGAGTACTTTAATAAACTCTTCATACAAACTAACTGTTCTTGAAACATGAATATATTTTAACTTTGGGTGTTATGGACTTTGTTTTCTAGACCAGTTCATCTAGTGGGATTCCTGTCTGATAAATACCGAATATTTTCTGGTGGTGATGATTATTCATCAAAATTGTGGGATATTCCAAGTGCGACAGAAATCATCTCTTACAGTGAGCATACTGACTATGTGAGATGTGGCTGTGCAAGTAAAGTGAATGCAGATGTCTTCATAACAGGTTTGGTTTTGTTTTTTATTTCTACTTCTTTTGGATTGAATTGAAGAAAAATGCTGAAAGATAGTTTTTGATGCACTAGGGTCATATTTATTGTATTTTGGTCATGAAGGATCAGTTTGCCTGTGCAATACCTACTTTATTGTTCCTTTTTTTGCTTGCTTTTTAAGCTTGACACTGATGTTCTAGGGGAAACTGCAGGAACTGAGTCTATTAGGGTTAACAGAACTTGTGAAAGAAAATATTGTGAATGTATCCTTTGGCTGGGAGTGACTGAAATGTTGTACCAAGTTTCTGGAGCAGGACTCTAGTTTGTACAGCCCATAACTGGCAGACTCAAAAATGTGAGGTCATGTGGAGTTACTTGGAACCAGCTGCTTTTGGTTTTCCTAGCAGTAGCTTTGTATCAATCTGTGGAAAACTGTGAAAAAACCCTAGTATTCCTTTTTTCCTGAGGCACAAGAAGGTAAGTTTCATCAGCTTGCTTGATATTTGTTATTACAAATACACTTCATTCATGGAAGTAAAATGAAATGAAAACAAATTACTTTTACAGACTGACAGGTAGCTAGGGCTAGAATTAGAAAATTTGTTGCCCCAAGGCTGTAAACTAGCCAAGGTAAGTCACAATGTGTTTTTACATGTATGATTTAAAACTATTGCTATTAGCCCGGAACTCCTTTAGATGATAGTACACAGCTGTTTTACTTCTTGAACTAGTTGAAATTATGAAACTGATTTATGCTGATGTTTGCAGGTTCCTATGATCACACTGTGAAACTGTTTGATGCACGAACAAAGAGTAGTGTCATGACAATAGAACACGGCCATCCTGTGGAGAGTGTGCTTCTCTTTCCATCTGGTGGACTGCTAGTATCTGCAGGTAATTCTATAAGAGCAAATAAATCAAATACCTTTTCTGTGGTCCTCATTTGAAGAATACTTCAGCTACTTGCTTTTTGTGTGCTGTTTTAGTTTGATAATGAAGTGGTAAGTGATGTAATAATTGGATTTCTCAAATAATCTTCCGTAAGAATCTGCGTTTATGTGGCGGGTGCAAGTAGGGGTCTTTCCTTTTTGCCTTTGATTTAATATTCTTGTAGTTTCCACTTCCTCCCTGCCCCCAAAATAATTTGTAATAACAAAATGCAGACTCTATTTGGCCCACTTCTAAAGTGAAGGAATTAACATACTTAGATTTTGAAAGGATGGGACAAAAAGCATGTTGACAAGCTTTTTTAGTCTCTTGTTGCTATTCCATCAGAGGCACTGTAACCCCATAGTTTAAAGATTTTTTTGGTAATGAGTATGATTGGAGAATGGTTGAATCATTCAGGTCCATTCAGAATCGCCTAAAAAAAGAGCAGGCTTGTGCCAGGAGATAGAATGGAAGAGGATGGTGAGTAGGTACAGAAAACTTTTAAGAGGCAAAAGTACCTGTGAAGGAAATACTGCATCACTCTGAAAACTTCTTCAGAGAAGCATAAATATTTACACATATATGTTTTGTGTGCTTCCTCTTCACAGGAGGTCGATATGTCAAAGTTTGGGATGTACTAAAAGGTGGACAGTTACTAGTTTCACTTAAAAATCACCATAAAACTGTGACTTGTTTGTGCCTGAACAGCTCTGGACAAAGGTTGTTGTCAGGATCCCTCGACAGGTTGGTATATTTTGTGGCTTCCTTATGGTTGCATTCTTTAGGACCTTTTTTCTTTGAAAGGTATTATTTCACATCACTGTTAATCTGTTTGTGGTAAACTGTACTATGCTTCTATGATTCAAACTGTTACTATGATTCTATGGTACAATTTAATCTTTCTTCTCACTAATCTGAATATCAATAAGGATTGTGTGTGCCATTTGGGAATGCATATGGGGAACTTCTCAATAAAGGTTCAATTTTTTTAAATGTCTAAACTGACCTTTCCAGTCTTTGGAAGTTAACTGTTTTTAACTTTAATACAGTTTAAATATCTGAAAGTGTACTAGTATTCACTTTTTAAAGCCCGTGTTTTGTGTCTCGCTGCTTTTGCTTCTTGTACCCAAGAGTGCTTGTAAACGTGACCTCTTTGCTTTTTTTGTTTGGTTTCAGTTGATGAGTACTGATAGTTGGTGTCTTGTGTCTGAGACATTAGACATTAGAAATACAAAGTGATGTGAAAGGACACTGCATCTGTTTTCCTCCTCTCTCTTGTATTTCCTAGGCTACCTCAGGCTTTAGAATTACATAACACTAGCTTTTGTGCTTGTAAGAGAATATATTTTGTTTTCTGATTTGTTCAATTTTTCATGCTTCCAACCAAATCCTTAAAGGGCAGCTGGATACAAGATTATTTACAGATTTACTCCCAGATATTGCTAGTAGATCTTGTATTTAAAATTTAAGAACAAATTTGAAGAGATGCTGTCTTAGTGTTTTCCTAATATGCATTTCTGAATTCAAATAATCACTACGCCTGCCTTCAATATCTTCTTCTGTTCTTGCCCCATTTTCACCTTTTTTGAGGTAAGAGCACTCCTGACTTGACTTATGGGATACCTTTTAACATTATTGTTGCAGGAGTAATACCTAAGAAGCTCAGTGGTAGTCTGAGGAATCCATTGTATTAATTCTCAGTTTCCTTGAATGATCTGTAGAAGATGAGAGTGATGAAGTTCCTGTAAAGTGACTGCAGTAAATCTCTACTTACAGCTTTTTTATCTTTGCTCTTCCATGTAGGCATGTGAAGATTTACAGTACTACATCCTACAAAGTGGTCCACAGCTTCAACTATGCAACATCCATCCTCAGTCTTGCGTTGTCGGTAAGCGCATTAGAAGTCTTCCTAGACCAGAAGTGAATTCCTGATACCTTTTAAGAAACTAAAGTAAATAATTGTTGCTTTCGTGGCTATTGGGTGTTTCAAAAGAATGGTGTACATGCAAAGTAGGGTTGGATATGTTTCTCCTGAATAACAAGCACTAAGAGTTTTTAAGCATAATAGATTCAAATACCGTGTTACCTGACTAGATCAGTGCAATGTCTTGTGTTTATGAATGACAGTGTACATCATAGGGAAAGTATTCACTTTAGAAGCAGGTCCTTTGACTTTAAGGTGATTGTACTCACCTTTTGCCTTTCCAGAATGCTGTGAGTCCTTTCACATGGCAGCAATAAAAAAAAAGTAGTTAATTTGTTGAGAAATTCAGAATAGGCTGTGAACTTGCTTTAAAAGTTGCTGTCAGGTTGGTCTGAGGAAGAAAGGAGAAGATTGTGAGCATAAACAAATTTGTTTATCAAGGCATGTCTTGGAAGTAGACAGCAGAGACTCTTACTTCTCAGAAGCACTTGATTTACAGTGGATAAGTTACCTGCTGGCCAGAAATTTGGAGGCTAGCACAAGTTTTTAAGCAATACTGTTGTCATGTAGTACCCCCTTATGTAGCCTTTGAAGGACATGTGGATGGGCCTGTGAGGGGTCTTTACTACCTTTGTTAATTGTCCTTTTCTGCTGGAATGTAGAAGGTATGTGTGGGTAGTGTCTTCGTTTCCTACTGTATTACCTAGAGGAGCTGAGCTAAAATAAATTCGGATTTTTTTTTTCTTTTGAAGTGCCACAGCCTTTTAAGACCCCATGGCATCTGGAAAATATGCAATACCTGTAGTTTAACATCTCTAGAGTGTGTATAATACATCTTTTGAAGTATAATCTTGTTTTCTCTTGACTAAACAATTTGAATTTTAAATGGTCATACAAGAACATTATAATGCCTTTACTGAGTCAAATCAAAGGTGGGTCTAATTCCAGATGCTGCTTCCAGCTGTAGCCAGCCATAAGGAAATGCATATAGAAAAACTAAACACAGGGCAAGTGTATTGATATTCTCCCAAATTCCATTTTCAGATGAGAAATGAACTCATCAAAGTGTAGTTTCAGTGTAGTTCAATTAATTACTATTGCATAAGCCTGTTCAGTCTCTCCTTGAGCTTGATTAAACTTGAAACCTTGCCTAGATTCCTTGATAAGAAGTTCCACATTTCTGATACTTGTGTGAAGAATTGCTCCCTATTGTTCCACTTGAATCTTCATAACCTTCAGTTGATGCCCTTAAATGAGCCATTCATCAGCTGATCTCCATCTATTCCTGTCATAATTCTGTAGGCTTTTATTATATCATATAATCGTAGAATGGCTTGGGTTGGAGGGGATATTAAAGGTCATCTAGTTTCAGCCCCCTGCCCTGGGCAAGGACACTGCTGGACCAGGTTGCTCAAAGCCCCATCCAGTCTGGCCTTGAACACTTCAAGGGATGGGGCATCCAAATTTTTCTGGGTGAAATTTACACCCGCTTCATTATATAAGTGAAGTTACGTATACCAATGACTGGTGTTTTGAACCAGTGTTTTGAACCAGTGTTTTGAACCAGTGTTTTGAAAATAACTTTCAGTTATTTTTCAAATCCTGCTGTTCCATGGTAGCTTTGCTTTCTCATAGGTTCTGTTCATGCCTGCTGTATGGTACCTAATAGCCAAAGGTATGCTGTTGGAAAAAGCAAAACCTTATAGTTACAGAAGGGTGTTAATGCATAATTGAGCTTGATTCACTAGTCAGTCTATGATGTTGCTTATGAGCATAGCCTGGAAGCTGTCCCTGCCTTGAACAAAGTATTCAATCATGGAAACTCAAAAAGGTGCATTCCACATTAAGTCATTTGTGATACTGTGATTTGAACCTTTTAATGAAACACAAAACTATAAAAATGTGTATGATAGAGCACAGGTAAACACTGGGTCCTAACTCTGTAATTTCTTTGTGCTAGCCTGAAGATGAAACCATAGTTGTAGGCATGACCAATGGGGTGCTAAATGTTAAACACAGAAAACCAGAAGAAAAGAATGAAAGCTCTCAAAAGAAGAGACAACCAGCATATAGAACCTATGTGAAAGGAAAAAGTTACATGCCAAAACAGGTATGTGGTAAGAAAATATGTGCTGAAACATTTCTGAAAAATTGGTTTATTTGAATGTGCTGAATTGGAGAAGGGGAAGGGTATAACATATAAATATTATATAAAATAATATATAAATATAAATATAATATAAAAATTTATTTATATTGTTTTCATTAAATTTATATATTGTATAATTTTATATAATATATAAAATTATTCATGATAAATGTATCTAATCCATTATGTGCGTGTGTGTATTGTGAACTATTTTTTTGAATTCTAGGAAGATTTCTGTGTCAGTAAACCTGTAAAACGTGTTTTGAGAAAATACGATAAGCTGCTGAGGAGCTTTCAGTCTTCCAAGGCTCTTGATGCAGTACTGGAGGTGAGGCATTTTCTTCTTGACAAGAGTTTTATGCATCACCTGATGTTAATTTTCCCTGTATGTCATACTAATTTTGTTTTAGCGTATAACTAGAAAGGAGTCTTAAGTTGGGTTCTGTTTTGGTTTTGCTGACACCAGTGTTGTGTGTAAAGATGTTGCCTTGGTACTAAACTCTTCTTATATGTGTCCAGCCACCCATCATGCTTCATACCCCTGAAGTCACAGTTGCAGTCATGCAGGAACTGCATCGCAGAGGAACACTGAGAAGCGCACTTGCGGGCCGAGATGAGAAGCAAGTTAATCTCCTGCTTACCTTTGTGGCAAGGTATTATTTTAACATGAGCTCCCTCTGGATATTTTGACACTTCTGTTCCCTAATAACTCGCCACAGTTTCAACAGATCACTGGTAGAACACTGGTACTCCTGAAATCTCACATGCCTTTTCTATTCTGATACCGAGGTTTTGGGATAGGGTTGAAACAGTTTACCTGTTAGCACAGAATGGTTTTGCTGATGAGGTATTCTACTTCTTTGCCAGACACTCTACCCTTAGTCTGTTATTTTCTGTCTCCCTGATGAAATTTGTGTTTTTATGTACTCAAGGCTTTTTGACACTCCTCCATCCCCCACTGGCTTCCTGAAAGGAAGAGGGCAAATACCACATATGTGGGTTTTTTTGACTTACATCTCTGACTGCTGTTCTGTGATGTCTCTTCATCAAGAAAAATTTGTCTGTATGCCTGTGTGAGAAAGCTGCTTGTTGGTGGTGGAGTACAGTTGACAAAACCAGTAAAATAGGAATGTCTTCTAATTTTGCAGGCGTGTGATTGAGCCTAGATTTACTCCTGTGCTGGTTATTGTTGCCGATATGATCACTGGTAAGACAATACAAAAAAGATTCTCAAAGCCATATAGCTAGCTTGCAAATAAGATTGAAAGTGCTACATTTTTAAGAAACCAAACCTTAATGGCTCTGTTTATATCTGTGGGCTTAGTGTCAAGAGAATGATCCAAAAAAGAGATATTTCCAGATAACTTTGACCATAGTCAGGATTTGGTTTGCACAGGAAGCTCCTTGTGCTCTCTCAGTACCTTTGATACTTCATGTTTCTGTGTTTACATAGTACAAATATCTTCCTCTTATTTAGTGATGTAAAAATAGTATGTGAGGTCATAAAAACTTCTGTTTCTGTGAGTTTGGCATACTGCTGCTGTAAGTACATACAGCTTCTGCTTTCAGAATAGACAACATTAAAGTTGTCTTATTTTTTCAGAATGTTGGACTTCTGCTGGAATCCTTAAATGTATCTCTAACTACCTAATATAATTTTTGCCTTTTTATACATCTATGGATTCTTAACTGATATTTTTCTTTACAGACATTTATCAGCCTGTGGTTGGGCAGTCAGCAATAGTTGATAAACAGTTCTTGAAACTCCAGCAAGCTATTGGAAAAGAAATTGACTATCAAGAAGAGCTACTAGAAGTTTTGGGAATGATGGATACACTGTTTGCTACTTTTACTAAGAAAAGAGATACGTGTCTAGAAGAGAACAAAAGTAATGGTGTCACGGAGATCATTGAAACAAATAGGAATTACTGACACCCATTCACAATTGTGAACTTGAAAGATATGACCTGTTCTCCTGGTAATTTCTTATAATAGTGACTTTCAAAATAAGCCTCTCTATGTTGAAGTTCTGTCTTTTAAACTGTGTTGCTGAATAGGCTTGATTACTGAAGATAGAGAAAGAGGACATTTTCAAGATTGTCCATGCAATATTTTTCAAACAATTTAGTTTTAAAGTTTTATTTCAGAGTTACATAACTTCTACATTTACATAGGATTTACATGGCTTCATTTTTGGTAGCAGCAGGGCTGCATGGGTTGCTTCTGTATGAAGCTGCCAGAAGTTTCCCTCATGTTTGGCAGAACCAATCCCTGGTTGCTCCAAAGATGGACATGCTGCTGGCCAAAGCTGGGCCAACTAGAAATGGGGATAACAAAGTTATTGTGAAGTTGTAATTGTGGCCACAGAAGAGCAGAGTGAGAAGATGTGAGAAGAACAACCCTGTGGACACTGAGGTCAGTGAAGAAGGAGGGGCAGGAGATGTTCCCAATGCTGAGATCCACCTGCAGCCCATGGGGGAGCCCATGCTGGAGCAGGTGGATGCCTGGAGGAGGCTGTGACCCTGTGGGAGACCCATGGAGAGAGGGGCCCTGCTCCCAGGCTGGAGCAGCCTGCCCTTGGAGGACTGCACCCGTGGAAGAGTGACCACAGCAGTTTGGGGAGGACTGTTGCCTATGGGATGGACTCACTCTGGAGAAGTTCATGGAGATCTGTCTCCATGGGAGGGGAGCCCAAAGTGCAGGAGGGGAAGGACTCTTCTCCCTGAGCAGTGGGAGAAGCCACAGGTCATGAACTGACCATAACCCCCATTCCCTGTCTCCCTGTGCCACTGGGGGAGGAGGTCGAGCTGGGAAGGAGGGAGGGGGTGAGGGGAAGGTGTTTTTAAGGGTTTATTTTACTTCTCATTGTCCTCTCTAATTTTGTTTAGTAATAAATATAATTAATATATCTTAGTTGAGTCTGTTTTGCCTGTCATGGTATTTGATGAGTGATCTCTCCCACTCCTTATCTCAACACATGAATCCCTTGTTATATTTTCTCTGCCTGGTCCAGCTGCAGAGGATTGAGTGAGGGGCTTTCGTGGCTGCCTGGTGTGTAGCCAGCACCAGCCCACTACAGTTGTCCAGTACTGTCAGCAGTCAAAAATTTTCAGTTTTTATTTACCAGAAAATAATTGTTTGTGTAATTTTAATGTGTCACTGTCTTTATTTAAGGTTAATATCCGATCTCGCATCCTTGAAAATACAAAGAAAACAGCATATACATTTGATAACACTTGGCTACATTGTTTTTTCTCTCCCTGCTTCATCTCCATTTAAGATTTTCATGAATTCCCAGCTCAGAGCAGAATGATTCAAGAAGTACATGCTTAGGTATATTGAAAAAGTTTAGTTCACCTTTTTTCATGATGCGTATGTATTTATGAGTTACAATTTTTCTAGAAAATAGGTGATACTTCTAAAGGGGAATTAATTTGAATTAAAATAATGTAATGAGTAAAGTACCAATGAGAAAATATCAAGCTAAATATCAAAACTCAATTTTGTGTAATTCTTCCACTTTCAATGTGCAGTAGATGGAATTTGAGTCTATTGTTTGAATGCTAGGGTAATGGTTTATTTTAACTTCAAGCAGGGCTGGATCAGTATGAATACAATGGAAAGAGGTGTGCCAAAGGCTGTTGAGTACATGTAGTATGACATTAGGGTAGAACTTTGTTCTTAGCCTGTTCTATGGCTTGAATTCTCCTATAAGCCTGGAATTTGGTATGTAATAGAAATTTCTTGCAAAATTAATTTGCTCATGTAAGACATGGAAAGGCAGATATAAGTGGTAAAAATAGCTAGAAAAATTTTGCAAGTTCTACCTAAAATATTTACATATGTGACTGAAAAGCATGGAGTGCTGTTAGGTCTGCCCTTAAATTGGGATGTGAACAATATATGTTCCTGACTACTACTGTTACTGGTTTTGAAGTTAGAATGATAACAGGTAATAATGAGGAACAAACTTCAAACTTTAGTTTGCTTACTTAACTATTTTTATTTTTTATTTTGTTTGTGTTAATAGACCTAGAACCTCTTATGTCTTTTAGGAATTCAGTGTACTTCTTTTAATTGTGTGACTTAATCAGGCAATAGCACTTAGATTTCACACAGAATTAATTTTCGGAGTGGAGATGCAGGGGATGCTTATCTTGGAGCCTCCTTATTCTGTGAACTGGTACTGTTTGGAGTTGAAGGAGCACATTTCTCTTTGCAGCATAGTTTTTTTTCTATGTCTTGAAAACCACTAACCTTGACATAAAACATACTCTTAGTTCTTACTGACAGTATTCATGTCTATACTATGTATCCATTTCAGTGCTTTAAAGTTTGATGTGTGGCTAGTAGAAGCACAGGAAAATGTTAGATTAAAATAGTGATTAGTTGGATCTAAAGTAGAGAGAGGTGGATTTGATGGCTGGACTATTAAGTGGATGAGAATTTGGTTGGTTGTTTGCATCCAGAGGGTAATAGTCAAGGGCTCAATGTCCAATTGGAGATCAGAGATGTCAGCAATGTCCCTTAGGAATCCATATTGGAACCAGTACCATTCAGTATCTTCATCAGTCACATGGACAGTGGGATCCTCAGCAGGTTTGCAGATGACACCAGGTCAAGTGATGCAGCTGACGCACATGAAAGGTGGGATGCTGTTCAGAGGGACCTGAACAGACTTGGAGAGGGGCCCATGTGAACCATATGAGGTTTAACAAGGTCATGTGCAAGGTGCTGCCTGTGGGTCAGAGCAGCCCTGGTACCAGCACAGGCTGGGGATGAACAGATCCCAGCAGCCCTGCCCAGAAGGAATTGGGGGTGCTGGTGGGTGATGTGAGGCTGGACATGACCCAGCCATGGGCACTCCCAGCCCAGAGAGCCACACGTGTCCTGGGCTGCATCCAGAGCAGTGTGGGCAGCAGGGCCAGGGAGGGGATTCTGCCCCTCTGCCCTGCCCTGCTGAGACCCCACCTGCAGGGCTGCATCAGCTCTGGGCTCCCAGCACAGGAAGGACATGGAATTGTTGGAGTAATCCAGAGGGGGGCCATGAAGATGATCAGGAAACTGTAGCACCTCACCTATGAGGACAGACTGAGAGAACTGGGGTTACTCATCCTGGGGAAGAGACAGCTCCAGGGGGACATTATCGTGGCTTTTTTTGGCACTTGCAGGGAGCTGATAAGAAAGATGGGGACAGACTTTTTAAGTAGGCCCTGTTGTGATAGGACAAGGGGTAATGGTTAAAATATAAAGGGTAGATGTAGACTAGACATATGGAAGTTCTTTACAATGGGGTTGATAAAATGTTGGAACAGGCTGCCCAGAATTGGTAATTGCTCCATGCCGGTAAGCATTCAATGTCAGGTTGGATGAGGCTCTGAGCAACCTGATCTAGTTGAAGGAGTGCTCTGCTTATTGCAAGGTATTAGACTAGATGATCTTTAAAGGTCCCTTCCAACCCAATTTGTTCTATATATCTGTATCTTATGGCAATTTGATGCATTACAATGTTTGCTATTCATGTTTTCTTCCAAGTGAGTTTGCCAAGGTGGATGTGGAAACAAATGTAAAATATTCTCTACACAAATCAAAATGGAATGAAAATATGAAAACATAAATGCCATTTAAGATCTTCATGTCTAAGAAGACTAGTAAAATGAAATTTGGAAGACTTTGGAAGACATTTGGAATGACTTCCAAATGAGTTGTATTTTAAGCTCCACTGGATTTCCTACCTCTGCATTGAAATTTAATACATGTTCAGGTGACAAACTTGCCAGACATATCTGTTCATTGTGAATGTAAGTTTTTGTTCTGAAAAATAATAGTTTATTTTTTCTCATTTAATAAGATTTTTTTTACATTATGCAAGTTCTTCAATACCAACATAACTAAATTACAGAGGAGCTAGGAAAAGATACTGTTATTACCAGTGTAGAGCCTGTTGTTCATTTTCTGATTTTACTTAATTACAATATTAATATAAGGCTTTATTTTTTTTTTCATTCTGAAGTAGGCTGCAGCTTGAATAAAATAGGAAAAAAAGTTCCAGGTGAGAGTTTGTAGTGGTCTCTTGTGCTGGTGAATGTTTGAAATGCTTTACAGCAGTGCCAAGCATACATACATTTGTATTGCAAGTTAAAAAGTAATTATTTATATGAAAACATAGTTATTTTTCCAGCAGTTATTTTTTCATCTTATGCTCCAGAATCTAGTATTTTTAAGTATTAAGATGGAATGTAATAAACTGGAATACTTCAAATAGTTAATTGTGCATTGTATTGTAGGGGATGTAGTGATGGGTGTCCTGTTTTGGGAAAGGATATTAATCTGTTTATATGGGAAAGGGAGCATTTATTGCACATGGCATCGTCCTTGACTTGTAGGTAATTTGGAAATAACCAGGTTGAGTTGTCTTGAAATATAGTTAATAAATTACCTTGCTCAAGAGCAGTTACAGACAAAAAGCATGTCTGTCATTATTCTTTTAATGTGCTTTTCATATGGAACATTCTTGCAGCTCTTTGCAAAGAATACCTCCTTACCCTGAATATTCTTGTGGCTCAGGAGCAGTGTGTAATCAGAAAAGAGGCTTTTCTAAACAAATGCAACCAGAATTAGACTGGTATTCAAAAAGAATAGTGAATTAAAACTTCCCTGTCCTTTGTTCAGGCATCTGAATTACATGGGAGAAATAGATGAGCTGGTTGGTCATTCTGCTGCTTTTATCAAGGCTTCAACTGAACATTCCCTAACAAAGACAGTGGAATCTTCCCTGGACTAATTCTGCCAATAAGTGAAACTTTTATTGCTAGATCACATTTTCATTCTAATTTCTTGAGGGTACTTCAACAGATAGGTTTGAAGACCATGCTGGTAGAATTTACTAAGTTGTATTGTTTGAGTTGTTCAAGGCTGAGTAACTAATGATGTGAAAACTTTTGGTATTTTAGAAAATACTAAAATACTTATCGTCTAACATTATGATTAAAGTATGTAGAGTGTTTAAAATATAAGAAAGTGAAGCAAACTTATAAAAATGAAAATCAGAGATAACTGGTCCATTACTTGATGCGGTCAGTTACCTCACAAATTGGGATGTAGACAGAGCAGAGGCATTTAATGCCTTCTTCACTTCTGTCTTCAACACAGGTCATAGGCTGTGGGTCCACAGAGTCTCTCCAAGAAGGCCATGACTAGAGGGACAGTGAACTCCCAGCTGACTCTGAACTTGTCTGAGGCTTCTTCAGCTAGATTGCATAAATTTATGGGCCCCAAAGAGATTCATCCTAGAGTACTGAAAGAAGTGGCTGATGTTATTGCAGGATCTCTCTCCTATACTGCTCAACTACCTTGGCAGTCTAGAAAGATCCCAATCTACTTCAAGTTGCAAATACTGTCTCAGTTATCAAGAAAGGTGAGAAGGAACGTTGGTAATTATTGTCTCACTGCAGTATTGTCTTACTGCAGGTAAAATTATGGATAAAGTAATCCAGGAGTTACTGAAAAACAATGGAGGCACAATGCAGTCATTGATCAGCAAGGGCTCATGAGGGGAAGGTCCTCCTTGACATATTTTACTTCCCTTTATGTCAAGCTCCACCATCTAATTAATGATGGAAAGCCAGTGGATGAGGACTATAATATTGTAAGTTCACTTGGGGAAGTTTCTCCAAGCTGTGGCACTTGGGGATCAGGGTGGAGTTAGAAGAGGAAGAGTAGGAAGAGTAGTAGTAAGCAAGTACTAAGTAGTAGTAATACTTGGCTCAAGAAAATGACTCATTGCCTCCTTGCTGATGATACTTTCCATTTTGTAACATTACTTTGTGTGTGTGTGTTGAAAGCTAAGCATTCATCTAAACATTCACATTATTATTAAGGTAGTAGTTGTCAAATAAGATTCTTTCCCTTCAGCTGTTTTCAATAGCCAATATATTCAAGCAGAAACCATTTGGCACATTGTGAAAAACTGAGTAGCATTAACCAGTGACATAGAAGCCCTAGGCAACAGTAATTTGACTGATGCTTGGATGTTTTATGAATCAGAAGACAGTCTCTGCAGTGTGTATTTTTTTTTCCTTTGTTACTTGAATGTGATTTATAAAAACTTACTTGTCATAAGTTTTGCTAGATACATAGTCCCAACGCATACAAAAAGCTTGCCTAAGTCCTTATTTCCATGATAGAAATGCAGGAGGAGGTTTCCTCTGGAACTGAAGCCTGATAGTATCATTATAATAATATTACATAGTTACATTGGAAACTATGTAAATTAACTTTTAGATAATAATTCTTGTATTTTTTTCAGTTGTCATAATTCGGCATTGACATCCCAGGTCTACAGCTGCTGCAGATGTGCCTATGTTTGTATTCTTTTCTAGGATAACATGCAGGTGGATAGCTTGCTTCAGTAGTGAGTGAATGTAGCAACTGAAGTAAAGCAATCCTTATGTATGCTTCCAGCAACATATGCTGGGGCTGGATGTAGAGGGAAGGTGCTATAAAATGGTTGCATGCCATCCCTAATCTGGGTGCATCCCATCAACCTGTACCTCTTTTCCTTCTGGCAAGTTTAACTTTCCAAAGGCCTGATCACCCCATAAATCAGTAGGTTCTCTCTGTAATTTTGGAGTTGTGGACTTTTGTCCCTGCTTCCTTGCACAGATGATTTTTTATGTGATCAGCCACAAAAAGCAAAAACAATGAAAACTTTTGAAGTTTAGAAATGAATGCATACCTATGTAAAGCCATTAAATTCTTGCTGAAAGACACAGGATGGTAATGGGGTTTTACTGGCTTCTTTCTCTCCTTTAGGGTTTTGAGAAATAACTCACTTTTCCACAGAAATGAGAGGGGAACACGTCTTTAAAGTAAAAATATTCATATGAACGAGTCAGTTGAGTCAGGCATGTTCCCCTGTTCCCGCAGGTGAAAACACAAAACACTTTGCTTCAATGGCAACCTTTCTCTTTTTTGGTTATGTGTTCAACATTGCTTCTTTATTGGTTCCCAACAGCACTTAACAGGTGCAATGAACAGATCAAATAAACCATACCTAAACCATAGGTAACAAGTAGAAAACAGAATTAACACTTTTCCTTCATTTACCCCATAGTTCTTTTGGGCTGAAGCAAAATCCTCTTTCACCTCTCACAGGGAGGTATCTTTTTGACCTCTGCTCTGTTACAGCAGTCTAATTTGCTTAATATTAGTCTAACACTGCTGTTACAAAGAAACTATGCTATCCATCTACAGCAGACAGGTTATGAATTAAATTACAGTGCAGCAAGAGGAAACTTGCTCAGTCGTATCTACCCCCAGTCTGGTACTCATAACCCTACATCTTCAGTGCTTCACTGTCCTTAATCAGTGTAACAGGTGGACAGAAAAGCCTTAGGGAGTCAACATTAGATGCTTTTAAGAGCAGGTGAAGTCATATATCATGTATACGTGGCAGCTGAGAAGCCAAGGTGTGGCGTGGTTTGTCGGGGTCCATGCACTGTGCAACACGAAACACGCATGGAAGGGCCGGGCAGCAGGCTGATCAACCAGCCCCTTGCACGGGCAGCTCCCGGCCCAGCGCTGGTGACCGCGGCAGCGCGGCCCGGGCAGCGGAGCGGAGCGCTGCATGCAGCACCGAGCGAGAGCGCGGGGCTGCCCGGCCCCGCCGTGCCCCGCCGCGGGGCGCACCGTGCGCTCCGCCCGGACAGGGCAGCGCTCCGCTCCCGAGGGCTGCCCTCCTCGTGGCCGGGGCGCCGTCGGGGTCCCCGCAAAGGCTCCTGCCGTCCATTCCCTGTCCCGTGGAGCTGCGGCGGCTGCCCCGGGCTCTGGTTCCCGGGAGCCTCCCAGCGCCGGGGGCTGTCACAAAGCGCCTTTGTTACCGCGGGCTGCCGGGGCGGGCCCGGGCGCGTCCCGCAGCGCTCCCGCGGCGGCTCGGCAGCACCGCCTCCCTCCCTCCCTGCCTGCCTCCGTCCGTCCGTGCCCGGCGGCGGCGGCGCCTGCCCCGGCACGCTACGCGTAGGTAAGGCGCCCGCTGCCGCGGAGGGCGAGCGCGGCCCGCACCTGCTGCCCGCGGCCCCGGGGCCGCTGCGCCGGCGGGGAGCGGCGCATGGTCCAAGCCTGCGGCGGCGCGCAGCGTCCCGCTCCGAGGAGCTGCGGCGGTGTTCCGCCGGCTGGGACCGCGCCCCGGCGCCGCCGTGCGCCTGGGCGGGCTCCGCCGGTGTCCCCGCAAAGCCTTTGCGTGCGCTGTCAGTGGCCTTCAGAGCCCCAAAAGGCGGAGAGGGATTTCAGTGGGGTTTTGTTGTAGCTTTGTTGTTGTTGTTTTTAAATATATGTTGTTGTTTGTTTTCCTGTTTTAACTTCACTACTTTGCCATAAAAACTACTCTCTGTTTTTTTTTTTTTTTTCCCCCCAGTTTTTGCCTCACTGGGGACAAGGTATTCGGTCTTAATCATAAAGATGCTTGCCTTTCTCATACAGAGCAAAAGAAGTTTTTAAATACGTTATTCTTAACTTTTTTAATAGCCAAGAATATAAAGGAAATTAAAGCTTTTCTAATGGTAAAATTCTGAGAAACACCTTTTGAAGCTGTTCTTGTTGGGGCACTGCTGTGTGCAGCTTAGAGATGTGCCACTAAAAATCCTTCTTCATTTTTATGGCCTTAACTCCTGCCTCTGTATCTGATCTTATACAAAAATGGATGAAGCTCTTCTCGTAAATCTTTTAGAGGCACACAGATGTGACTGAAAATCTACCAGATGCTTTATTTTACAGAAGTGATTTGCTCTTTACTGCACATTGTAGAAATAGGATATCAGGGGGCATTTTACTAAGTGGGATTTTTCCACATAAGTAAAGATGGAACTGTATTCTGTATACTCATTATGAAAAACTGACAGGACAACATCTGGTGGAAATATTGAACTACTTAAATGCTTTTGTTTTTCCACATTGTTTCCATTTGGGTTTGAATATTAACTGAAACAATTAAAGTGATTGTGTAGGTGTATCTTGGTGATAGACAACTCATCTGGCCTTCTCAGTTAACTTGCAAATTAGACATTTATGCCAATGATTTGCAGAATTTTCAAAAACTTACCTACCAACTAGTTGAGTTGTATCTTTCAGGCTTAGCATCATTAAGACAAGCAGATACCACCAAACTACATTAATAGTTAAAAGAGGGCTATAAAGTTGCACTTCTCAATGGAAGCTGCTGCTTTGATTATTAGAATTATGTTTAATGAATTTTGGTATAAATTTTTTTTCTGGTTCTTGGTGTAGAGCTTGTAGCACAGTTCTAGTTGTCCATGAAGGCGGAATACCAATTACAAAAGTATCTTTAAATACACAGAATATCCTCTTGCTTTCTTAATTATAGCAGTTTGGTGGATGGCCAAGCCCAAAGGACAATGAAGTGTCACAAGATAGCACTGGAGCCCTCATTTTTATGCATTTCTAGAACCAAAAGTTTCTGGTCCTTTTCTTTGCTACCTTGTCATTCAGCTGTACAACTGTGCTGCATGAACTCTTTCAAGGGTTTGCTGTTGCTCTGGGTTCACAGTGCCTAAACTAGGGAGTAGTAAATGGTAAAGCCATAAAAAATTTCATAATTAGAAAGCTACTGTCTCTCTCAAAACAGGTGTTAAAAGGAGTGAGGTCAGACAGGTGTCCCACAACATTATCAAACATATTTTATTTGTTTCAGTAACCTTATAACAGTATATAACAGTATATAACCTTATAACCTTATATACAGTAACCTGTAATACATTTGATTTTATTTTTGCCTTTTGGTAATATGTGATCCACATTTCACATTTTTAAGGTCTAGGGCCACACTTTCTTTTTATTTGAAATTAAAATGCTACATTAAGAAGGTTAATACAGGAATACATAAAGAATGTATTTTGCCCACCTCAACAGCAGACTTCTGTCAGAAAAGAAAATTTGTTCTGTGTTTTACAACCCAAGACTGTTCTTTAAAGGTGAAGAAGTATGGTCCTTTTTTGGACACTCTTGAATTTCCTTCTAAGGATCACAAAATGGCTGTGCTTTTAACAAAATATTTTGTATATATTTTGGTATTTCAATAGCCCTGAATGGGGTGATGTTTTTTGAAATAAGATTTACACTTCTGTTTGTCTCAAATTGTTGAGAAGAGTGACATTTTGAAAGATGGTTAGCTGTACTTCTGTTCAGTTACCTTCAAGAGCAGCTAATGTCTGGTGAAGTAATCAGCACTAGTGTGAACTGCTTCATGATAAATGTGATAGGCAAAGGTTTATTTCACCTCTCAGTTTGAATAGTGTTAGAAGGCAGTAAATGAATGTGCTTGTGAAGCTATGAGCTGAGGGTTCTGCTTTGTCCCCTCCCTATTCCCCAATGCTCTATATGTTCAAGAGACCCTAGGGGAAAAATGGAAGATCATGTCAAAAACCTTGGCTGTAAAGTTAAATCTCTGACTTTGGGAATGTAATATTTATTATGTATGTATTTTCAACTTGCTAGTTTTTTCCCTTTCATTTATTTTATCCAAGATCTTTTAGTCAGGTTCAGAAAAAAGATTTGTACTTAAAAGACTGTTTGGTACCACATTTGACCTGGTGGCTGTGCAGTATAGTTCCTGGTGCTGGGGAAGCTGTGAGTGAGCCTTTGGTGTACTAACATAACATAACTCAGATGGAATCTATAAATTCAGGAACACAGTTTAGTTCCGTTGCTATGCTTTTGTAGTGGGAGCTGTGGGATGAGTGTGATTAATGGACACTGGCTTGTCTGTGAGCACCATACTGAAATCTCACAGGTTTTTAAGAGTATTAAGATCTGAGAAATATAAACAGACTATTTGCATGGTCAGAAAAAAAATGGTAGTTATGGTTAGTTACACAATCAACAAGCAGAAGAGAGCTCAGTAGAAGACCTCTTGATTTGCATGTGCTGCTAGTCTTCTACAGACATTTTGCTAAGACAAATATGTTGGATTTTAAAGCATTACAAATGATGCTCTGAGGATTCCTGCTTGCCTTCCAGTGGCCTTTGGGTGGGATGTGTCTTTGCTTTATTGTTGTTTTGGTTGACCACAAATACAGATTTAATGTGTCTTGATATAGTGGTAATAAGACTAATTCTCAGCGTTTTATAGACATGGGTTTCAGTGTGACCATCACCAAAAAGAAGTGTAGTTAGAAAGGAAGAATTGAATTCCAGGACACCTCTGCAGCATCATTTAGGGTTTATTTACATAGTATATTTTTGGCATTAGGTCAGTTGCTTTGCTGTTACGAAGCAGCAGGTCTGTGGCATGGAGGTGAGGGATTGTGATCTGAAAGGAGAATGTAGCAAACAGTACAAGCAAAGACCTTATGTTTTGTTACCTTTGAACTGATATATGGGAGTATGAAATTAATGTTTTATACCACTGTCACACTTTGCATCTGTCTGTAAGACACATTTTTTTTGCACAAACGGATCTGGTGCAGGTTGAAGAGCTGTGGAGGCTTGATGGAACAGCCACAGAGCACAGAGAAGTTCAGTGAAGTTTGTACAAGTGACTGCTGGATTGCAGAGCAGCATCAAAGCCAGAGTCCCCTCTTCACCTTCTCTGTCTCTTTCTTCCATGGTGATATGCTTTACTTACAGGGAAGAGGAGAGAGTCAAGTTGCTGGTTGTAGCTGGGTTGCTGTAGGATCAGTATGTGCCCTTCTCTGTTTAGGAAAATGCTGTATAGACAGTAAGTGCTAGGACAGCCAATAGTAGTCACAGTGTTGACTGGAGGGTCACCTTGTCAACTGGTAGAAATGCCTTTCTGCTGATATTTAAATTATGCTTCCCCTTATCTAATTTCTTGGTCTGTTTGGAGTAAAAAATGTTTGATAACTGACATCTTAAAATGCAATTAAGTAAATAAAGGATGGTTTTATTTTCCATGGGTTTATTTTCTGACTGTAGTCCTTCTAACATATCTTGATAATTGGGGAACCCATGCTATAAAATGCTAAAATCTATGATGTTGAAAAAATTTGAATATATGACAGTCTCATAATTGACAACCAGTAAATAAAATATTGGGTGAAGAGTATTGGAATTACATACTCCAGCTAGGAATGAAACCTCTGCTGCAAGTCTTTCCAGTTTGCACCACATCACAATACATGATTCTGTTAAATGAACTGCTAAAGTGGATGCTGAGAAGGTTTATTTTTTGTGGATAGATGAATTCTGCTACTGCTGTCATTGGCAGTGTGGGCAATGCCTGAAACCAGACCTGTTTGTTAGATGTCCGTCGTGCTGGTTTCTGTGTCAGAGGCACAGATGTCAGAGGAAGGGATCAGGTGTTGCTCTGTGAAATTATGTGCATTCATGATGTCAGGAGCTTGACCCTGCCCTTGCTGTGTGGGGTAGCACTCTGCCTTAGCACTGGAGAGGATTTGTATGCGGGGCACCTTGTGTGCACTGGAGGCCCTGCCTTTTGTGAATGTGGGCAGTTCTTTGCTGTACAGAGGAGGTGAATGGTGAGTAGTAAGCTGCATGTGTGGTGTCTCTTTCAGTCCCTCGATCTGAAATGGAGATTGCACAAGCATTGTGCTGTAGCCAGAGCTGAGTATTTCCTCCCTACGTGCATCCCCTTCTTCCTGCCTCTCCCAGCCACTTCCAGCAGCCGGGCTGAGTTACTGTAAGCCCCAGACAGAGGAAAGACGTGAGCCATTCCTGTGAAATTTTTTCTAAACATCCAGTATTCTTCAGAGTGTGAGAAAAGCAAAAGAAGCCATTTAGTGCTGTGTGTTGATATTTTTTGATTCTTCCGCAGAAAGCAACAAGTACAATTAGATACTCCTTTGCATCCAGTAATCCATTGTAAGCTGGTTTGTCAGGCAAGTACACAGGGAAAGTACTGATACCCTTTCAGCATGGTTCTAGTCAGTGCTGTATGAAAAACCTTTGTTGGTTCTGATGAGGTTATTCATCCACTCAGGATTCATGTTGAGCTAGGTACTTAGTATTTCCGATTGCTCAGGCTCCCAGGGGATCCACAGTGTGATGCAAGCAAAGGGTAGAGGGAAGCTAGGATGGCACCACAAGTGAGCTGTGTTTGTATTTGCCAATACAAAACAAGTTTGTTGTGCTGCTGATGAAATTTTTATCCTCCAAAGGAAGAGCTAAGTTATGTTTTCTTGCTCACACTTTCTGTAGAGTAGGTAGACTAGACTGGGTACCTGCCTGTGTCATCCTTGCAGAGGAGGTAGATGTTGAGATACATCTCTTAAGGCTTTGGAGGTCAGAATAATCATTTGACAAAAGCATCCAAGAGTAGTTCTTACTCCCTTGGCATGGTATAATGACTGGAATGTGGTCATGTTTTCTTGCAGTGGAGATGGTGGATTTTAGTTGGGATCTGTTCCTTTAAAGACTGAGAACCATTGTAGGTGGAGGAGTTTTATACATTGGAATAAAGCAATGGTGTCAGGTGGCTGAGTGATGTGTCTCTTATTGCAGACAACCATGAAGTGATGCCCACTTCAGAAGAGCAGCAGTAATTGTGAGGCCTGGGATAGATACTAATGTGTGTCATCTATTCTGTCAGCTAACACTTGTGGAAGGCTTTACCTTAAAACTACTCCTTGTGGAACTAAGGTTAGTGTTTCTTAACTTCTCTTGTAATCCCGTTTTCTTCTGTACCAACAGGGCTGTGCTTCACCTGCTGGTGCTCTTAAGGTTGGGCTCAGGATGCTGTTGCTGGAAGGTGCAGAGCTTTGTCTGTTGAAGTGAGATGCCTTGAAGTCAGCTGGAGGATACCTCCTTTCTGCACAGACAGTAAGAAACCCCTCTGCCTGAATCTTGCTGCGAATAGGCTGGCTGGATTAGTGTTCGCCTTGATATCTTTTTCTTACAGTGTGAAAGGTTTGGATGTTTTTTGGCTGAATCTTTGTTACCAGTGATTTTGTAAGGGATTTTGCCTTGCTTTATAACTGCAGGCATGTGTGAATTTGTGAATTGATGGGCACCCAAAGATGAAAATTAACAAATTTGAGGTTTAAAAGGACTATATGCATGGATGGTAATCTTTGGCTTCAACTGAAGCCATGCATTTAATTTCTGTATTTGTAGGCAGGGAACTTCTCAAATCCTATCATACTCATACAATGCTGTATATATACATTAGCATGCAATGAGCTGCATTTCCAAGAACAACTGTGTTGTTCTTGGAAACTGTTCAGCTGTAAAAACAAGGCCACATCTGAGCTGAGACAGCCCTCTCTTAGGACAGGCTTCTTTTTTTGTAGCCTTTTGTAGCAAGTTGAGGAAGACTTGTGCATAGTTGTTGAGCCCACCTTGCTGCTTGTAAAGGTGTTGCTTCTGGTATGCTTTTCCCATTTGAAAGGAATACTACTTTTAGACTATGAATTTTGAGGGTGTAGTGAATCTCAAATATAATTATGGAAATCAGAGTTGCTGTGGTGACTGTTGCTGTATTAGATCTCGTGATGACTTGTCTCAATAGTTTGCTGTTTATGGTAGTTAAGGCAACCTGTCCTGGGGATGACTTCTATGAAGCTGCTAAAAAAAATCAACACCAGACACTTGGGATATTGGTGGGGAGTAAAAGTTGCTACAATGCGATTCAAGTTCAATTTTTTACTTCTAGGGATAAATGCTGAAATTCCTGCTACTTTATTGGCTGCAGCTAGGAGTGTCTCAGCAGCTGGGCTCAGCCTGACCTGTTTTGTTCACTGTTTCTATTATCTGAAATGCATGCGACATGTTAACTAATACTAGCCACCCCTCCTCCAGCCTTACGTAGGCATTATGTGACTCTGGTGAAAACCGGTGTTTTCTCATTCTGGGGAGATTTGGGGCAATTGATAAGCTTTGTATCTTTTCCCCCCACCTTGCCCCCCCAGTTCTGGAAGATGTTGACCTAGTTTGCAGACATGAATTGCACATAATATCAAGGCCTCATCATGGATGTGTAATAATTCCACTGGTTTATTCTGTTTGTAGATGCTGTGACAATGGAGTTAAGCTGCTCTGAAGTACCTCTTTATGTAAGTCCTACAACACTAGGCTTCTGCCTGGAGGGTTGCTTTCTTTTGGGTAATAGCTCATTCAAAATCAGGATGAATGGAACTAAAGTCCATTTTCTGGTTTTCTGAGACTGGAGGCTGTTGAATGTTGCTGTCTGATGAGACACATGTGAAAGTGATAGTTTCCAGTAGTGCAATTCAGCTCTCTGAAGGAAGTTTTAAATTATTTCCCCTTCGTGATAATTATTTTATTCTCCTTCAGTATTCTCAATTGCAATTTTCAAAAGCAGTTTTACTGCCTGTGAAGGGACACCTCTCATTCGCTTTCCCACAATTTTTGGTTGTTTTTTTTTCCTTACAAAATTCCAAACTACCATTCTCTCAGTTTCCACAAAGCAAGAAATTTTGTGTTATGTAAAAAATTAAGTTGAGATTTATAATGAAATGGATTTTTTTTCTGCAAAATCTGAAATAATTGCTTAAAATAGATGAACTACAAGTTTAAAAACAAGTAGTAACATGAGTGGGGACATTCATTAGATAACTTAAATTTTTTTTGTTCCTTTAGGGGGATGTGATTGTGAGTATTAAAACTTGGGAACTCTAAACAGTTATTATTTAAACAAGTTACTGTGTTTTTTATACCTGTTGTGCTTTGCAATGAGGGTAGCAGGGGTACATGGATGATGCCTAGCGGAAAAATGAGAGAACACTGAATGGTTTTCAAAAAGGTGGTAAAAGATGAAACAAAGACAGAAACAAAACAATTATCTGCTTATTGTCATGAGATGGGGATGGGAAGGGAGGAGTTCAAATAATCTGTACCCTGGAGTACTTAAGGAACATATGATTGGTAATGCACTAGCATGATTTTTCATTGTATTTCTCAGCTTCAGACTTGGAACCTCAGGCTTGCAAAAATTAGATGCAGTATCTTTAAAGACATTGGGAGAAAAGTATTTTTGAGGCCTGCTCATGTGATGTTTATTGTGTGGTACAAGGCTTTAAAAACAAATTTTTACAGGAAAAGTAATAAGGGACATGGTGATATCTGATCTGACTGATCTGGTATCTTCCCATAATAAGGTAACTGACCACTTTGCAAAGGGCAGTGCAGTGGTTTTAATCCAGGTTGTTGAAAATGAAACATTTGGTACTGTGTCTTGCAGGAAATTCTTATGGACAAGAAAGAAGGGGAAGATTAAAGAGATAAAAATGTACGGGTACTGCAAGAGCTCTTAGGGTAGAGAGATCCTTAAGTGTCATACTTAAGGCTACTTTAGTACTTTGATTATAACCCTATGAATCAGATGTAGGTTTGCAAAATATATACAAATTTATTGACATCATAGTTTTGGGAGATGCTGGTTAGTACCGAGAAGAATTCAGTTATTATGTGGGAAGACTGAATTTTCCCACCTGTTATTTATGCCAGTGAGAAGTGCAAAGAATGATACAAAACTGTGCATTTGAAAACTAATAATGGTACATCTCTTATGAACAAGGGACTCACCAGGTGAGGCTTGGAATGTTTTAGTCACTTGTAGTGTGTTGGATGAGAGAATGTGATTTCAGTTGAGACCATTCACCCCAAGGTTTGCACAAGTGAGAGTCTGTAACAGATCTAAGCTTTGCTGATTGTCGTCCTGTGCTTTGGTAACTTTCCAGTTGTGGTCTTCAGCCTCTCACCAACCAAGGTGGATAAATTCCAGAGGGAGCTCATAACTTGCTAGAAACCCAGTGAGAGCAGTCTGAATTGTCACCAACTCATTTTCTTGTGGGAGCAGCAGATGGAGATGGTGTCTTTCTTGTGGGTCCCCAGTGTCCTAACATGCCTGAGGTTAGTGGAGAAAAATGGACTAGCAGGGACTTGCAGTGGGAGCACCTGGGGTGAGTTTCTCAGAACCTGGGATTGTAGTAATTTTTTAACAGTCTTCTATATTTATTTCTGTGTTTATGTGTGGAAAAGATGGAAAGTTTTCTTTCAACCCACATCTGAAACTTGGAGAAGTCTCAGCAGATCTTATACTGACCATTTGAGGTTGATGTAGTTAATCTATTGAGTTGGTGCCTGAAAGTGTTGCAGCTTCACAGTCTTGCACGTCACAGTATTGTTCATAATTGATGTGCCTTTGCAGTGTATGGGAAAATCAAAGAGTTCTGAGTGTCCTGAAAAAGTCCTTGAGTAAGGGCAGTTATCTTCTTTAGTTAGATCCAGTTATTCCATAAGTTCTGGAAACGCCTTCCAAGTGCTTCTGCTTTATTTGAGTGACTTTGTTGGAAAACACAATCAAATCAGCATTTAAATTAAACATGAAGGCCCTTTCTGATTATTCAGTTCCTTTGTCAGTTTTCATTAAGCAGTTCTTTGACAAACTGAGCTTGTCCAACTACTATTCCATCTCCATCACCTGAATGTTGCTTCCATGTTCCATAAGCAGGGATAGAGAAAACATCTCTGGAAAACTGAGAAAACATGACGAATATTTGCCCTGCTGTGAATTTAGGTATCTGTCTGATGTGTTCCAGTCCCTTCTAAGAGGCCACAGTGGAACCGAAGAATACCATGTCATGGCAATTGCACACTGTTCACATGCAACTTCAAATATGTCAGCATATGGTTCTAACACATTGTTTTCCACAAGAAAAGTGGAAGAGATCAAAAGGTAGGAAGTAATCTTTTCTTTCCAGCTTCTGTGAAAGCATAGGTTTTGTTCATTGAGGGAGGGAGAAATCTGCTGTATGCTGGGTCCAAAATTAGGATTCTTTTCACACTGTATGTAAATATGCTTAGCATCTATATCCACTGGATTTTACCCTCTTCTTTGTGGTAAGGATGCTTGTTTTGAGAGATTTGTATTTCATGCCACATTATCTGAGAGTAACTGCAGTTTTGTGTTTATAATACACATTTTTAAAGATTATATATAGGATATTTTGTTGATTCACTCCATGTGAGCAGCTGTTAACACAGCTGGAGCAGGTGTCCATACAGTGTGGCTTCTTCAAACTGTCACACTTCAGTGTGAAGTGTGACACTGTATTACTGAATTTCTTGGCAAATCTAAAACAGTATGTGTAATCTTGTTGGTCTAGTGATGGCTGTTCTGTTTTGTTACCTAAGAGGGAATGCTTTCCAAAAGCTCAAGGATCTTGCTGATTTGATATAATTTTTGTGAAATATCTTTTAAGAATACTCTATGCAATTCCCCTATTGTGAAAATGCATTATTTAATACACTTCTTCTGTATTTAATTTTGGTGGCAGCAGTACATTAAAATCTAATTATGGCACACATCGGTGCCATGATTTAAAAAAAAAATGGTAATGAAACAGGAAATCAAGTATTTGAAGCACATTTCCTCAGTTAATTTGAGGAGCCTGTTTCTGTGTTCTAGGCAGCAAATTATTGTTAACTACTCTATAAAGTTACTCTTTATAAGCCAATCTAGTTTTCAGGACTGAGTACACTGACACAGTTCATAGTTCATCTTTTTTCAATGCTAATAATACATCATTTAAGTAAATAGAACTTGAATGTAAGTAGCTTTTACCCCTCTAAATTATGCTTTTTTTAAACTGATACAAATAAAAATATATTTAGCCAATTCGATCTGTAAGAGGAGCAGCAAGCTGAGTTTTTAATTCCATTGTGTACTTAAGACACAATGTGGAATAAAACCTCACAATCTTCTGGAAGACACTGGTCTCATTATAGATGGAAAAAAGGCTATTCATGAAAGATGAAAGATAAAAGCAAAATATTAGATGAAGCACTCTTCAGATATTGAAGAATTTATGTATGGCAGTTGTTCCTCCTATTGTAAGCAGTTTTTAGTGTGGAGAAACAAATCTCCCTCATGGAAAAGCATTCCTTCTTATTTAATGATAAGTAACTGGATTTTGTTAGTTTTAAATAAATGTTATTGATAACCAACTTTGATCTTTGATATTGGCAAAGAAATACCTTACTGTCATGGGGCAAACATACTGTGGAAGTAGCGAGCTCCCAAGAGCCGTAAATAAGTGTTCTCAGAAGTTTGTAAATTACTTTCTGCTGGGAGCCTTAGGAATGTTTCCCATGGGAGCAGGAGAGATAAATAAATAAATAAATGCTGGGCCACAGGGGGTATTCCCAGCAGTTTTGTGGAGACACCAAAGGGACCTCATCTCCCCAGGAGATGGTGCTGAAGGTTATGTATCTGTCTTTCCAAAGGAACTTTTGGATGTTAATTTTCTGTGAAGAGGCAGAAGCACAGGCTCCTGCCTTCAAGACTCAAGATCTCCTGGAGATTAGAACTTTCATTTGCTCTTGTGCTGCAAGGTGCTTACTATTCTCAAAATGTATGCTCCTAAGGTATCACATGCTCCTATGTAACCACTGGAGCTGGCTTAAAGTCCTCAAGGTCTAAGCTTAATTAACTTCTCTTGTGTTCTGTTATACAAAGCCTTCCTCTTGTGTCCCTGCTCCAATGTTTTTACTTGGGGACAGTTTTGTTTCTGACACTATTACATCTTCCTGGGCAAAGTGTAGATGCCAAGGAGAGAGAGAGGTGGTTAGTATTGATGTATGGAAGTATTCCTACAGGGGAGTTTTGGAGGGGTTCTCTGGCTGGGTTGGGAAGGGCAGAGAGTAGGATGTGGCAGCAGGCTGCTTGCAGCTACAATGTCTGAGGGCCTGGAAACTCAGACTTTGGGTAAGCTCAGTGATGGTCTTAGCCTGGGCTGGGTCTGCAGAGTGCCAAACTCTATTCCAGTATGATTTTACATGATTTGAGTGGGAAGCAGCAGTAGGACTTAGGTATTGATTGTGAGTAGTTGATTGTCTCCCTTGCCCAAGCTGTCTGCCTTCCCAGTTCCTCCATGCTGTAGTTGATGTTTGAAGAGGGGTGGAAAGGGATGATTTTCCATGGTTGGATACTGCTTGTGTATTTGCTGCTCTTGCCAGGTAGTTGGTATCTTCTAGCCTTTCTCTTTGTGGAAAGAAGATGGTTTCTGGCCTGTCTTGCCCATTCTGTGCTTTCACATTCTTTACTTGCAGTGGGTCTGGCCCTAATTCTGGGCCTATCTGTCTGTTCAGTGAGGCTGAAATGACTGCCTTACTTAGCCTTCAAAACACAAAAAATAAGTATGGTTTAAAATGTAAATTTGTATTGGCCTTTCAGCATGCCTTTGCTAATGCACAGAGCTGTGTTGGACGGAGCTGGTCCAGCTCTGGCTGGAGTCAGGAGCAATTTGTTATTGTCTGCTCTGGGAGCCTGGTCAGGTCCATCATGGAATGCATGGGGATGCACAAAAGAGTATGCACAAGCTGGCCTCTGGATGCAGGCTTGCTGCCAGAATGAGACTGAGAAAATGTATCTGAAAGAATGGGACCTATTTTAAAAGATATGAAAGAAAAGAATGGGTGCTTCAAAGGGTGTCCATCAGCAGGCAGATAATTTTTGTTCCACTGGTATATTAATTTTTTTCCCCTCAGTCCTTAAACTGAGATTTTTCTGGGCGGGGACTTTGTGCTTACATGTTTTTGTGTAGTGTCTGCAGCAGTAGAGCCCTGATATTACATAGGACATGAGAATAATAACTGGTCTGATTTGTATATTTTAAATCAAGTCAACTGAAAGAGATTAGTCCTTTTCTTTTAGTCAGCAGTTGTATGTCGGAAGAAAAGTTAATTTTCTTATTGCAGAAATTTTCTGACCTATGTTAACATCTTTTTCTTAAGCTTCCTAATTCCACCATATTACTTTATGCATGAACATAAGTTGTTGTGTCCCTGACAGCAAAACACTGAATGATATTTTCAATGGTAGATGAGCAAGAACATTAATGTATGTTTAAGCAATGGGTTTAAATTTTTTTCTTTCTTCTGCTTTCTCCCCTCTCCTTTCTGATAAAAGCATTCCAGATATTTTTATTTTTATCCAGTGTTTCCAGAATTAAAAGATATCCCATTTATTTATTTATTTATTTATTTATTACTTGTTTATGTTGTGTTGTTACCAAATAGGACTCTGAAAATGTTTCTCCAACTTTGCTGCTGTCTTAGTTTGATAATTAGCTAAACACAGCTTTAAGACTGGTGGTGGAAAGGTAAGGAAAATAAAGTCAGTTTGATGTAAAGTGCTGATTTGCTGTAGACCTGCGCTGCAGTTCAGATTGTTTAAAAACACTGGTAGATTAATTCTGCATGAATGGTCAGTTCCACGACTGTCTCTTATACTGCTGCTGACATAGAGCAGCCATAAAAAGCACAAAGCCAGCATAAGCTCTGTATCATATGCTCTCACTGATGCCTTAGGATTTTAGCTTTAATATTTTTCACGTATTTGTAATCCTGCAATTCTTTAGTGTATAACTCTAAACTCCATATAGAGTGTTAGTTACTGCTTTCCCATTTTGGTCAGACAAAACAATTCCTCTCCAGGCCTGGGGATCAAGGACTCCTCACTGTCTCAGGCCCTGAGAAATGTAGACAAAAGTGAGTTGGGGGTGGGAGCAAATGTGGGGTAAATGACTTTATTATTTGCAGCTGTAATTGGCAGATTAACCCCCAAAAGACAAACAGACCAAACTTACATAAGTAAAAAAACCTGTGACCCATCGTCCATTTTGGGTGTAGTCCCTGGGGAGGCCTTGTCTGCCCTAAATGTACCTGAGGGCCCTTCAATAAATATAATTACTTTTTGTTCCCTTAATTTTTTCTGGTCTCTGATTTTAGGTAGCTCCAGCAGGCACCATCACTAATTCAGCAAAAATGAGGTTGTGTTCCCAGAGTCTGACATGGGTCAGGTTAGTGTGGCTGGATGTTGCTTATGGTGACGTGGAAGTGGTGTTCCTGCCAGCTGTATCTTAAATTGAGTAAAGGACTGGTTGAAAGGAACAGGGGCTAAACAGAAGAAACTCCTTAAGACTGAGGACGACAATTTTTTTTGTGGTAAGATAATGCCACAGAAAATAAAGACCTGGAAAGCATCTGGACATATTGCATGTGCACTGAATGAAAAACATATGTCTAATACATGATTTTTAAAGTGGGTAGTGTTAGAGGCAGCTTAACAGTGCACAGTAGTGTAGAGACTTGCAGACATATGTATGTCATGACCTG